>NC_044554.1:22914420-23252383 GCF_007565055.1 Rhinopithecus roxellana | reverse complement strand
TTGGACTCTGACCTCTTCAACTTATTTGCTGAGTGACCTTGGCCTCTTCCTCCTCAGTTTTCTCATCCATAAAACGGAAATAATTTACCTACCTCACAAGTTTATTGTGACTGATAACTACTGACTAAAATGACTAAATAGATGTGAAATATTTAGATAGGTCCTGGCATACAATAAGTGCAATATAAGCATTTATTATAAAATGGGTATTTAACACCACACATAGACATCATTTGACCTCCCCCAAATGTCTCCTTTTACCTCTCTTTCTGGGAGCCTCTCTTGCAGCCTTTGTCTGAGCACCCCACCACCCTTTTTTCCTCTGTCCACACCAGGGTCACTGACTCTAGTGTTCTCTGTCCAGTAACCATCCCACACCAATCTTCTCTATACATTGCTCCATTTCTTATACATAACAACTCAGCTTTGTCTCAGCTTCTCCAAACCTGGCTCCTCTCACCTTCACTTAGTGTTGTCTTCATATACATGAATGTATACTATCATAAATACTAAATTTGTTTCCTTTCAGTAGACAAAAGATCTTCTATAACCAGTATTCAGTATTCTAAGAAAGTGAGTAGGTAATTATAAACAAATTTCTGTAAGAAATTATAAATTACATTTTTGGTAACATAAACAACATTTAATATCATTAATGTGATAAATTATTTATAGTCATAAATATCCATCACCCCCAGTAACTTGACAACATTCAAAGAAAAACTGAACATATGAATTCATTAACAAGTGTTAGTTTACTGTAGTAATTTAGCATGGGGCACTGGAAGTAAACTTCTTAACTTGTTTAGGCTATTTAGTACATAAAAATTTATGATTATAATTTTTAGTTAAGTTCTATGTCCAGGTACCTACAGGTAACAAAAGGTGTTCTTTAATCAGGACTTTATAAACACTAAAAGAAGACCGTGTATACATCTCTTTGTATAAATCGTTTCAGACAATAGTGTTTGGTAGTTTTTTCAGGCAGATAACATGAACTAGAAAAAATACAGTCCTTTTCACATAATTTTCAATGCTTCTCAATTCAGAAAATAGTGTCAACTTGAAATAATTAAATGACTGTAAAAAAATTATCTTCATGAAAGACAGTATAGATGACCTTTTCTCATTGTTCCCAGTATGCTACACATTATGAATTTTTTTTTTGTTAATCTTCATTAGAACATAAAACTAACTGTAGAAAATGTTCACTCCTCATCCCACCTCCATCTTAACCCATGATTTTTCTCATTTCAGATGTTAAAGTTGGGAGTTTCCATCACCTACATTTCTATTGGTCCAGTAATCTTTGCATTTCCTTGCACAGATCTGAGGTTTTCTGCTTCCGAAACAGTATGAAAGAATGCCTGTGCTAGTTACCACTTTCTAGGATTAGCAGACCTCTGTGTGGAGCTGTATGGCACTGTCTTGTACTCCTTGTATGTCAGCTGAAGTGTTATGAGCAAGAGAAAAGAAAAGAACATCTTGATGGGAGAAAGCAGTAGGCAAATTGAGTCAAAATTAAGAAAGACTCTCATTAAATTTATGACAATTTATATCATTTGCAAACACTCTATTCTACTAGCTGCAGAAGTTAAACAATTTTACTTACAGCAGGTCTACCAACTTGGCAGACAAAATTAAACATTGCAGGAGTCAGACTCCACAGCACCCTCAAAAGGATGATCATGGAGTCCACCAGGATTCAGTTTGCAAGAAGAAACGTTGGGCTTCCTATGAACGTCTATTTATCCTATGGGAAGGAAGACTACCCCCAACAAAGAGCCATGGACATGGGCTAGTGTGAGTGGAAGAATTTTATCTGCTGCTCAGAATTTCCTCTTGTCCAGTCTTCATGGCATGTTCTTGATTGGTGACTAAGCATAGACGAGATCAAAGAAAAATAAAAACATCTCAAAAAGTTCCTTTCACTTAACTTGCTGGGTGAAACTCAGGGCACAAGGTGGTAGTATAACTCTCCAGTATTTTCAGGAGTGATGGAATATGGCATCAGCACTTCTGAGACAATGTCTCTGCAGTCTAAGCACAGTTCACAGGAGCAATGGTAGCCTTGGAGGCTGATTTTACGACAGGTAGGAAGGCAGGTGGAGTGGAAACTGGCATATGCTACACTGCTTTTGAGCATGAAAGAAAAAGGAGGGGAAGGAAGAAAGAAAAAAAAAAGCACTCCTCCCAGAACCAACAGAAAAGCTATGAGGAAAATCAAACAATACTGCAAGTTTTTTTAAAAAGTGAGAGAGGTTCTATTACCTTTTAAAGTATTTTAGTAGTAATTTCCTGTTGCTACTTTCCCGTTTTGCAGGATTTTACTATAATAGTTAAATCTGAAGTCACCAAATAAGGAAAAAGCATGTAAATCATAAAATTTTTGATGGGGATTCAAGGTATTTCAATCCAAGTGCCTTTTTTTCCTTCTTAAATTAGCTTGTTCTCTTAAACTCACTCACTATTTTACAGCTACTTCTTAAAAAGGGAAAAAAGGCAATAAAATAGAAAAGAATATTCAGTCTTAGTTTTCCTTATTTGCTCCTTGCAGAAGTGAATTACTATTTTCAGAAACATTTTCTTATGGGAGTCATTAGTCATTCTAGCCTACATTGTGGGGAGGCCCTAATGACATTCTTTATGCCTACCAATGATATTATAAACAGTTGTTGTCACAATTAAATATGCAATCAATTTAGTATTCTAAAATTTTTCAGTTTCTTTCATCCATACTTTGAGGTACCTCTTTACCTGATCTGAATATAATTTAAATATATTGTATTTGGTAAAATCAGAATTTAAAAAAGGAGCAGCAAGAATAATTATATTTTGGGCATGCCCAAGATGGCTGAATATGAACAGCTCCAGCCTCCAGCCCCCAGCGTGAGTGACACAAAAGATGGGTGATTTCTGCATTTTCAACTGAGGTACCAGGTTCATCTCACTGGGCAGTGCCGGACAATCGGTGCTGGTCAGCTGGTGCAGCCTGACCAGCAAGAGCTGAAGCAGGGCGAGGTATTGCCCCACCTGGGAAGTGCAAAGGGGAAGGGAATCCCTTTTCATAGCCAAGGGAAACTGAGACACACAACACCTGAAAAATCAGGTAACTCCCACCCTAATACTACACTTTACCAAGGGTCTTAGCAAATGGCACACCAGGAGATTATATCCCACACCTGGCCCGGAGGGTCCCACGCCTACAGAGCCTCCCTCATTGCTAGCACAGCAGTCTGAGATCTAACTGCAAGGCAGCAGCGAGGCTGGGGGAGGGGCGCCACCATTGCTGAGGCTTCAGTGGGTAAACAAAGCCACCTGGAAGCTCGAATTGGGTGGAGCCCACCACAGCTCAAGGAGGCCAGTCTGCCTCTGTAGACTCCTCAGCAGAAACCTTGGCAGAGGTAAATGTCCCTGTCTGATAGCTTTGAAGAGAGCAGTGGATCTCCCAGCACGGAGGTTGAGATCTGAGAACGGACAGACTGCCTGCTCAAGTGGGTCCCTGACCCCTGAGTAGCCTAACTGGGAGACATCCCCCACTAGGTGCAGACCGACACCTCACACCTCACATGGCAGGGTACACCCCTGAGACAAAGCTTCCAGAGCAAGAATCAGACAGCAACACTCGCTGTTCAGCAATAATTCTATCTTCTGCAGCCTCCGCTGCTGATAACCAGGCAAACAGGGTCTGGAGTGGACCTCAAGAAATCTCCAACAGACCCACAACTGAGGGTCCTGACTGTTAGAAGGAAAACTAACAAACAGAAAGGACAACCACACCAAAACCCCATCAGTACGTCACCATCATCAAAGACCAAAGGCAGATAAAACCACAAAGATGGGGAAAAGGCAGTGCAGAAAAGCTGGGAATTAAAAAAATTAGAGCGCATCTCCCCCTCCAAAGGAACACAGCTCATCGCCAGCAACAGAACAAAGCTGGATGGAGAATGACTTTGACGAGTTGAGAGAAGAAGCTTCAGTCGATCAAACTGAGTGTAGTTAGATACTCCATGGACTTTTTTTCTAATTTCATTTTCTTTCAGAACACACTGATATACATATGACATGGTTTGTAGAAACTTAGAGATCTCAAAGGATAACACTATATAAACAAAAAACTGTCTCGTGTGGTTATGATAGGATCCGTAACCATTTGTTTTCAGTTTATTCAAAGAAAAAAGCTAATTTTGACAGTTTTGCTGAGAAAACAAATGATATTCATTGAATTTATTTCATAATATATGTAGAAATATAATTATTGCCCCAAATTTCCATCAAACACTAAATTATTTAATAAGATGTGGATAAATAATGCTGACTTTGATTTAAAAATTTGGTGAATGATAGAGAATTAAATATCTACTTTATAAGCAGGAGTGTGCGCATTTGTGTATGTGTGAGTTTGTGTCATGCTTGAAGGATTTTTTTCTCTATACCTAAGTAAAGAAATATAGGGATTGGGCTCGGTGGCTCACACCTGTAATCCCAGCACTTTGGGAGGCCAAGGTGCGTGGATCACTTGAGGTCAGGAGCTCAACACCAGCCTGGCCAGAGACCAGCCCAGTCTCTACTAAAAATACAAAAAATGAAAAAGCAAATAATATAACTAGGCGTGGTGGCAGGTGCCTGCAATCCCAGCTACTCGTGGGGCTGAGGCAGGAGAATCGTTTCAACCCTGGCTGCGGAGGTTGCAATGAGCCGAGGTCAGGCCACTGTGCGATCACTCCAGCCGGGGCAACAATAGCAAAACTCTGTCTCAAAAAAAAAAAAAAAGAAAAAAAGAGGCATTCCCTTTACTTCCATAGATAGTCTAGGAAATTATATAGCCTAGATTATAAAAATATTAAAATAGTTATGAAGTTCTTGTTCTATTGACCCCACCCAATTTTTATAAAGATTTAACATGTTTCACTTTTATTTTAAGTTCAGGGGTACATGTACAGGTTTGTTATATAAGTAAACTCATGTCACGAGAGTTTGCTGTACAGATTATTTTGTCACCCAGGTATTAATACCGGTACCCATTAGTTATTTCTCCTGATCTTATCCTTCCTCCAAGATCTAATATTTAAATTCATGTGAAAATAACTGTACACTTAACATGCTCAAAATTCTGATGAATAAGATTTAAAGCTATATTTATTATTAAATTTTGCTATATAGTAATACTGCTCTAGAATTCATAGTACCTTAAAAACTTAGCAAAACAGGCCAGGCCTGGTGGCACAAACCTGTAGTCGCAGTTACTCAGGAGGCTGAATTGAGGAGATTCTTTGAGCCCAGCAGTTCGAGGCCAGCCAGGACAACATAGTAAGACTCTGTCTCAAAAAAAAAAAAAAAAGAAAAAGTTAGCAAAGGTGGAACTGGCTTTTAAAAGAGTGTTATCCAATTATATTTAAAGTGGATAGTGAATAATAACTTACACATAATAATATAAAATTAATACTACCCACCCCCACCAAAATGTTTCCAACAAATACCATCAGGTAAAATGAGGATAAAGACCAATCCAACTAAATGGCTTTCCATGGCTGTTGGTAAAGAGACGAGAAGAGGGGAAAGGAAGACCTTAAAGGTAAAGAAAATCAGAGAGACAATTTCAAAGAAGTATGTTTGCCTCCTTTCCTCTTGCAAAGTTTGTTATATTCCCAATGATAATATCAGAAAGATAAAAGAATTTTAGATGGAAGAAAAAGAAGGAAGTAACCGCATTGTGATTTACTGAAAAGGGTAGAGAAGTGCATTCCAATGTGGTTTTACCTGTGAATCCCACAACACCAACCTCCATGTGATTCTTTGATTTTGTTGTTAGCTGTTCCATTATGGTCTTTTCTCCTAATTCAACTCCTAAATCAGCAACATTGGTCATTTCCTTTCCTTTCTATTTAGAGCATGTCATATAGTATTTCAATTATTAAATCAATAAGTACTAACTACTGAAACTGTACTATGGGCAAGGCATTGGTTGCAGAAGAACTTTTGTTTCCTTGTGTGTCACCTAGGGATTTCGTGTTTCACCATACTCTACCACCAAATGCACTCTAATATGTTTTGTTTCTTTCCAAAGCCCTAAATAAAAACAGGCAGGACTCTGTATTCCTGTGGAATTCCCAGACATATATAATATACCACTGTGTTTTTTTTTTTTTTTTTTTTTTTTTTGAGATAGGAGTCTGCTCTGCTGCCCAGGCTGGAGTGCAGTGGTCCAGTCTCGGCTCATTGCAACTTCTGCCTCCTGAGTTCAAGAGATTCTCCTGCCTCAGCCTTCTGAGCAGCTGGGACTACAGGAATGCACCACCATGCCCAGCTAATTTTTGCATTTTTAGAAGAAACAGCGTTTCACTGTATTGGCCAAGCTGGTTTTGAATTCCTGACATGGTGATCCACCAGGTGTGAGCCACCATGCCCAGCCACCACCATCCTCTTCATCCTTTTGGTACAGTAGAGATCCTCCTAAGATTATGGTATTGGCTGAATACACAATATACAACACTGACTAGGTGAGATTGACAGCAGGTTATTAGTTCCATATATTCATAGCCTGGGGGAAAAGGATCCTACACACCACACAGGGCCATTGGAGGTGTTGTGAGAGGTGATGGGAGGCAGGCTTTGTAGTGTCAAGTGGGTGAGGTGCCACCAGACTCTAGTGGGAGAGTGAGATTGCTTTATTTGAATAATTTGGTGATCTTGCAGGAAGACTGAAGCCAGACACTCAGCAATAAGCAGGAACTATGCCTGGACCTTGTGATAAGGAAGGTTGTTTGGCTACAGTACCTTATACACAGAAGCAGAGTGGGCAGGGCAACTTGAGGTTAGGTCATTCAAGTCCCTCTCAGTTTTCCCCAAATACTGGCTCTTAATCTTAGACCTTATGCTATACTCCCATAAACACCCAGAGAACAAACTTTGGCTGCATGCATGTGAATACTAAATATTCCTCTTCATCTCTGTCTCACTCCTATTTTCTGCACCAATCTCTGTGATCAGAATGGGCTTCTTCAAGCACTTTATAACTACCTGCCAATATAGAATAGAAAGCCTTAAACTCAATTGTATAATTTCCATACTAAGGGAGAAAGTTTTGAGTTGAACCCTCCAGGCTTGATTCTTCACATGCTAAAAGAAAAGAGAAAGACTTTAGAAAATCCTCTCTTTAGATAGAAGCCTGGCTTAAAGACTTCTTGTCTCAACAAGGAGGTCAACTGCCCGTCAGCCCTTGCTTTGGAGAGGCACACGCTGGAATTTATATTAGGGTGAGAACTTTCAAGAACAGGTTTTTGGCGGGGATTAAAATGCATTAGTTTAATATTTGTCAACAGATTGTCTCATATATCTTAGAATCTCTGCTCTGTCCATAAATTTTGAACACCTTTTGTATAAATACAATATATCTTTATCATACACCAAAATAATCACTTTTTTTTTTGCAGTTGCAAGATTTAATAGAGTGAAATACAGTGAAAACAGAGCTCCCATGCTAAGGGAGGGGACCCAAAGGGGGTTGCTGTTGCTGGCTTGAATGCCTGGGTTTATAGCCCGATCATCGTCTCTCCTGCTGTGTTCTCAGGTGATAGATCATTGTCTATTTCTTTACCTCCTGTTTCAGCCTAATTAGCATTTTAGGGAGCTCTCTTTCCCACCTGATTGGTCGGGTGTGAGCTAAGTTGCAAGCCCCGTGTTTAAAGGTGGATGCGGTCACCTTCCCAGCTAGGCTTAGGGATTCTTAGTCGGCCTAGGAAATCCGGCTAGTCCTGTCTCTCAGTTTCCCTCTCAACAGGAAAACCCAAGTGCTGTTGGGGAGGTTAGCTGACGACTGCTCTAACTGTTTCCTGCTGAATTGGGGCATAGTAGCAGTTGTGCATTTTGAATTTCCTCGGGAGGGGTGCCTTCAATATCATTAACATCAGAGCATGGGCTAGCAGGCTGGTCCAGGGGTCCGTGGTAGATCTTAGTCATGGACTGCATCTGGGGCTCCATTTGAAGAACGATTTGTAGTTTTACAGCTTTGATTCTGGAAGAGACAAACTTAGCAAGGAGGTTAAAGATACAGGGATTGAAATGTATGGCCTGCAGTGCGGGGGATTAGTTCTTGGGCACACTTTACAGGCCCTGACTATCTGCTTGATAGTTTTGAAAAGGCCTGGTCCAGTAAATAATAATTTGGCCATCTGATGGGTGCTATCAATGCCTAAGTGGAAGGTTTGGTGAAAGGTTTTGAGTAATTTCTATTGGTTAGCTGCAGGCAAAAGTATTTTTCCTTCTTCGGTGGCTAGCCATCCTAAGGGGAGGAAAGTATGTCCTTGTAAATTTCCCTATTCTATTTCTCCGGGCTTGGTTTCCTGGGGGGATTACGCCATACTAGGGGTCCTTCTATAAGCATTTCTAATGGAGGGTCCTGCCTTGCGGCTCTTTTGGCTTCAATATCCACTTGGTGGCTCCCTTCTATTTCCCTTTCCTTTCCTTTCCGATGACCCTGGCAGTGTAAGACTGACACCTCTTTAGGTTTCTCTACAGCCAATAATAATTTCCTAATGGCTTCCTGACATTTGATAGATGTTCCCTCGGAAGTTAGGAATTCCCTTTCGCTCCATATTGCTGCATGGGCATGGAGGACTAGGTAAGCATACTTAGAGTCTGTATATATATTTACCCTTTTTCCTTCGGATTCTAGGGCCTGAGCGAGGGCTATTAGTTCTGCCAGCTGAGCACTAGTTCCTGGAGTAAGGGGATTACTTTCAAGTATTCCATTATAACTGACCACTGCATACCCCACTTTTTGAAGTCCTTTTTCTGAAAAAGAAATTCCATCAGTATAGAAGTTGAGGTTGGGATCAGTTAAGGGAACCTCTAGAAGGTCCCCTTGAGCAGCATAGGTTTGAGCAATTACTTGTTGGCAGTTATGTTCTATCTTTTCTTCATTGTCTGGAGGGAATGTGGCTGGGATCAGAATTGCACACGTGCGCAGTCGCAGCACTGGCCCTTCAAGTAATAGAACTTGATATTTAAGTAAGCAGTTGTCTGACAGCCACAAGTCTCCTTTACCAGTGAGTATGCCGTTCATATCATGAGATGTCCACACAGTAAGATCTCTTCCCTGTATCATTTTAAATGCTTCAGATAGTAAGACTGCTACTGCCGCCACTACCCGTAAACAATGAGGCTGACCCTTTGCCACTACATCAATTTCCTTACTCAGGTATGCCACAGGTTGCAAGTTCGTCCCTCGGACCTGTGTAAGGACTCCTAGAGCTATTCCTGCTTTTTCTGTGACATAAAAAGAAAAGCCTTGCCCCGTTGGCAAACTTAGCACAGGGGCTTGGGTTAAGGCCTTCTTTAGGGCCTGGAAAGCCACTTCTGCTTCAGGTGTCCATCTGAAGGAGATGGATAAAAAGGATATTGGCTCTCTGAGTTTCCTTAATTAGTGTATATAATGGTCTGGGTATTATATTGCCGTACCTGGGAATCCATATTCGGTAGAAACCTGTTATGACAATGAACCCTCTTAGTTGCTTTAGGGTTTTGGGTTAAGGATAAGCCAGTATAGCCGGATACATTCCTCACTGAGGGCCCTGGTGCCTTTGGATAATTTTAGCCCTAAGTATTTAACCTGCTATGAGCAGAGCTGAGCCTTTGGTTTGGAAACCTTGTAGCCACAGGTAGCGAGGAAATTTAAGAGTGCTTGGGTGACTTGATGGCACAAGGTTTCTGAATGGGCAGCTAAAAGTAAATCATCCATGTACCAAAGGACAAAAGTGTTCAGGTATGAGAACTGGCTCAAGTCTTGGGCTAATGCCTGGTCAAATAGATGGGGGCTATCTCTGAACCCTTGGGGTAAAACAGTCCAGGTGAGTTGAGAGGTTGGGTTCAAAGGATCTTCAAAGGCAAACAAGAATTGAGAGTCAGGATGTACAGGGATGCAGAAAAAAGGCATCCTTAAGGTCCAGGACTGTAAACCACTCTGCTTCCTCCAGTACTTGGGAAAGGAGAGTATAAGGGTTAGGTACAGCTGGGTATAGAGGGACAATGGCCTCACTGATAATCCTGAGATCTTGCACTAACCTCCACTATCCGTTGGGTTTCTGTACTCCTAAAATTGGAGTATTGCAGGGGCTATTGCATGGTTTTACTATACCTTGGGCTTTTAGGTCCTTAACAATCTTCTGGAGTCCTTGTTGAGCCTCTGGTCTGAGGGGGTACTGCCTTTGGTAGGGAAAGGAGGCAGAATCCTTTAGTTTAACTTGAACAGGACAGACATTCTTTGCTCATCCATATTGTCCTTCTGTTGCCCAGACTTCAGGATTAATTCCTTCCTCAAGCAGGGGACAACAAATGGGTGTTCCTTCTCCTATGTTCATGTGTATAATGGCCCCTGCTTTTGCTGCAATGTCTCTTCCTAACAAGGGATTAGGACTTTCTGGCATAATTAGAAAAGCATGTGAAAAGTGTAAAGTTCTCCAGTCACAACTTAGTGACTAGGAGAAGTGTCTAGTGACTGGCTGTCCTAGGACCCCTCAGATAGTGAGAGATCTGGAGGACAGTTGTCCGGGACAGGAGAGTAAGACTGAAAAGGCTGTGCCAGTGTCCAGAAGACTGTTAACCTCCTGATCCTCATGGTCAAGCATACCCAGGACTCTGTGAGGGTGATGGCATGGGCTGGTGCTTGCCCTGGTCACCCTCAGTCCTGCTGCTGGATCCTCTGGTTAGTGGCTTCTGATTCAGAGGAACTTCATCACCTGGGGCAGTGGGCCTTCCAATGATCCCCTTGACATAAGGGGCATGGACAAGGGGTGGCTTATTTCCACTTGGACAATCTTTTTCAAAGTGTCCTTTTAGACTGCACTGGAAGCAAGCCCTATTAGGCATTCGATTTGCCCAGCTTTTCCGTGTTCCAGAGCCTCCAAAGTCCGCTTGCCTGAGGGCCATGACTAAAGTGGTGAACTTTTTTTTTTATCCCATTTGTCCTGTTCCGTCTACTCCTCCTGATTTCTATTATAAAAAACCAAGGTTACCAAGTTTAATAGGGTTTCTAAGTTTTGCTCTGGGCCTATGGAGTACTTTGGAAATTTTTTTTCTAATGCCTGAAGCTGATTGAGTGATAAACTTATCCTTTAAGATTAGGTGACTTTCAATAGAGTCAGGTGACAGAGATGTATGCTTCCTCAATGCCTCCCCTAGTCTCTCCAGAAAGGCAGTAGGATTTTCTTCCCTTCCCTGTGTTACAGTGGACATCACTGAATAATTTATAGGCTTCTTCCTAGTTTTCCTTAGTCCTTCTAGCATGCAAGTGAGCAAATGTCTGCAACACCAATCTCTATGTTCTGATTCTTCACTCCAGTGAGGGTCTGTACTGGGAACTGCCTGCTGGCCTGTGGGGAATCATTCTCTTTCCTCTGTTGTCATCCTATCATTGACCTGACTGAGATACCAGAGATCGCCAAACTCTTGTGCTGCAGTTATGGCAGCACTTCTCTCATTTGGGATTAGAGTCTGATTTAGCAGTAACATTATATCGCTCCATGTCAGATCAAAGGATTGTCCTAACTCTTGTACAACATCAATATAGGCATCAGGGTTATCTGAGAATTGACCTAGGTCTATTTTAATTTGCTTTAAGTCTGAGAGAGAAAAAGGTATATGCATTCTGGCTGGACCGAATTATCCTCCTCCCATTGCTTGGAGGGGCCATAACTGGGGAATATTGGCACTCCTTGGTTCATTGTTTACCCTTTTGTCTATCTCCTTTTGGACTGTTTGGATTGAAGGGGGTTCCTTATTAGTTGGAAAAGGAGTCAGGGGGATGCTGGGGTAGGGAGGTAGACTCTGAGGGCTTCCTGCGATTTATCTCTTAATGAAAAGAAAGTTTGTACATATGGCACTTCACTCCATTTGTCTTCTTTTCTACAAAAGAGGTCTGGCTGTAAGATGGTGTTATAATTTATACTTCCCTCAGGAGGCCAGGTTTCTCCCCGTTGAAGAGGATAGTATGGCCAGGCAGTACTGCAGAAGAATATAAGTCTTCTTTCTTAGCATCTGAGGGTCAAATTGTTCCCAATTCTCCAGAATACATCTTAGGGGCATTTTTGCCTTGGGCAAAATGTTTCCTATCTGAAAAAAGAACACACAGATGCCAGCACCCCTAGTCATTTTCCAATGAGCATTAGTCATAGAGCATCCTCTATGGTCCCAATGCTTGTTCCTTTCCAGGGTGCGTAACCACCCATGGACCTCTGCTTATCGGATTAATTACGTTCACTAATGTAGCAGTCCTTCATCTGTTTTCCCACCTCTCTTGACCACAAAGAAAGGGATCCAGGCTGCTGGATTCTAGTGGTCCTTTACCAGAGTGCCCAACATTGCCTTTGCCCTCGGAGGTGAGTTCCTTTCCAGGGTGCATAACCACCCATGGACCTCTACTTATCGGATTAGTTATGCTCACTGATGTAGCAGCCCTGCACATGTTTTCCTGCCTTTCTTGACCACAAAAAAAGGGGTCCAGGCTGCCGGATTCTAGTGGTCCTTTACCAGCATGCCCAACATTGCCATTGCGCTCAGGGGTGAGTCCTAGAGCTGGGCTGGGTTCCTAAGTATTTCATAACAACCCAGCTGCCCATCAAGATGTATTCCCATAAATGACAGTTCTTATGCAAATTCATTTCAGAGAGGGTGTAGCTAACCTTTTGAGTCAGGATTGAGATAGTCTTTTGATTCTGTAAGTACTTTAAGGCTCGGCTGAGTGCAAATAGCTCACGTTTGAAGAGACCAATTATTAGGCAATTTTTCTAACTCTGCTTCCACAGGAGTCTCCATATCAATTACTGAATACCCATTGTGGTTTTTACCACAAACACCTGGGAGGAACCATCTATCTCCTGTCCTGAAGGGAGTTCCTCCTAGGTCTGCTCAGACCTTTGTATGGTAATTAAGATTTAAATCCCCTGTTAGGAAACCTGCAGGGTTAAGGGAATTATCAGTGGTTGGAGTTACATTAGCCTTTTCTAATAGAATAGCCCCATACTTTAAGATTTTTGAGTTAGTAAGCTACCTTTTTGCTTTTTTGACTTAGAATAATTCTAAACTGGTGAGGTGTGCTCACAACGAGTTTTCCTCTAAAAGTTGCTTTTCTACTTTTAGCAAAGCAGTTGCCGCTACCAACTTGAATGCATCTGGCCCATCCACGGGTTACCGGGTTAAGGATTTTTCATAGGAAAGCTACGGGTTGTCAGTGGCCTCAGTGCTACTGAGGACTACTCAGGGCCACGCCCTTATTTACACTGACAACAAAATGGTATTGGAGTGTTATAGGGTCACGGACAAGACCTTCAATTATCAATTAGAGGTTTTAAATTTACCCTAGCTTTTAAAGGAATAGGACACACTTTTTTTTTTCCTATTTCTTTTTCTTTCTTTTTCTCTTTGATTCCCTCTTTGTCTCTCTCTCCATCTCTCTCTCTCTCCATCTCTCTCTCTCTCTCTGTCTCTCTCTCTCTGTTTCTCTCTACTAGCCATTACAAACTTGGGGCCCTGGCAAGGGTGATGGGGTATGGGTCCCACATAACTGCCCATGTAGAGAGCTGTATACCTAAATCGGGAGGGACACCAGGGATAACACTCCCTGGGTTATAGCCTAGGTGCCTAACGACACAGCTTTGAGCTTCTTTAGATCTCTTTGGAGATAAAACTTGCTAGATGATATGAAAGTCTGAACCATTAGTACCTATGAGGCAGGGATCAGAAGAAGTAGATTCAGAGGTAAGGAGGAATTTGGGGCTACACTTTGAAGAAAATCGTGATCGGGACCCAGGAGGTGTGGGTTAGAAGGAAAGGTAGGGGCACACGCATGGGCGACTGTTGAGTAGAGACTTCTGACTGTGCCATGATCTCAACCAGCTACTGCTAGGAGTTCGGGATGACAGCTTTCTGCCTCCAGGTTGGTCCTCGGCTTCCCCAAGAAAATTGAAAGTGCTCGGCTTCCCCAAGAAAATTGAAAGTGAAAGCTGGCTCCAGGCAGCTGGGGGTTGTTAGAAAGCCCTTCTCCAGATAGCCTCACACCTGAGTCTCAAGTCCGGCGACCACGCTAATCGTTTTTAACTGGCCAACAGGTGCCCAGTATTGTCCTCCAATTCTAAGGACAGAATAGCAAGTGAAAGTGGTCTAATATTACTCACCGCTTTGGAGATCCCTTTGTAGTCACCAAAATGTTACCAGGGATGCTTTGCTCCCAGAGCTTCCAAGATGGTGGAGGGCCGCTTCCAAAATGGCGGCAGGCCACTTCCAAGATGGTGGCGAGCCTCATGTGCTCTGACCTGGGGTTCTTGGCCTCACGGATTGCAAGGAATGGAATCTTGGGCTATGCAGTGAGTGTTAGAGCTCCATTAGAAGCTGTGGGTCATGGAAGAGAACCATGGAACCCAGTGACTAGTGTTCAGCTCAATTAGGACGAACCCGGGCACTTAGGTGTGCAGGAGCAATAGGGCAAGGCTTTAGCCCAATCAGGAGTGGCAATGGGCACCTCGCTGGATCAGGAGCACAGCAGACACCCTGCTGGATCCGGAGGGATGGAAGTCAGCGGCGGGTCTGCAGCGGCGGGTCTGCAGCGGCGGGTCTGCAACTGCGGCAAACAACAGTGGTGGACAGCGAGCAAGAGCAAAAACGCAGCTCGAGCTGTAACAAACATGGACAAGAATAGTGCAGTTGCAACATTTGACAGAGTGAAATAGAATAAAAACAGCTCCCATACAAAGGGAGGGGACCCAAAGGGGGTTGCCCAGCAATCACTTTTTAAAAATTCTACAGTCTTGGACTTTATTCTTCGTTAATTTATCTCCAGGATTTGTACTTAAGTGACTGTATACATGGCTCTGCTATCCTCAGAGTTACATAGTATAAAAGACACCAAAAGCTGCATGCTGAACAAGTGGTGGGGTGTTTAATAAGAGGAAGACACGAAGACAACGAATTCAGTTTTAGGCATATTCATTTTTAATTACTGTGAGACACCAACAAAAAGGTCTAGTCTGGAGTTCAGAGAGAGGGAAAGGTTGCAAGTCATGAGTTTATATGTAGTAATAAGAATCACAAGAGTAAATGAGATTTCTTATGAAAACACATATAGGAAGAGAGCCCAAAGCCCTGAAAACATGACAGTTAGACTTCCTGAGCCAGTAGTACCGAGAGAGAATATACTGAGAGTAACTTTCCAGATTTTCCAGAGTAATCCTGAGTGAATATCCCCATCTAGGGAGTCAAACTATGGATACTTACCTGTGCTTGCTATTAGGTTGCTGCAAAAGTAAATGTGGTTTCTGCCATTACTTTTCATTACTTTTTAATTAAAAGTAATGGCAAAAAAAGTAATTAATTTTGCACCAAGCTAATATTATGTTTTATCTCTGTCACCATATGTCTGGAGTTTACCAAAGCAAACTTTTTATTTTATTTTATGTGCCTCTGAACAAGTGTCAGAATACGTTCACAGCCTCCCTATGGGGTTCTTCCAGTCTAGCTATGCAAGTCAAAACTCTTCAGCTTCACCCAACTTGTATCTTTAATTTGATATTGGATCTTCAGTGACAGGGAGGATATATTTCCAGAATATTCATTAAAAGAAATATGCACTCAGTACTGATACCTGAAGTCTCCAGAATGTGTCTCTTTGTCAGACAGGCAAGAAGAAGAATCTGTGATGGTTTTGTTTCCAAACGGAGAATTTTATACTTTCTTGGCCTAGTGGGGAAGCACAGCTTTCCATTATACATTTAAAATCATGGAGGAAATACGCTCTTTCTCAGAGTATTTAAAAATTTCTCTACCTATTGAAACATTAGAATAACATTTTAAAATGTTTTCTCTGCTTCACATTTGTGATATTTGCACAGAACTTCAAACATAATGCATGTATAAGATCCAGTTAATAATAGCTCTGCTGGAATTCATTAATAGTCCCATGAGTCTCATAAGTAAAAGGAAACAAGAAATAGTGTCACTATGTGCTTTGTTTTGAACATCTTAACTAAACATTACAAGAGGAGATTAGAAAAGCAATCACTTTATTTAGTTGAGTAATTACCCACTTGAATCCCTAAAGATCAGTTATGGTAACATGTTCTATAAGATTTCCACTAGGAGTCTTAAATGAGTCAATAAAAGATCATGTTTATATATGTTAAAAACACTTGAAAGAATAATATTAACATAGACTCTTAGGCCATGCCCACACTTGCCCAGTAAAAGGTATTTCTCTAGGAAATATGTTGCTTTTGACGTTAGTGTTCTTAAAAATCTGCAACAGATATAAACGTTGAAAATCACTTTCATTATGTTTTGACTTACTAGCATTAAAGAGAAGCCAGTGTTAGGTTCATTAGTATGGAAGTAGGTCTTATTTTATGGCATACTATTGATACTGGCTATTCCATTCATAGATGCAGAAAGCCTTCATAGTCCATAAGTACAGTGATACTCCAGCGCTATTTTTTTTTTTTTAATCGGGCAAGGTATATACAGTTGGCCCTCCATATCTGTGGGTTTCATGTTCATGCATTCAACCCAACTGCAGACAGAAAATATTCAAGAAAAAAATTATACTAAGTTCCAGAAAACAATACTTTAATTTGTTGTCACCGAGTACTTCACTGAATCCGTTTGAATGAAGTGATGTGTAGGCATTGTATTAGGTATTATTATTATTATTATCATTATTTGAAACAGAGTCTCACTCTGTCACCCAGGCTGGAGTGCAATGGCGTGATCTCGGCTCACTGCAACCTCTGCCTCCCAGGTTCAACCGATTCTCCTGTCTCAGCCTCCTGAGCAGCTGGGATTATAGGCACGCACCACCATGCCTGGCTAATTTTTGTATTTTTAGTGGAGATGGGGTTTCACCATGTTGATCAGCTGCTCTTGAACTCCTGACCTCATGATCTGTCTGGCTTGGACTCCCAAAGTGTTGGGATTACAGGCATGAGCCACCACATCTGGCTTGTATTAGGTATTATAAGTAATCTAGAGATGACAAAAAGTACACAGAGGAAGTGCATAAGTTATATGCAAATACTAAGCCTTTTTTATATAAGGGACTTGAGTATCTGCAAATTTTGGTATCCATAAGGGTACTGGACTCAATCTCCCACAGACGCCAAGGGACTGCTGTATTAAGAAGATAGGGAATTCTTAGCAGATAATTTGATGCATATAATTGAATTTGCAAAAATTTTATGCATTTTGCAAGCATAAAAGTATATGGAGTTTTATTTTTTATGAAACATTCTAGATCACTAAGTATATTATGATATCTAGTAAAACTAGTTTAAAAGCTTTCATTGTTTCAGAATACAGGTCTCATATGCCTGCACTGTAAAATGATGTATTAAAGTACATAACATGAGTTAAAAATTAAAAAGCCAGAAGTGAAAATAGTAAAAACGATAATAATAAAACCTTCCACTTAAAAATATAAAAATAAAAACCCTATCATTTCTTATTTTTTGATAAGCATCTAATCGTGCATCCAAAAACTTAATGTGTCTGCAATTGTTATCTTAGGCCCCGTCCAGATTGGAATGGCCTTTCCGTTCATTATTTTTTAAAATAAATGTCAGTAAAATTTGTACTTTTTGGTAATTATTTATTTTTTAGAGTTTTTTAAAATCATATTGATAAACTCAATCACAGAGTTCTTTGTTTTATAATTATTACGTTTTGGGAGTAATCTTCTGGAATTTAGGGCCTAAAATTAAACAATCATTTGAGACCGAAGTTGAGTGTACCCTTTTACTATGATTTTCAACCTGTTTAAAAAAATGGTGTACACACACACATGCACATACATACGCACATACACATACATATGCACAAACACATTTATGTATTTATACCAATCTCAGGATTAAGCAATGAAATAAGAGTCCTTTGGAAAGAGAAGAGTTCAGTGCAACCAAGATTAGGCTAGATCTGCCCTGTGCCACCAATAGAGACCTGATACCCTAGGTGTCTACCTGGGATCTTACAAGTAAGCAGACTTACTTACTTTGGGATTGCTGGTATTGAGTAATTGCTACCAGAAAACTGAGAAATTGTTGGAAGTTCCATTCCAGAAGCCAAAATTTAGAACTTTGAATCATAATTAGGATATGCAACAGAAAACAGAAAGTTTGAACAGATTTAGAACCAGACTGATCATTTCCCATTCCCATCAATATCTCTAAGGACCTGTAAAGGTAATTTACAGACTTGCAGTTATGAGGATTCACACTCTGCGGGTGACCTTTACTGTCTTATGGGAGTAACAAAGATTCAGATCTCAAAATTATAATGATGACTGATTGGTGACTCAATCCCTGGCATTTCCCAGACCTCAGACTCTAGTGGGGGTAAGATAAACTAAATCTAGCAATCATTTCCAAAGGGTACTCCCATATTACTCAAAACCTTGGGGACTGAATGCTGTCCAGCACTTGCTTTGGTCATGGCAAATCAAAACAATTAACGATTGCTGTTACTATAAAATTATTTATTTCCTGTAGTGAAGAAAAAGGAGCAACGGGTTAAGGAATCTATTCTTAAACAGGCATGCATTTTTCCTAGGAATTTTCCCTCTTGCAAACTCTGAAGTTTTACAGAAGAAAGTAAGGTGAAATCTTCTTTCCCCAAATGCAAGATAATTTATTAAGCAATGAGGTAAAGTAAGTGTTCATAATCATATGCTGAAAGAGAGGAGTAAACAAAATGAAAATTGATGTCACTAGGAATAATGGAAAAGTTGTTTTATTTTTAGGAAATTTGAGGAGTGATATTATTTCAATGACAGTTTGTAAGAGGTGAAGACGGATGGTCTTTTTGATTAATCAGATAATCTTTAATAAGCATTTGTCACACTATATATTGAGATCCTTTTCATATTTTTGAAAAAAATAACCACAGGAGATAATATTCCACATACTGCCTAGATGTGCATCAAATTCTTCTTTTGGGAAACACAGAATGACTACAAATTCTTGCAGCTGGATTGAGTAGATTTCTTGCTTCTGACCAATGGAGGTGGATTGACAATATATATTGACATTTAATATATGTACTTACTGGTCTGTCTCCAGAGTCCCTTTTTGATCCTTTTTAGGAGCCACGAGTTTAAATTACCAGGATTGTAACCTGAAAAGAGACTGAATTTCTGAGTACTTGCTTGAAGGTAAACTGTTGTCTTAGTTAGTTTAGGCTACTATAACAAAATATCACAGACTGAGTTACTTATAATCAACAAAAATTAATTTATCGAGTTCGGGATGCTGGAAATCTGAGATCAGGGTGCCAACATCACTGGATTATAGAAAGGACCTGCCTCCAGGTTGTAAACTACCAACATCTCATTGTATCCTCACATGGTAGAAAAGGAATGAACTCGCTTTCTGGTCTCTTCTTATAAAGACACGAATCCCATTCGTGAGGGCTCCATTCTCATGACCCAATCACTTCCCAAAGGCCTTGCCATCACATTGGGGTTTAGGATTTCAACCTTTGGGTTTGGCAAGTGGGCACGAACATGCAGTCCATGACAATTGCCAAAGAGTGTCAATTCCAATACACGCTAGACCAATACAATCTTGACAAGAGCAAGAAATAAACATTGTTATTACCAAGCCACTAGGATTTCATGCTTTATTTTTAACCATCGCATAACTTATCCTAATTCATAAATCAATATTATATGAGAGATATAGCTGTAACAAAGACCTAAAACATGTATTATATGTTTACTGAACAGGAAAAGGACAGTTTGAACCTTATACCGAAATTTAGAGAGATGATGAACCATATTTTGCAAAAGCAAACATTTGATAAAACTTTTGCATATAGTAACTTGAAAGCAGAAAATTCCTATTCCTATTTCCTATTCATCTGGAAACTTTAGAGGATAAAGTTGGAAAAATATAGTAGTATAATTAATATATTAGTATATTTATACTGAATTAATATATTTTGAAGATTATGGACTACTTTAACAAAATATTACCATCAAAAGGAGGAGGTCAATTTAAGAATAAATTGACCATTTTGCAAGCTGAAATAAAAGGGAACAGAGTCCTGAAATTCTGTGCCTTCCAGAGTTAGGAAAGCTAGCTGCTTATAGACTCCTAGCAGTTGGTGATAGAATCTTAAAAGGATTGAACAAGATCCAGTGAAATGTCTCAAATAAATATAATAAATCAAAGCTGAAACTAATAAGCTTAGGCATGGTTTCCCACTCATTTTCTTAAAAATGTGTTTACCATTAAAGTAACAGGTAAGGAAGTTGGTGAAAAGCAATGAAATAGAGAAATTTGAGAACCACATCTGGAAAAGAATTCTGAGCATGTGATTACTGGTACATGTAAAATTAGAATAAAACAAATCATGGCCGGGCGCGGTGGCTCAAGCCTGTAATCCCAGCACTTTGGGAGGCCGAGACGGGCGGATCACGAGGTCAGGAGATCGAGACCATCCTGGCTAACATGGTGAAACCCCGTCTCTACTAAAAAATACACACACACAAAAAAAAAACAAATCAGCAGCTCTCCTGATTTAAGAAAATTTTGTTATCAAAAAGTCAGAAATCTGACTGCTTCAGAATTAAAATAAATAAACAAATAAATAGTAATAACCTTGAGAATCCAATTTTCCCCCAGCATGAGGCACAACCTGAATATTCCACAGCTCAGAGGAAGGTATTCTTTCTAACACTTATTTAAGACATGACCAAAGAGAAAAAAGGACTAGAATGAGTTTACAAATGGGTGGTGGATCGAGGAGCCATGAAGAAAAATGGATGAAATGATTCCTTCTACGGAAATGAATTAGAGCTTAATAAAGGAAAATAAATTAGGGCTTAATATGGGAAATGAAATAGATCTTAAGACAGTTTAATACACATACCATGCTCAAGGTTGGAGACTTGTAGACATTTTGTGTGTGTGTATGTGTGTGTGTATACATTTGTGTGTGTACACATGTGTGTGTATGTGAAAGAGAAAAAAAGCAGTTATATCATGTTTCTCTCCCTGGCACAATTAGAATATTTTAAATGAAGACTAATGATTAGTAGAGAACTAAATTTGTAGTCTAAATTGCATTCAAAGTCAAATCACATCATTAGTTATATAAAAGACATTGGCCTTGGAATTATGAATCCATGTCTCTTTTTGTGTTATTCTTCATAAAAATTGAAAATTGACTTCTGATGAGCTTTTTAAATGTTTTGAAGTAAACTGTAAAAATGTTCTTCTACCTCCTTCTGATTAATGAAATGAGATGAGATCAAACCATTTATGAACTCCTGCTTTGCCAGTAAGTGGTGTCTCTTAGACTATATAAAGAAAGATATTTAAAACAAGTTAACTTTTAGCTTAGAACTTGATTTTAAAATTAGGTGTCATTCTTCAGAAACCAGAAATTATTTTATGCTAACACTGTATTTATTTCCTTGGCAATGTCAAAGAGACTTTCTTTGAACATTTTATAATATGACTTAGTATTTATAGTAATGACAGTTAAAGTCAAATTTCTCCTTCACATTTTCCTTAACATTAAATTCCAAGATATTTTGCCACCAAACACATTCAAAGGTTTTCTATGACGAGTCAACAAGTACAAACTGACAACCCACAATATAAAGCAGTATGAAAAAGGCTCATAGGAAACAAAGAAGTATAATTCAGTATAAATCACAAATTAACTATCATTCTGGAATCTTTTCAGTTTAATTGGAGATAATGTAACATAAGAAATACATGGATTATAATTGTCAAATGAATAATAATAACAAAAATTTATGTTTGTGTAATTCTTTAAAGTATCTTTGCTTTCATATATATTGTATCAATCGTTCTTCATTAAAACTGTATAGAGTTATTATCCTTTCCTTTTCATAAAAAAAAAAGATTAATTCCTATTTGAATTCAATAGAAGAGTGCTTTTCCACCGCCTTTGTTCAGGGACAAATACTCACACTGATTTTATTTAATAATACTTGGGTGAAATGTTGAAGGCAGGTTGTCCTTTTCATACATTTGGGGGGTCCAGGATTCACCTTCTTATTTTTCTGGGGATTGTGACTGTCTCGAAACAATATAAGGATGACTACCAGAGGTAACTCTAGTGAGGACGAAGCAAAGTCTTGGAAAATGTACTTATGTTCAAGAGGGTTCACTTATGCTGCAGAGTCAGCAAGCAACGTGCTAGCCGCAGGTGATGGGAGGTGCACTCTCAATACCAGTGGGAAGAGCAATAGTATGGACCTCAGCATAAGGGAGGCATAGTGCTCACTAGTTGGCTACCACACTCCCACAAGATTCCCTGGAGCTGTCCATGGGCACATCCCTTCAAGAGGACCCTGGGTGCTTACCCTGTTCCTGTACATCTGATCCTTTATGTCACCCAATAACCTACCAACCTCTCTTCCTATGACCCATCAAATGTCCATGTACCTCTTACTCACTTTTGCATCACGTATTTCCAATCCCATTCCTAGTGGTAGATTCACTATCTCAAATCTGTGCTACTGTATTAATCTTCCACTAATTGGTTTCTCTGCTCTACATCTCTCTCACTTCACAAACTCCACACTGCCACACTTTCTAAAACAAATCTGATGCCATTTCCTCAAATACCAGGTTTCTCAGAACAGAACTCTACCTATCTGACAGTCCTCATCTGTCACCAGCCCATAATCCCACACGCGGTTTGAATATATAAGATAATTTTAGGTATTCTCTCCATCCAAAGTCCTACTACAAATTATTATGTCTTTGCTCACGTTACCACTGTTTGGAAAGACCTTTTCCTTGTATTCTACATAAAAACATTCAAATATCCTCACATTAAAAAAAAAACAATACCTTGCTCTATCAAGAAAAGTTAATGCCTCTTACCTTGGTAATGATGTTTGTATTTTAGGTACACTTATTCTAGACTTGTAAACTGCATTGTAATTTTTATTTGTGAATATGTCATCTTCCCACACCCTATGTGAAGTACTAAAGTTCATAAAGACAGAGCAAGCAAAAAATCAATAATCACAACTACCTCTACAAACAAAATTTATTTTTCTACCGTCAGTGGCTATTATGCTTCATCAATCATGACTGCATCTTTCCTCATGGCATAACTTTATCTTGAAATACCATGGCTTTTGTGCCATATGTTAAATTTCTAAGTATCCTAAGATTCTGTTCAAATCCCATTGCTATTAGGAAACAATTGATGCATGGTGAATGACACAAATAAGATTATCTTCTTTTTTAAATATATAATTTATTCTGCACCGTTTTAGAAAAACAGATGGTTCCTTGTTCTATTCTTCCATAGAGCTGTATGCATCAACAAGAACACAGAATATTGTTACTGTCAAACAGAAGAAATATAGTGGATAAGGGCAGTGGCTCTGGAGACAGACAGTTGTGAGTATGAATTATGACCCAACCAGGCACTAATTTTCAACATGGGTGAATTAATTTTGCTAAGACTGAGTTTCCTAGAAAAATTGATTTCATATTAGTGCTCTCATTAAGAGATTGTGTTGTGCATTGTATTTATTAAAAGACAGTGTTTATATAAAGTGCTTAACAAAGTGCCAGGGAATAAGAAGTATTCCATAAATATCACCATTATTAGATGACCAGATACACCCTACTCCAGTTTCCTAGGAATCCTGGAGTTTCCAAGATGCCCTTCCCTAGAAGACGTGGAAACATTGAGAAGGAGGATTATGTGTTATACCTGGAAGGAGCATAGAAGCAATAATAGTGGTTAAAAATCACTGTTCTACATGACAGCCTTCTCGATCAAGGATTTCACTGTACCTACTTTGTATAATACCTTTAAAAATGAGGATAATTTTTAAAGTAGACATCTCATGTGGACCTGAATTAGAAATTGGAACTTAGACGTTATTTCAGTTTTTCATTCAAAACTGGATTACATGCTAATTCCAATGGCTTCAAAAAATTTTTTAAAGAAACAATTTGGCCCATAATGAAAGAACTTCAACTGACCCTCTAACATAAGACATAACTATGTGAGAGAATGATGAACAATGAATGAAATGTAGGCTTTTGATCAAAGAGAGCAATAGGTGGGAAAGCATGTTTGCTCTGCATGGGCAGTGGTATTTGGAAACATGTTATGTTAATGCCAGGGTCATTAACCAAGTGAAGCAGACTAACACTTACAAGCAGCATCTAAAAAAATAACCCAGTCCAACAATTTCCTCCTGACTGTTCAGGGAATAACAGCATATCCTACAATCGTAACTAAATCTGAAGATCAAAATTTCAGTAATTGTGCAGTGAGGAAATTTCCCAAAACTCCATTTATTCCAGATTAATGAAAATCTGGTCTCCAAAACCTGGACTGGAAAAAAATGATTATTTCTTAAGTAATTTAGACTAAAATTGGTATGAAGATGCCCAATGGTATCTTGGGTATGATATCTTGGGTACTAAAAATGGTATGAAGATCTTTCTAGAAGATGCCCTCCTAGAAACAAAAGGGATTTTTTTTTTTTTTTCTTTTTAGGTTTCAGGGAAAAAAAAGAAAAAACAAATGTAATGTAGCGTCATAAGATTCTCAGGCTCACTCCGTTTTGGAAAAATTAATGGGAAAATTTCACTTAATAGAAACCAATACAGATTTTACTTTAATTTTAAAGAAAATGTTCATCTCAAATTTGCAACTTTTTAGTTTTAAATATCTGCTAAAAGAATATTTTACGTGCATCTGTTAATTTTTTGATTTCTGATTTGTCTCAGTTCATTGATTATCCTGAAGTTAAGCTATCATGTGCATTTAATTGTCAAAATGTTATGCAAAATGAACTGTTAGCATAGTGTTTATATAATGTTATGGGTTTGTGAGTTAGTATTTCCATAATAGCTATTAATGTAATTTACATTTGTCTTTTTCAATGTAGTGAGAAAAAAGCAGTGATATGAGGTTTACTATATGGGTACCAAATAATATACATGGACTATACTACATAATACATGTGTTTCATTAAAATCTATGTGATTTTAGCATTTTAGGGTTCAGAACATGAATTATATTTCCAATATCACCTCATAAATTTATAAACGAGGCCATCTTATATTACCCAGATGCTTTTTTTTCAAAATGTGAAGTCTACTAACAATGCACTCCTTTTAGTGTACATCTTTAAAATTTTGACAATGTAGCCATTCTCAAAGTATGTTGAGGGTAATTGACTAACGACATATGCATTTTATGAGTAAAATAAATCTAATCCCTTTTAGAAAATTTTTTTGGAAAACTCTAAGTAAAATTAGAGGTTAGCACTCTTTCTCCTAAATGAACTCTAAATATCTACAATCAAAATTTACAGTACTCAGATTCAAACTTAAGAAAATAGTAGCATTTCTGTCATGGAAATGTAAAGTAGATTAACCAAATGTTTTTAATATATACATTTTTAATTTTTCCCATCAATTAATAACTACTGAAACATTCTACATTTAAAACATTTACACATTCATATACATATATTTCTATAAATATACATTTTCCAAGAGTAAACAGTAATATTTTAGTGAAATAAATATTAATATTTTGAGGAAAAACTACTTTTAAAACTTTTATAAATTCATTGCTAATTGCCCTGTAAAAATATCACCAGTTTAAAATATCTTGAACAGTACATGGGAGACTATTTCTCTATACTCTCACCCAATTAGAACAGCATAAATTTTAAAACCATTGCAACCTGATAAGTGAAAAATACTTCAGAATTTCATTAATTCACAGTTATTTTATTACTGTTTCATGTTACCATCTTTCACCTATCTAGAGTTCTTTTCTTCTTTTGTTACTTCTCTCTCTTGCTATACATTAAATAACATGCATTTAATGCCCAGCTCCAGTCCATCTTTAGAATAGTCTAGGGACACAATAAGAATTAGAACACGGAGCATGCAATTGTAAGGCAGCAAGAATTCCCTTATACACTAGCAGGTAGAATCCAGATGCTCATGTGTTTCCTTCACCAGGCTAATAGTATACATTTGGCAATGGACCTGAAATTCACTCGTTCTGACTGGCAGACCACCACACATGAAGCATTGTACAAACGGTCGCTGACTTACAATGGTACTACTTAATGATTTTCAAACTTTACCATGACGTGAAGGCAATAGCTATCAGCAGAAAGCAGTAGGATGCTTTCTGGTGATGCTGGTCCAGTCAGCCAAGTGATTTGGAAAGTACTCTGTATACTCTGGAGAGTACTGTGTTGCCAGATGATTTTACCCAACTGTAGCATAGTATGAGTGTTTAAGGTAGGTTAGGCTAGCTATGATGTTCAGTAGATAGGTGTAGTACATGCATTTTTGACTTACTGTATCTTTCACTTAGTGTGGGTTTGTTGTGTCATAATCTCATCATAAGCCTAGGAGCATCTGTGTACAAAACTTCAAGTATGCCTCAGCAAGGAACTATGGGGGCATTAAGGAGCTTTTTTCATTATTTTTAATACAGATGTTTCAATAGAGTTTTTCTCTGTTTCTATTACAGATCAAAATGAAAAAAAAATCAACTAAATTGTCATTTTTATCTATTTTCTTACTTGGACTCGTCCTTTGTCATCTGACCTAGCCTTCACTTTTCTGGGAACAGAACTTGTTTTTTTCTTTTGAGAAATAATTGTTTTATTCAATATTTTAAGGTTCTGTAGAGTGAAGGATACTTAAACTATGATGTTGCAGACAGCAAAGCTTTGACAAGAGAGAAAACATTAATAGAAAGTAAATTGACTAAAAATAATGTAGAACTCTGTAATAATTAGAAAGAGGCACTGTAGATAGATGTACGGAATTAGAAATATTCCATTGTTCTCCATTGGCTAGGAGAATGAACTAGATAATATTTTTTCAAAATAATTTAAGTTCTAGGGTACATGTACAAAATGTGCACAACGTGCAGGTTTGTTACGTAGATATACATGTGCCGTGATGGTTTGCTGCACCCATCAACTTGTCATTTACATTAGGTATTTCTCCTAATGCTATCCTTTCCCCAGCCCTCCACTCCCCAACAGGCCCCAGTGTGTGATGTTCCCTGCCCTGTGTCCTAGTGTTCTCATTGTTCAATTCCCACCTATGAGTGAGAACATGCAGTGTTTGGTTTTCTGTCCTTGTGACAGTTTGCTTAGAATGATGGTTTCCAGCTTCATCCATGTCCCTGCAAAGGACATGAACTCATCCTTTTTTATGGCTGTATAGTATTCCATGGTGTATATGTGCCACATTTTCTTAACCCAGTCTATCACTGATGAACATTTGGGTTGGTTCCATGTCTTTGCTATTTTGAATAGTGCTGCAATAAACATACATGTGCCTGTGTCTTTACAGTAAGCATATTTTATAATCCTTTGGCTATTTTCTTTGATAAGTCAGACTTCCTGGCTCATTCAGGCCACATGGCTTGGGTGAACTGATGTCATATACAAGGATTCCTGTTACCAATGCTTCATCAATCAGAGAACTCATCTTTTTTTTTTTAAGTTCCAGAGTACATGTTCAGAATGTGCAGGTTTGTTACATAGGTATACATGTGCCATGGTGGTTTGCTGTACCTATCAACCTGTCATCTAGTTTTTAAGCCCTGCATGCATTAGTATTTGTCCTAATGCTCTAGCCCCTCCTTTCCCTCTGTCCCCTGATAGGCCCCAATGTGTGTTTCTCCCCTCCCTGTGTCCAGAGAACTCATCTTCTACTTCTGTAATTAGTTCATGATTGGTACATGGCCCAATCCGAGCAAATTAGAGCTTATTTTATATTTTGCTGATAGAAAGCCCTTTTACTTTTGGAATAGTTTTTAAAAAAGGTGGGGGGATGTACCCCTGATACTGCCAGAAGTCTCCTTGCCACCATGGCAAATGACCTTGTCTGAAAATGAAGCCAACCTATAGGAAAACAGAACTAATGGATGGAGAAAAAGTTCCAATATCATAGCTTAAACAGTTGAATCCAGCAATACATAGATTTTCCAGTTAAATGAACAAAGATGCCCCCTTTCTATTCAAGCTAATTTGGGTTTTTTGATGTCAACGCAGAAAGATTCTTGACTACTGCAATTATTCATGTTGTCTCTTTTTCTTTTGGAGTGTCCATTTTAAAATAGATTTATAAGAACTTTCTTTACTTTGAAAATATGAACACTTTTTATGTAAACTTTTTTTTCAGATTGCTATTTTTCTTTTAATTGTGTTTATGATGTTTTTGTCATAGAATTTTGATAATTTTATATTTTTCTTACTTTATGCATTTGCGTCTAACCTTTATGGTTTCTTCCTCAGGTAACTACAGATTTATAAAATCATACTACATTTACTAATTTCACCTATTTTCTAAAAATTCCTATCTGTACCACATACTAAATTCTGTCACTTTCAGGATTCTGCCTTTTTTGTTGCACTTTCTCTGTCTTTTAAGATATTACTACACTTACTTTGGTTATTTTAACTTTTTGATATATTATAATGGCATTATTTTTTATTTCTCCACAATTTTCCTGGCTGTTATTGCATTTTCATTGTCTCAGTAGTATGTCAGCAGAATTTTAGAATAATATTATCATATTTTCTAAAATAATATTTGAATTTAGGTTAAAGTTGTCTTAAATATGTAAACTAGTTGATGAAAATGTCTTTTAATTTTTATTCAAGGAGCTCCATAATATTTCCTCTTGTAAATTTATTTTTTATTATGTTGTATTACTATTTATGTGAATAGATTAGAAAACTATGGGTTTTGGTATATTTCTTTCTGTAAGACATTAGTTATCTCATACCAGTTTTAATAGTTATATAACTGAATATTTTGGAATTTATTTGCAGACAGTTGCATTCCTGTAAACCTTAATAATTGTGGCTCAAAATCCTTTTATTCTTTTTGTGAATTGGCTATATTTCCAATAAAATGTTAAGTAGTAATGGTAAGGGCCGGGGGCGGTGGCTCAAGCCTGTAATCCCAGCACTTTGGGAGGCCGAGACGGGCGGATCACGAGGTCAGGAGATCGAGACCATCCTGGCTAACACGGTGAAACCCCGTCTCTACTAAAAAAATACAAAAAACTAGCCGGGCGACGAGGCGGGCGCCTGTAGTCCCAGCTACTCGGGAGGCTGAGACAGGAGAATGGCGTGAACCCGGGAGATGGAGCTTGCAGTGAGCTGAGATCCGGCCACTGCACTCCAGCCTGGGTGGCAGAGCAAGACTCCGTCTCAAAAAAAAAAAAAAAAAAAAGTAGTAATGGTAAGAAGCATGATTATTTTATTTCTAATGTTAATAGAAATTTTCTAGAGTTTCAATATTGTGGTGACTGTAAGTATATGTGTATACGTGTGTTTGTATGCACACATAGAGATTAAATTCACATTTAATAGTGAATAGTTCAAATGACAAGGGAAGTCTTAGGTCAGAACTGCAAATATGCTTTTCTATAGGGTACAGATATGTAGCTAAAAGCTATGTGGGCACCTTGGCAAACTGGAGAATACACTGCTTACTTGAAGAAGTAACCACTATCCAGTAGTGAGATAATCATATATTCTAATTAGACCAGAAGCTATAGTTATCATGTTTTAAATGGCGGCAAATCTATATGAATAGATGAGGTAATGCTGTAGTAACAAACAATTTGAAAGTTGTAATGGCTTACAGCAACAAAATGTATTTCTTGTCCATCCTACATGGCCATCACAGGTTACTTGCAGCTCTGCTGCTTGTGTGCTCCATGTCATAGTCACTCCAGGCTGATTGAGTTGCAGCAGAGAGAAAAGAGAATGTGGCAAAGTATCCAGTGGTTGTTAAAGCCAAAATATGTCAATAGCATTTCGCATGACAAAACAGTCATATAGCCAATACTAATGTCTTGGCTGGAAAAATATAATTCTTCCCCAGAGTGGAGAAGAGAAGAGCAACTAATTCAACCTAATAGCAAGTAATTTATAATGTGTGTGAATACAAGTGGGAAAAACAAAATTTGTCAGCAGAGAGCTTTTGCTTGTGAACCACCATTTTGCAAACTTCATTTCATGTTCTTTAATTCTCAATTCTGATTCTAAAATCATATGATTAATAGGTCTCCAATTCATTGAACCAAAAAAAATACAGTTGATTATAGTTATAAGCCTTCCAATATCCTTTGGAAAATAGCAGAAACAGAACTCCACAATAACCTTTGGTGCCCTTGTGAAAGAACTGTTGAACTATAAATCTTGAGTGACCATTTAACAAAAATTAGAATTAAAATTCATTGAAGTCAAGACAATCTCATTTTTTAATCATACAAATTTCTTAAATTCGTTAAAAAATCCAAATCACTAGGCTTCCATGGTGTATTTATTTCTAGCCATAATGTAGAACACAGTCATTCATTTTAAGATCTTCATCCCAAATAATGACCTCAAAATAACAAGCACATTTCCATAAAATAAAATCCATTAACTTATCTGTCAATAATTTCTTCTTAAATGTTCAGTTGATCTTGCCAAGGTATTTCTCATTGTCTGAAAGTGTTTCTTGAATCAATATAATGTTTTTTAAAGATTACATAAGTTACTCCAATAGACAAAGAGAAGCATTGCTTATACCTCTTTTCAAAGAGGGACTTATCAGAGCTGCAGAGTGCTGTCAGAGAACCGAGTACAGTTGCCATGTCCTTCAGTATTGCCTCAGCAGCAGCAGACCACTTTACCCAGGGTTATGTTCCTTCCACAGCTGTCTATATCCAATGACTGATTGATATTGATATAGGGTGTATCAATCAGCCCATATACGGGGGTGGGAAAAACTCATAAACTTAGCCCAACTTGGGACAAATCTTTGACTTTGTTAGCTCCGGAGCTCCTTAATAAAAATTCCAATCAAATTTTTAAACTCTAACATGATTTATTTATTTTTTTAGGAAAGTGAGAAACTGTTTTTGTTAGTAGGAACTTTACACAGTATCTTTGATACTATGGTAAGAGTTATTTAAAATGTTTAACTTCACCTATTGATTTTATTGTATTATATTTTGGTTTTATTTCATTACAAATATTATATATTGTTATATATTGGTTATATTTTGTGATTCAGTTTGTATTAATGAGAGATTCCTGCATTGTTTTATGGACAAATATTTCACTGTTGTATTGGTCACATTTTTCAAATATGTGCCATAGATCACAATGTTATGCAGCTAAATAATTGCATCTTGGGAGAGGAATGAGGTAGGTGAGTTGGAAAGAGGGCAGGAAGGAACTAGTTTTATTCTGGTTGTTATCATAAATCTTTTAACACTATTGGCTTTTAAAAATAATTTTCTTGGAATTCTTGGATAAATGTAGAAACAACATAATTTAAAAGGGAAAGAAAAATAGGCAATAAAATGTAGGAGAAAATGCTGCTTACTAAACACTTTTTAATGTTCTAGGCATTGAGCTGAATATTTATCTTACCTACTCTTCCCAGGAAACCAAGATCTATGTCATTTGCTTAAGGTAACACTTAGCAAAATAAGACTCAGCTTTTGTCCCAAGTAATTTGTCTCCAGAGAGCCTATAGTAAGCATCACTGCAAGTCCCTCTCTTGAACCAAATAATTGGTACAGGAAATAATTGCTAGGGAAATGCAGGCATGAGATCAATTGCAATAGGTGCTAAGATGGATTAAAACTTAGACTTGCCTCTTAAAGTATTGATGTGACTTTGTAATAAGGAAGGATGTCAGGGGGAGTATTCACTACACTGCACATGGTGGTGTAATAGTGTATGAATTGTATGTCTGCAGTCAGTATGCTAAGAGTGAGCAAGACTGTGGAGATAAAAACAATGCGGGGCAAATATTCTACCCTAAATTATTGATTTATTTTAAGACGCACATTTTTAAAAAGGCAATAGTCTTGATCTATGATGCACATACTCATTCGACCCTCAAAGAAAAAAAAAGCCATTCCCATAAAACAGGCCCATGTGTAACATACTAACTCAAATGCCAAAGGATTTTCTTCGTCATCTCCATGAATTATTTATTTAGCTCTTCTTGTTTATGCTATCCTTGGGCAACAAAAATGTTTGAATACTACTCCCACGTGTTTTCAACCTTGCATGACCATGTGCCTGCTGTCAGGCAGGAACTGTGCCTTTTCTCCACTAAACAATGAGCCTCCATTGCCTTACAAAAACCTGTCACAAATAGATGTTTAGTAGATCTTCTGAAGTAATTAATACATGATTATTTGATGTGACACTGAGAAAATTTTTCCATTTATATTTTCCATTAGATATTTGTCGCTAGTTCCTACTGAAGAGTGTTAATGTTCTCCCTCGGAAATGGTAAATGGCAGCTTAAATTACATGAGACAAAGAAGAATTGTAATTGTATAAGGGTCTTCTCGGTGAATAAATTACGATGTATATAGAAATTTCTCCTAAAGCCTTTCAGCGGTTCAAATATTACCATAAATGACTACAATAGTGTGTGTACCTTTAGCATTTCATTTGAATCCCAAATTGAATAAATGACAGAGTGTATTTTTTTGTTCAAGAGAATATGACACAAACTTGCACTATTTTACAAATGTCCAAACTAGAGACTATAAATATACCATTCTACTTTGCTTTCTTTCAACTTCAATAAAATTGTTATTTTTATTTATTTCATTTTACAGTGATTGGCATGAGTCTTTAAAAATGTTCCAGCCAAAATTAATGGCAATTTCTTCAAATAAATGTGCCACTTCTATTAATACATCATTCTGTACAAAGTATATAAAAAGTCTTTTAATGCCAAGAATGGAAACATAGCATAATATGCTGTGTGGTAACGATACCAGTTATATATAAAATACATGGTAAGAAGAAAACTTGTCAGACTAATTTTCAAAATGTAGCTTTTTTCTTATAAATTATAAGGTACACGAGATTACAAGAAAAATATTGCTGAATATTTTTTATTTGTCAGTGTTCCCTGATGAAATCTCATTATAAAAAAGTCAGATTTTTCACCTTCCAGAACTTCCATGTGGTTTCTAAAATAGTCAATCTGGAAATATCTGTGAGCACTTATTTCCAATTTTAAGTTCATGGGAATGAGACTAGAAATTGGCCCAAATGTATGTTCATTTTTACACTGCTGCAAAATTAAATCATTACTTTCAAATCTTGTAATTGAAGCATGCATATCTTCTTGCCTTAGAAATATTTTAAATACTTGAAAGTTACAGCAACATAATATTCCAATTTGAAATATATTTATTTTTTCCAAATCCATTTAGTTCTATTAATTTTATATTTTCCTACAATCTATAAAAATATTAATTATTTCTCACTCATGAGTAGTGGTATTACAATATTTTCTGTAGAATATGTAATGACAAGACACATTTTGAAAAATATGTTTAAATCATTTATAAATTTGAAGGGAAATAACATTTATACTTTTAATAATTCCACAGCAAATCACCATTGAGAATTGGGAAATTAATTAATCTAGAAATATACATATAAATTCTGAGAAGTTTGTTAAAACCCATTATTCCTGGAACAAGGAAAATAACATGTGATGAATCAAAATGAGCTTTGAAAGCAGCCGCAACAGGACTTGGATGTGACTAGCTATGGAACCTTGAGAAAATTCCCATTCCTTAACCGTCATTTTTAATTCAGGAAAATGAGGAATACTGATAAGACCTACTAAAGTGGTCTATTATTAAAGTTAAATTACCTAGCACATGCACCTAGGCATATTAGTCCTTCAAAATCATTGGTGTGTTTGCTTTTCCTTTCTTCCCCATCCTGTTTCCTTATTGGGAATATGATAGTGGTTAGGAGCATGAGCTCTCTGTTAGAATATTTGGATTTAAATGTAGCTCTGCCATTTAACAGCTATAATAACTGTCAAAACATCTTCAACCCCTCTGTGCTTCAGTTTTTCCATCTGTAAATTGGAGATGACAACAGACAGTACTTAATTAGTGAGGTTTTCTGAGTATCAGATGAATTAATACATTAATGGATAATGCTTGATCCATAGTAAAAGTTGAAGTTTTAAATATTCTTGACACTTAGAAATAGAGGGTGGTATTTCCCAATAGTATTTACCAAGGACAGTATATTTTTCCATACCTATAGTGGGATGAATAGTGTCCCTCCCATAAATTTATATCCACCCAGGACCTCAGAATGTGATCTTATTTGAAAATAGGATTTTTGCTGATATAATTAAGGTAAAGAGGCAAATGAGAGCATACTAGATTAAGATATGCCCTAACTCCAATGAGAGCGTCTTTACAAGAGACAAAAAGGAGCACACAAGGACACAGAGAAGAACGTGTTGTGAACATGAAGGCAGAGATGAGTCCACAAGTCATGCTATGCTAAGTACTGGTGACCACCAGAAGCTAAGAGAGTGGCATGGCACAGTTTGGCCCTTGGAGTCTCCAGAATCAATCTTGCTGACATCTTAATTTGGGGTTTCTGGCCTCCTGAACTTTGAGGGAATACATTTCAGTTGTTCTAAATCACACAGTTTATAAAAATTTGTTATGCTAGCACTAGAAAATGAATATAATTCCCTATGTCTTTTACCATATAAAAAAATCTGTAAGATGAGTGTTATTACTAGAGATTTCATACTAATTTGGTGATGATGGAGTTTGATGTAGGCAAGCATAAGAGGATCAATGATTTGGCAGCTCTACCTTTTCATGCCAAGGCCTGTATAAATTAGAGAGCAGTGCTAAAAAAGAATCAGCTTCACCGGGCACAGTGGCTCACTCTTGTAATCCCAGCACTTTGGGAGGCCGAGGTGGATGGATCACTTGAGATCAGGAGTTCGAGACCAGCCTACCCAATATGGTGAGACCTCATCTCTGCTAAAAATGCAAAAATTAGCTGGGCATGGCAGCGGGCACCTGTAATCCCAGCTACTCGGGAGGCTGAGGCAGGAGAATGGATTGAACCTGGGAGGCAGAGTTTGCAGTGAGCTGAGATCATGCAATTGCACTCCAGCCTGGGTGACAAGAGTGAAACACTGTCTCAAAAGCAAACAAACAAACAAAAAACTCAGCTTCATGGCAGTAATCATCTCCCTTGTAATAGTCAGAGTCTCATTTCTGAGGTGTTGTAAACCCTGCTGCTCGATGCATTGGGTAAGATTCCATTTAGGCGTGTCACTCTCTGAAATCTGGGAATATTCCTATTTAGAAGGGTTTGAATGAATCTAATTTAAAGTCCACCAATTTTTTTACACTACCGTAAATAAGTGTAAAACACTTTTAACAACATACTTTCTCAAAGCACATGTAATAAGCCCCAAATAAGAAATGAATCAACACAGTTATTAAGTGCAACACTATTTTGTGTTTAAGATCAAAACACCAAAGGTAATTTTATAGGTTCTCAGTGCCAGGAACAGTCTGGGTTTCCCATTTTCCCCAATAAAGATTTACAAATTAAACTATAAAATTCTGGATCACAAATTAATAAAGTCTAACCTGAATATGCAACTTACTATTTGTTTCAATATTTTGCATCTTTCCACAAACGTAAAGGTGGAGGAATGTAAAGATATTTTAACATTTTAACACCATAGTATTCAAAGTACTACAAAAGACTTTTAAGGAAAAAAACAACTGAAATTTTATTCAAAAGTAGATGGAATTAATTAGCTAGATTTCTGAGTGATTATTGCATTTAATGGAAAATTTGTATTTTAGAATTGGAACATGTTAAAATTATGTCAGTTTTCATCTCAATTATAGCATTGTAGGAAAGGGAATTCAAAAATCATTAGGACCGCTGTATCTTAATAGAAGGGATTTGGATTTATTTTAGAGATCATATGATGTCTTCGCATATGTTACATCTGCTCAAGATTGCATTTAGGTGCTTATTTGACAAATAATCAACAATTTGCCTGCATGACTGCAATATTTTTAAATGACAATATGAATAAAATACATCAAATCATAGCACTAATAACTAGCATCAGTAACTGGCATGAGACTCTTAATCATAATTGCTCTGTTTCAGAAAATTAGTTTCTATACAAATCAATCCTAAATATAGGTGATTAAAAGTGAAGTGAACTATGTGTGAAATAATCTTCTGCTAATTGAATAAAACAAAATGTGCCATAAAAAAATCTTAATATATAAAATATACCCTATTAAAACTTTAAAGGAGATAAAAATAATTTTTGTGTATTCTTCGTTATATAATTCTAGACTTAATTGTTTATATACATGAGCAATCAAAATGTAGAAAGTTCAAATTAAACAGATAAACTAGAAATTGTGTATTTTACCAAGGAGAACAACCCAACAACAGGTCCTACTGAATATGTAAGAGAACAAGGTTTAAGTTTTCTTGAGTGATTCTGGTGGCACACACAGAAAAACAGCCTATACGAAAGAAGTACAAACTTTATGAAAATACCTATTGTACAGGTATTCTTTCTGCAAGAGTGAAAAATGATAACTTTAAAGCATTGATCTGAATGATATCATAACATTTAAAAAATGTGAAACTAGAGTAATGAATTCTGCAAGTGCTGGAACTTATGCTTGATCTGCTTGGCATTAATTTTTTTTTTTTCATAAAGGCCCTTTAAGTAAGAACTTCTTTAAGTTGTGAGTCCATATGTTGAACTTAACCACAGTAGCTATTGAAGTGGAAGTGGAAATTAACCTGTGACAGCTGCAGATGATTAACTTATCCACAGTTCAAGATTGATAAATTTTGAAAGATTAAATGTCTATATTAATACCTATTTCTGAGACTATTGTATTGGATTACTTTATTTCAACATGTGTGTGAATTTTCTCTAATGCAGTATTTAATGTATGTAAGTACAATATAGCAAGAAAAATAAACTATTCATATATAAAAGAGATACATTCCTTTGTATTTCATGTAACAACCTAATAGTTCATATTTCCCAAATAAAATAGATACTTAATCATTTTAAACTTTGGCATATTTCAACCTATTGCTCCAAAAGAAGTAGAGAAAATCCCCAAAACAACATGATATTGATGTGATCTTTTCAATGTGTATACTATACAAGCATGGAAACTAATGGTATTTAATGGTTGATATGGTTTGGCTGTGTCTCCATCCAAATCTCATCTTGAACTGTAGCTCCCATAATTTCCACATGTCATGGAAGGGACCCAGTGGCAGGTAAGTGAATCATGTGGCCAGGTTTCTCCCATGCTGTTCTCATGATAGTGAGTAAGTCTCAGAAGATCTGATGGTTTTATAAAGGGGAGTTCCCCTACCCAAGCTCTCTTGCCTGCCACCATGTAAAATGTGCCTTTGCTTCTCCTTTGCCTTCTGCCATGATTGTGAGGGTTCCCCAGCTAGGGGGAACTGTGAGTCCATTAAACCTCTTTCCTTTTTAAATTACCCAGTCTCGGGTATGTCTTTATCAGCAGCGTGAGAATAGACTAACACAATGGTCTTTTAGGGATAATTAACATCTTAGAAGATTTCAAGTGGGTGATTTAATGTGATTACAACGTAGCAGGTGAAGTTTCGGAGTTAAGACAGAACGTTGAACCTTCTGGGCACCAGCAGGCAGGAAGATAGCAGGTAGGCCATATTTCTACTCAAATGATACAGCACCTGGCTTACAGATTTGTCTGCAGACCTGGGGACAATCATCTGATCTAGCACAGCTCCTGGGCCCTAGCCCTCTGCCACCACCTATGGGACCACTTTCAGAAAAGAGGCCTAGTAGTCCTTCTTCATATTCCCTATATCCAGTGCTCTTTCTCCTTTTCCTTTCTCAAGCCCACTCTCTCTTTATCTGTGTTCTTTCTGTCTCCTCGTTAGGCTGTAAAGACCTACCTAAAAGTTCATTCTGGTGCTATACTAGAATTATGGGATTTTATCGTCCATTGGGAAAGCCATATTGAACCCTATTCTTAGCAACAACAACAAAATGGGTTGCTACTCCTTGAAGATCAAAAATACCAGTCACTAGTAAGAAGACCTCTTTTTCCTCAAAGGAATATAATAGAGACTCCTATTTCTTCCTGGTGACTTATTGGCTAAGTCACCTTTGCTGACTATGCAGTCCTGCACTGTCACAAGTATAGACAAAAAGTTTCTTACTCTAGCAGAAAAAAACCTCACAGGTGTGCACACATGCCTATGTCATATTTTGATTTTTCAGGAGACTTCTCTATTATCTAAGAATTCTCTGCCTCTCTATAAAAAACTACATTCTATAAAACTGAATCAAAAAACTCATTCAATCTCTTGTCAATGATTGCTTCTTTATTCTTTATCCTCATCCATCTGGGAAAACCCCAATTAATGATGTCCAGTTGTATGCTTTTTGAGATACCATTTTGGAAAAATTTCATGTGTCAAAAGATTTTGATAGATGCCCATGGACTTCAAATTAAGCTTGCCCCTCAACCTGTACAGAAATGCATGTGTGGGTTCCTAGTCAGCTCCTTCTTCATTGTCTACAATAACTATTTCAAACCTTCAAAGTTTTCCTAAAAACATGCATTCTCTTCTGGTCACAGTGGCTCACACCTGTAATCCCAGCACTTTGGGAAGCCAAGGTGGGTGAATCTCCTAAGATCAGGAGTTCGAGACCAGCCTGGCCAACATGGCGAAACCCCGTCTCTACTAAAAAAAAAAAAAAAAAAAAAAAGTATATGCAAAAATTAGCCAGCCATGGTGATGGGTGCCTGTAGTCCAAGCTACTCAGGAGGCTGAGGCAGGAGAATCATTTGAACCTGGGAGGCAGAGGTTGCAATGAGCTGAGATAACACCACTGCACTCTAGCCTGGGTGACAGAGCAAGACTCCGTCAAAAAATAAAATAAAATAAAATAAAATAAAATAAAATAAAAGAATGCAATCTCATTACTTCACTTACTTCCTCTTGTCAGGTGATTTCAACTACCATGTCACAGAGTAGAAAAGGAACTCCCCCTATTCCTCACTCCATTCATGTTCCCAGGGACCTGCTTTCTATTCCACTCCTTGAAGTTCAGTCTGCTCAGACATTATTTTCTCAATAAGGCTAAACTTTGCCTATTCCCTTTAAAATTGAAAGCTTCTTTTTCTTTTTCTTTTCTTGTCTTGTTTTGTCACCCAGGCTGGAGTGCTGGTCTCAAACTCCTTACCTCAAGTGATTCTCCCACCTCAGCCTCCCAAGGTGCTGGGATTACAGGTGTGAGCCACTGCACCCAGCCTTATCCTCAATTGTTAATCACCCTTTCTCAACTCTGTGTTGCTCTGTAGCACTCATCACCATACAACATACTGTGTAACTGAATAATGATATTTATTATTTTCTGTCTTCTTCATTTGAATATAGGTATTATGAAGATTGGTATTTATTAGTTTGCTTTGTGCGCCAAGTTCCCCAATTCTAAACATACTAAACACTCAATAAATACTTGTAAAATAAATTTTAATATAGTTTTAAAATTACATTATAAAATAATTAAAGTACTGCTAACATGTTTTTAGTTAAAAAGGAAACTGCAGGAAAGAAAATTACAAATTTCAAAATACTTATTTAAAAATGGCCAAGTGGCCTGCTGTGGTGGCTCATGCCTGAAATCCCACCACGTTGGGAGGACTAGGTTGGTGGATCATTTCAGGTCAAGAGTTGGAAAACAGCCTGGCCAATATGGTAAAATCCCATCTCTACTAGAAACACAAAAATTATTCGAGTATGGTGGCATGCACCTGTAATCCCAGCTACTCCAGAGGTTGAGTCAGGAGAATCGCTTGAATCTGGGAGGCAGAGGTTGCAGTGAGCCTAGATTGCACCACAGCACTTCAGCCTGGGTGACAGAGCAAGACTCCATCTCAAAAAAAAAAAAAAAAAGTCAAGAAAAAACTGTATCTCGAGATTGTACAATATAACTAAATGAATATGAATACTCAGAATGAAATCTATAATCATAAAAGTTAAAAAGATCAAAATGATATCATTTGCAGCAACATGTATAGAGCTGGAACTGGAGGCCATTATCTTAAGAGAATTTATGATGTATGCAGGAACAAGAAAACAAATACTGCATCACTTAAAAGCACAAGCTAAACAGCATTAGACACCAGGGCCTACTTGAGGGTGGAAGGTGAGAGGTGGGTGAGGATCAAAAAATTGCCCATCGGGTACTATGCTATTACCTGGGTGAAGAAATAATCTGTAAAATTCTTCACCTGGGTAAAGAAATAATCTGTAAACCACACCCCTAAGACACACAATTTAGCCTTGTAACAAACCTACACGTGTTACTCCCTGAACCTAAAATGAAAGTTGGAAAAAAAGTAAAAATGAAAGTTTATGTCAGGAAACAGAAAACTCAAAACACACAAAACCTCTTAGGCATTCAAATTAAGAAGTTATGAAGGAAAGTAATAAAAATAGAGTCATAGAAACAATGTAAAAGGAAATGGCTAAAAAAAGGAGCAAAGGAAAGGAGCAAAAAACAGAGATGACAAAAGTCTTTGAAAAACTAGATAAAACATACAATATACAGCAATAATAATCAAAATGAAAATGCAGATGATCAAGATACAAGCCACATTACAAAAGAGAGACTATCTCTAGATAATAAAAATTAAAATGCTCAAAGACATAAAAATGATTACAAACATTCATAGGTATCCATGGAGTATTGGTTCCAGGACCCACACAGATGCCAAAATCCACACATACTCAAGTCACACAGTCTGCTCTGCAGAACCCTCGGACAGGAAAAAAAATTGGCCCTTCACATAAGTGGATTTAGCTTTCCGCGATTACTGTTGATCTGCATTTGGTTGCAAACTGGGAATGCACCAATACAAAGAGCCGACTGCATTTATTGAGAAAACTCACATATAAGTGGACCTGCACTGCTCAAACCTGTGTTGTTCAAAGGCCAACTATTGATGCCAATAAATTCCATAATTTAGATAATGTAGATAAGATTCTAGAAAACATAAGTTCAGTATTGGCACAAAAAGAAACAAGAAACTTGAGTAGACCAGTGTCTTACAAAACATGGAAAGAAAAATCAACATCTGCCTCAAGGATTGCTTGAGACTAGGAGTTCAAGAACAGCCTGGGCGACATAACAAGACTACATCTCTAAAAAAATAAAAAAGAGAGAGAGAAATTACTGCATATTTTCCAATAATAAATGTTTAAGGACATAGAGCAAACATATAAAAGAAAATGCCTATGTAAGAAGTGGAATAAGAGAGAGATCATTGAGGTAAATGATCCCTGTCTTATGAATGAGATCTCTCTATGAATGAAATGAAGTAAGGTAAAGTGAACCAAGGGCAGTCTTGCACTAATTGATAATGACAATGATTGGTTACTTGAAATGTTGGTTTGTCTTAACTTTTAGCAACCAAAGGTGGTAATGAATACAAATTCACGAAGAATACAGCACCAGCATAGTGGTATATAATAGGAGGCAAAATTAACTCACAGCAAATACTGAAACATTTTAAATAGATGTAGTGAATTGCATGTAGTAACTATTCATACAACACACTGAGATGAAATGTGACATATGAAATTTTGTTTACATCTTTCTGGAAACTTGATACAAGCATACAGACATTTCATCAAATAGTCTTCGCTGCACTTTTATGTTTAATATTGGATGATGCTGTTCAGGATTTCCTCCCTTGAAAATGAGTCCTGTAATTCAGCACACTCATCATTCTAGGAAAACAGCCTATATTGAGTTGTTCTTATTTGTCAGGTTTTTGGTTTTGCTTTATTTCATTGTCCTCAAAAAAGCAACAAGCCTGCATGACTTGGCCAGACTTCCGAGTGATTTTAGAAAATAGACTTGCCTCTGAAATGAAAGCCTAACATCATTGACCAGGTCAGGTCCCACAACATAAGAGGCATTTAAAATAGATAGAACTTAATTATACACATGAGAATTTGGTTTTAGTGCTCTGATTAGAACTGTCTGCTGGAAAATCTGAGACTGCAATATAAGAGAAGAGAAACATACTAAGGTTGAGAAATTTTGTGCTTGAATTATTTATATTTATGATTTCTCTGTCTCTCTACCCCCTTCCCTCCTTTGCCTTCCCTTTTCATTTGCATTTAAGTGACAATAGCCTGTAGAAGTCCCTGTTTAAATACAGTATCATGGCCTGGCGTGGTGGCCAATACTAGCAATCCCAGCATTTTGGGATGCCAAGGCAGAAGGATGCCTGAGGCCAGGGAGTTCAAGACTAACCTGGGCAGCATAGTGAGACCTCCTTTCTACATAAAAAGTAAAGTTAGCTGGACATGGTGGCATATGCTTGTAGTTTCAGCTACTCAGGAGGCTGAGGTGAGAGCATCACTTCAGCCCAGGAGTTTGAGACTGCAGCAAGCTATGATCATGCCACTGCACTCCAGCCTGGGAGGAGAGTGAGACTCTGTCTCTAAAAAAAATAACAATTATAATATTAATAAATGAACACAGTATCCCTAGAATTTTACCTTCAGATAAGACTGAACTTCTTAACAGGGAGAGTAACATCACACACCGGGGCCTGTTGGGGGAGGGGGACATGAGGAAGGAGAGCATTAGGACAAATATCTAATGCATGCAGGGCTTAAAACCAAGATGATGGGTTGATAGGCGCAGCAAACCACCATGGCACATGTATACCTATGTAACAAACCTGCACGTTCTCACATGTATCCCAGAACTTAAAGTAAAATTTTAAAACAAAGATTAAAAATCAATGTTGATTAACGAATTATAAAATGAGATTTTGTGGGCAAGATAAGCTATATAGAAATTTAAGCACAGGTTAATAGTAGCAAGAAATTTTTCTAGACACAAAGGTATTGGGGAAACCCGCCCCCAATATTTCAACGTAGGTTGTTTCTATTTTCCCTAAGTATCAGCTGGCTGAGAAATAAAGAGAAAGAGTACAAAGAGAGGAATTTTACAGCTCTGCCTCCGGGGGTGACATCACATATCAATAGGACTGTGATGCCCACCTGAGCTGCAAAATCAGCAGGTTTTTATTAAGGACTTCAAAAGGGAAGGGGGTGTACAAACAGGGAGTAGGTCACAAGATCACATGCTTCAAAGGGCAAAAAGAAGAATAAAGATCACATGCTTTTGAGGTCAATAAAGATGACAACGCAAGGGGCAAAGCAAAGATCACAAGGCAAAAGGCAAAATCAAATACTCCTGATAAGGGTCTATGTTAAGTTGTGCATGTATTGTCTTGATAAACATCTTAAACAACAGAAAACAGGGTTCAAGAACAGAGAACTGCTCTGACCTCAAATTCACCGGGGTGGGTTTTCTTCCCTGCCGTAATAAACCTGAGGGTACTGCAGAAGACCAGGGCGTATTTCAGTCCTTATCTCAACCGCATAAGACAGACACTCCCAGAGCGACCATTTATAGACCTCCCCCAAGAAATGCATTCTTTTACCAGTGTCTTAATTATTAATATTCCTTGCTAGGAAAATAATTTAGCGATATCTTCCCTACTTGCATGTCCATTTATAGGCTCTCTGCAAGAAGAAAAATATGGCTTTATTCTGCCCAAATCCGTAGGCAGTCAGACTTTATGGTTGTCTTCCCTTGTTCCCTAAAATCTGTTATTCTATTCTTTTTCAAGGTGCACTGATTTCATATTATTCAAACGCACATGTTTTACAATCAATTTGTACAGTTAGATACAACTATCACAGTTGTCCTGAGGTTACGTACATTCTTAAGCTTATGAAGATAACAGGACTGAGAGATTAAAATAAGACAGGCATGAGAAATTATAAAAGTATTATTTGGGAAGTGATAAATGTCCATATTAAAACAAAATCTTCACAAATTATGTTCCTCTGCCATGGCTCCAGTCAGTCCCTCCATTCAGGGTCCCTGACTTCCCACAACACAAAGGGAAGAAAATAGTCTTATCTTAATGAAATTACCTCCACAGTGTACACTATTTTCATAAGAATATAAGCTAGGTATGTATAAAATTTGTGCATGGTAGATACATTAGTATAATACACCAACTATTCTAATAAATACAAAAACCATGTCATTTTATAGTCAGAAAGCCATATGAGCTGAGCAAATGAATTTTTTTTTTGGGGGGGGGGGGTATGGAGTCTCACTCTGTCACCTAGGCTGGAGTGCATTGACTTGATCTTGGCTCACTGCAACCTCCGCCTCCCAGGTTCAAGTGATTCTCCTGTCTCAGCCTCCAAAGTTGCTGGGATTACAGGCACCCACCATTACAGTAAGCTAATTTTTGAATTTTTAGTAGAGATGGGGTTTCACCATGTTGGCCAGGCTGGTCTCGAACTCCCGACTTCAGGTGATCCGCCCACCTCAACCTCCCAAAGTGCTAAGATTAGAGGCTTGAGCCACTGCACCTGGCCATAAATTATTTTTTAAAAGGAAAAATGTGGCCAAAAATTATCATTTACTTTGCCAAAGTAAATACTTTATCCAACAAACCACTTTCTTACCTGTATTAGACTTTACAGGAAAACAAAACAAAAAAATATATATTTTTTCCTGCACAGCTAGTTGAATGTTAAACATTGAAACTGACATTCAGTGTTGCTGAAGTCAGACAAAATTCTCTCAGCTTATGTGTTCTAGCTGACTCTTATGAAGAATATTTACTTTGTGTATGAGATTTTAAAATTCAGGCCCAGAAACTAAGCTTGATTATATTCCTTGGGTAAGAATTTCCAGAATCCCTTACAGTTTGGATTTGTGAAGTAAGACCTGATTTTTCTTCAGATCTCTGAACCACATGACATCCAAATTATAGCTTTATATTTAAAGTCCTCTACATGTGGGAGGGCATCAATGTCAACACACATTTAGTTGGAAACCAAATGAACTCTCCAATGCCCAAATCATCAACCTTCTTTTATACCCAGAATACAGAAAAATACAGCTATTTTCCAGCATCCCAACATGTTTGTTTTCCAAATTATCTACTTTAATTTCTAGTATTTAATTTTAATAAGTCAATCTGTATAGCAAAATTTTATCCAAATTTACAAAATAAAATTTGAGGTTTACCATTGTTAAATTTAGTGATTTTAGTAACTTTAGTAATTAAGTGACTTATTATCCACTCTTTTTAGATATGGGATCTCGTTCTGTCACCCAGACTGGAATGCAGTGGCAAGAACATGGTTTACTGCAGCCTCCAACTCCTGGGCTCAAGCCGTCCTCCTGTCTCATCCTCCCAAGTAGCTAGAACTACAGGTGAGCACCACTACACTTGGCTAATTTTTAAAAATATTTTGTAGAAATTGGGTCTCACTATGTTGCCCATGCTGGTTTTGAACTCCTGGGCTCATGTGATCCTCCTGCCTTGTCATCCCAAAGTACTGGGATTATAGACATGAGTCACCATGTGTGACTTCTCCTTTTTTTTTTTTTTTCTTTTTTTAAGAGATTTACTAAATTTATTAAATGAAATAAAAATGTCTTAGGGAAATATTAATAATTGGAAAAAGATGATATTCACATAAAACTCCTTGTGGCCGGAGATGTGAAAATGGAGCAACTGTGGCAGGTGTATAGAAGGTTAGAAGCCATTATTTCCTCCTCCCCTTCCATGAATGCAAATAGGATACTGATATGGTTTGGCTGTGTCTCCACTGAAAGCTCATCTTGAATTGTAACTCTCACAATTCCCATGTGTCATGGGAGGGATCCGGTGGGAGGTAATTGAATCATGAGGGTGGGTCTTTCTCAGGCTGTTCTCATGATAGTGAACAAGTCTCATGAGATCTGATGATTTTATAAAGAAGAGTTCCCTTGCACAAGCTCTCTCTCTTTGCCTGTTACCATCCATGTAAGATGTGACTTGCTCCTCCTTGCCTTCCACCATGATTGTGTGGCCTCCCCAGTCATGTGGAACTGTAAGTGCATTAGACCTCTTTCTTTTGTAAATTGCTCAGTCTTAGGTATATCTTTATTAGCAGTGTGAAAACAGACTAATATAGATATTACTTAAAAATATTACATATATACAAAATTTAATGAAAGATAGAATGTTCTCAAATCTATTCTAAAGCCCATCTTGTAAACATATAGGAATATGTGCTGTAGTCAAGGCATTTCCTCTACAAATTAACATTGTTTGTCAAATGCTAATATTTACAATATTAAATGACAAAATACACTGTAATAAAATCAAAAGCATCCTGGTGAAAATATATTATTCATATTTATGCAACTTATTGGTAAAGTATATTATTTTTAACAGGGTAGGAATAGTTCCCTAAGAAAAAATCCTGACAATCTATAAAGCTGTATAGATTGCTTATTAAGTTGCCTGTTATTTTGCTTACAATAAATGAGAGAAAATAGAAAAAAAAAAAAATCATTTCAATAAGTTTTATTTTTCCTCTGGCCATAACTCTAGCATTGATATTTTAAAATGTATTGAGATGAAATTTATAAAAGATAAAGTTAACCATTTGAGGAAGAGCAATTTGGTGGGATTTAGGACATTTACAATATTGTACAACCACCACATCTAACTAGATTTAAAATGTTTTCATCACTTCAAAATAAAATTCTGTATGCATTAAGCAGTTTCTCTCTCTCATCCCCTCCCCTTAGCCTCTGACTATCACCAGTCTGTATTCTGTTTCTATGAATTTAACTTATCCAGACATGTCATATAAATGGAATCATAATTTGTGACCTTTTTGTGTGTGGCTTCTTTCACTTATCTTAATGTTTGTGAAGTTCTTCCACTACTGTATCTGCATAAACACTTCATTTCTTTTTATGGCTAAATAATATTTTATTGTATGTATGTACCATACTTTAAGCATTTATCCATTGATGAACATTTGGGCTTTTCCCACCTTTCGACTATTGTTCATGGAGCTGCTATGAACATGAGTGTACAAGTATTTTTTTTTTTGAGAATCTGTTTTCAAATATTTTAAGTATATACCTATGATTGAAACTGCTGGGTCTCATGCTAAGCCTATTTTTAACATTTTTAGTAAGTCCTTTTCCCTTTTGAAGCTAAAAATTTTTTAGCAGTCTTTCCTCATGACCACCAAAATTAAATATATATATTATTTATTTTTTAATATTTTTATTATTTTATTACTTTATTATTATTTGTTTATTTTATTATTTATTATTTTATATTTTTATTTATATTAAAATTAAGTATATATGTTTGCCATATATATATATATAACAAAAGATAACATCTCTTAGAGTGAATACTTCATTTAGAGTAAACATAATTTAGAGTAAATAATTTTCCTCTATAATTCAAAATTTGGTATATTACAAGAAAAATGTTATTTTAAAATCCTAATTTAGTCTTCATTTAACTTGGCCTTTCAAATGGCTTATCTCTTTCAATTTGAAAAGTTTCAAGTCTAATCCATATTTAGTTCATTCAATATCCTGAAATTTTGGTGCTGCTATAACAGAATACCAAAGACTGAGTAACTTATAAAGAAAAGAAATTTATTTCTCACAGTTCTAGAGGGTGTGAAGTGCAAGGTCAAGGCACCAGAAGGTTCAATCTCTTGTTCCAAGATGGTGCCTTGTTACTACATCCACCAGAGAAGAGCAACGGCTATATCTTCACATGACCATAATTCAGAAGAGAGGGAATCCACTCCTGCCATTCCTTTTTATGGTTGTATTAATTTATTCATGAGGTTGAAGCCTCCATGAGCTAAACACCTCCCATTAGGCCCTACCTTGCCACAGTGTTGCACTGGGGATTAAACTTCCAACACATGAATTGGGGGAACATATTTAGACTTTAGTAACCCCCCATTTTAGTTTGAGTTGCTCAGAGATTCCCATTCTATACGATGTACCTATGCAGACCCTTCTCATTATCTTACTTTATATGAAATAATTTTCCTAAAATAATAGAAAATGTTACCTGTTTTTTTAATTAGACTTATGGTGCAATTAAAATAACAGTTGAAATATAAATTTATTATTGGTTAGGTAGAATTAATATTGATGTTAAATTTTATGTTAAAACTATAGATCAGTGAAAATCTACTGCTATATTGCCTTTTTCTAATGTCAAGGATAATACATAATTTTACTGCCCTGTGGTTTATGATTTTACTACTGTATCTACAAATGGCTCAGAAGTTATTCTAACTTCACTCCTCTCCAGTAAAAGTGCCTTTTTATTAAGTTCCATGAATAGACTGACGCTGAAAGACCTCCATGATATACGTAAAGGGGTAAAATGAGTATTCAAAGCATGCATGTTACATTGTATGTCAAAAAGTGGGTATTAAATTACATACTTATGTTCATTTGTGTATGCTTAAAGAAAGGAAAGACAAAGACAAGAATTATGTATAAGAATTAACAATAGAAGTTACAGGTAGAAGTGAAGTGTACAATGTATGGATGGAAAATAGACGGATTGGGGGCTTTTCAATATACAGCTCTTAACAGTTTACTATTTTTGAACTCTGTAACTATATTACCTATTAAATATTGTTCTTCATTTTTTGTATGCTGTTATACAAAATTTCACTTTTCAAAGGCAAACTGTCTACCAGATAATGAAATTATAAAAAGATCATCCTTAAAGAAAATATGCAGTTATGTAGGGAAAATTTGTCTATTAAACCTTGTATTTTGATATACTTTTGTCCTCCAAAATTTGCTACTAAGAAATTCATATTTTTCACTTCACAATTAATGAACATCATGTAACTTTATTATAAACCGGATTTTCCATGTGATATTAAGTTGTAAACTTTTAGATCAAACAGAAGAAACAAAACACAGATCTAACTTACAAACTGCAGTTGTCTTCTAAGCAGGAAAGAGACAAAGTCTACTATGTTCTAAAAACAGAAAGGCAGAGTTTTTTATAAATAAAATGACTCACTGTTCACTGTTGTTTTTGTCCTTCTGAGTAATTTGGATGACCCACAAAATGAGATCAAAGTTGGATTTTGGAGACTTGCCACACAGTATTGTCAATGTATTATAGTAAAACTATGGAATGCAAAACATAAGTGGAGAAACTCCTTCCCTTCCTCCCTCCCCTCACCTCCCACACGCATACATGCCATAAGCGATGACACTTGTTTATATACACTTACCTTAAATTGAAAGAGAAAATAATGTACTAGTATTCTTGGGACTAAATAAAATACACACAATTAATGCTAAAATGGAGTGCAAATATCTAGATCAAGCTACTTTAATACGGAGATCCCACTAAAATAAATTTAGGTTACCTACTTGTGATTATATCGGATTGTAATTTAAAAACAAACAAAAATTAAATAAAGCAAAGCAAAATAAAAATGGAATTTAGACACATCTAGATGTCAATCATAAAATGGAAAATCCAATCAATAGTGTTTTTGTTTGTTTGTTTGTTTGTTTGTTTTATTTTTTGAGACGAAGTTTCACTGTTGTCGCCCAGGCTGCAGTGCAATGGCGTGATCTAGACTCACTGTAACCTCCACCTCCCAGGTTCAAGCAATTCCTCCCCTGCCTCAGCCTCTGGAGTAGCTGGAGTTACAGGCACGTGCCACCACACCTAGCTAATTTTTGTATTACTGGTAGAGACAGGGTTTCACCATGTTGGCCAGGCTGGTCCCAAACTCATGACTTCAGGTGATCCACCCGCCTTGGCTTCCCAAAGTGCTGGGATTACAGGTGTGAGCCACCATGCACGGCTTCAATATTTAGTATCTAAATTTAAATAACTCTAGATAGGATTATAAGCATGTTGAAAATGTGAAGATTGGCTTGATTACATATTCCAGTTTTAAAATTTAAAAGGTTATGTAACTTAAACAGTTCCTCAAATATTGAAGATTTATGTGCATATTTCAAGTCTGAAAAACAGAGATCTCATCATGGCTTAGATATGAAACCTAACCCTAATTCTTCAAAGTTAAAAGGCATTCTACTGTAAAGTCAGTATTTTACTTCTCAGATATTTACCAGTGACACCTTTTACATAATCTGAACATAAAATTATTTGTGAGGTTGAAAATAAATAAGAACTCCTCTACTCATTAACACTGATGTTGTGTTAACAGTTTATTTGTTTTAAGAGACATCAGCAGGAAGGAGAAATTATGAATGCTACCAAAACTAACATTTATTCCACCCCAAATCACACATTTGTGGAAAACATTACACTAACTTGTCTAAAGAATACTCCATTTTTGCCTATGGGTAAGCATAGTTCAATCTTTGCCTTTATAATTAAAGAGTAAAGATTTTGAAAATATCTTGCCTGGTTTACTGTTTATAAGTAAATTGGGTATTTTAGTTTACAAAATAAACTACTTCTTTTGTTAATTTATGATGTATAGATACATTATTTGGAAGTCATGTTTTAAACTGAAATTCATTGATTTCTGAAATTCTCTACAGTTGTTTCAGTGCAGGCTGGAAAATAAATAAGAACTCCTCTACTCATTAACACTGACGTTATGTTAACAGTTTGTTTTAAGAGACATCAGCAGGAAGGAGAAATTATGAATGCTACCAAAACTAACATTTATTTCACCCCAAATCACACAGAACTGAATTTTCAAACTCTTTTATGCATGGGATATGAAGCATTCAATAGTCTACCCTTACTTGGAAAAAAATCATATTTCCATTTTTTTAGGAAAAAAACCACAGAATGTAAAAAGTTACTTCCAATAAAATAAAGTTACTTAATAGTGTCTGAAAATAATAATACGTAAACTTTCTTTGCTAGCTCCTGCCATTCCCCATTCCTTTTCTCTCATCCACACTCAAAATATTGTACTTTAAAACTAAATGACAAGACTCTCTTACTGCTTTTGCCACAATCTAACAGAACCCCAGTCTTATTTGTAGCAGAAGTGAGCATGGCTAAAAATGATAGATTTCAGGCCAGGCGCTGTGGCTCATGCCTCTAATCCCAGCACTTTGGGAGGCCAAGGTGGGTGGATCACCTGAGGTCAGGAGTTTGAGATCAGCCTGGCCAACTTGGTGAAACCCCCATCTATACTAAAAATACAAAAATTAGCTGGGCATGGTGGTGCGTGCCTGTAGCCCCAGCTACTCAGGAGGCTGAGGCAAGAGAATCATTTGAACCCCGGAGGAGGTTGCAGTGAGCCAAGATCACACCATTGCACTCCAGCCTGGGTGACACAGTGAGATTCTATCTCCAAAAAAAAAAAAAAAAGATAGATTCCCCTAAATCTCTTTTCCCTTTTTCCTTTTTTGTTTTGTTTTTTTTTTTGTTTGTTTGTTTGTTTTGTTTTGTTTTGTTTTGTTTGCCTATAACTGGATGCTGGATAGCTATCTTGGACCAGAAGGAGGAAAAATCACCTGCAAAGGATGGTGGAGAAGGACTTGATGACTTCCAAGAGCAGCAATACCAGTATTGGAAGTTCTACCCTTGTTACTGTTCTCACATGAAACAAATCTCTATTTCATTAATCCAACTAGGTATCTGGAACTTTCAAGTGAATGTAATCTCAGCTGATAGCATGATATAAAGTGTGAGAAAAAATGAGAAAAATTTACCTGAAATACTTTTTCTATTATGTCTTTTATCTCACAAACTTACCCTCTTCTTTGAGAAGAATGTGGGAGCATGATAGGAGAAATCTCTCAATACTCTTGCCCAAATGACAAGTTTATCTGTATTTAATACAATGTTTTTTCTCTTTCTTCTTATTAAACTAGAAAAGATATCCCTTTTTCTCACTAAGAAGCAGACTTCTACCTTTACTTTGGATTTTATCTCCTCTCACTTCCCTAGAAATGTTGCTTTGTTTACTATTCTTCTCCTATAATTTCAATCTCTCTTTTTCTAGTAGTTCTTCCAAATCCCTCTCTCAACTCCATGCGTCTGCCATTGTCATTATACATTATGTTTCTGCTTTTCTTTTCACAGCACTTCTTGAAAGACCTGTCTCCACACTCTCCTCACTTCCATACCCATTACCACTGTAGTCAGAATTCCACCATAACGCTCTACGAGAACTACACTTGCCAAATCACCAAAAGTTGCTTGGTGAAGTCAATAGACCATTGGAATTTTGTATCTTATTTCCACAGCATAGCAGAAAAAGCAATGAACCAACTTCATTCTTAAAATGCAAATTTTCTTCTTGTTTCTGTCATATTTTAGTCTGCTAGTTTTCTTTGTAAACTCAAGCTAATTCTTATTTGTTATCATTTTAGATATCTTTTCTGTTGATTGTTTCTTAGGATTTTGTTCTAGTCTTTGTTCAATTTCTACTTTGCACACACTATCATCTACTACAAGGTATCAACTAGCACCTACATGCGATAAGAGACAAACTACAATCCCAACACAAATACTTATCCTGGGCCACAGATGCACACATACAATAGTCTCCCAGAGATACTCACTTGGCTATCGAGCAGGTGTCTAAAATTTAGTAGGTCCAAAATGAAATGAAATTTCCCGAAAAATCGGTTTATATTCTTTCAGGGAGCTATTCTACTATGCACCTAGTTATCTAACACAGAAACTAGGGTGTTACCTTGCAATTCTCTCTCCTTTTTTCTCTTATATCTAATCATTCATTATGACACACTAAATCAATTGTTTAAATATCTTGGCTCCACTCACATCAATCTAGCTCCATTACCACTATTCTCTTAGAAGACAAATTTCATTTGAATTATTGCAAAAGTCTAATACATGTTGCACTGAGTCCAGTCTTAAACTCCTTTCAATTCATTTTCTATAAAGCTGCTGAAATTATCTCTAAATCATAAACAGATCACATCACACACTTGGCTAAAACCTTTAATGAATACCCAAAGCCATTAAAAAAAGTTCTAAACCCCTTGATATAATTTACAAAGCCATCTGTAATCCAAACTCTATTTATCCCTCACCTTTCTTCATTTTACTTTCTTACAACTAGATTTAATTACTATTTCTGCATGAGGGTATCAGGTCCTAGCTAAATATTTCCTGGAACACATTTTTTCACCCATTTCTCATCTTTATTTTAGATAATATTTTCAGCCTACTTATGCAGCAGCCTAATAGGCATTTTCTCTCATTCCAACAATTGGGTTAGTGCTTAATTTTAAAGCAAAGACTAAGATTGCTTCCCATTATGTATTTTGTTCCGATTCTTAAAAACTAATCCTAATGTTTAGATGCCTAGCTCAAAGAGTACATTTTTCAGCCTGTCTTGTCGCTAATACAATCATGGACTCACTGTGCAATTATCCCAGAAAAATCTCTTTACTAAAAGGGTCATACGCTGCTTCTCTTCATACATCCTCTTGCCTAGAACTTAAATAAGATAGAGTCCAACCACCCTTTTATATAATACTGTTTTGTTTTCTGTCAAAAGTGGATGAATCTGATACTGTGTTCCTGTGTTCTTCCACAATGCCTGTACCTCTATCACTTCTTATTTTTCAGTATTATAATTGTCTTTCACACTAGACCAGGTTTAAAAATTTCATGGAGCAGCATTTTTTCTTTAATAAGTCAGGGCAATTTTGTAAAAATCCTAACATCAGATTTACTCTTAACATCATTTCATAAATGAAATGAATGGTATTTTAACTCTTAAAAGGTAAGAATAACATATTTTTAAAAAACAAAAAATTAGTTTTATGGAACACATTATGTTTCCAGGCTTTTAAAATGTTTTCATAAGTAAGCATGCACCCATCCATGTGTTATTATTTGGGAGTCACTGCACTAAGCTATATGTTTCTTAGGGCAGATTCACTACATTGTTCTCCTTAGCACAGTATATGACACTGTGATCAAGCTATTTCCTAAATGATTAAACAATCCAAACAAATTTTCGTACCCATGGAGAAATGTGACCTTTAATGTGAGCATGTAAAAATATTTAAAATGTTCTTTGCTGATTCATGGAAAAATTAAGGTGATAACTTGTTCCTTGGATTGCTTATAACATCTTGTCACCCTCAAAAGGAAAACTCATCATCTCTCAGTAATCCACCTGCAGATCAAACTACCTTCTCTGACAGGAGTCAGAGACTTTAAGCAAAGTCCATCTACAGATTCTAGTTCCAACATCTACAATGTAACCTTACACACTGACCCTCCCTTTGTGGGTTTCAGTTTTCTCCTCTCTGAAAAGAGCAGGGTTTACACTAGATGATTTTATAGACGTTTTCACTTCTGATCTGCGATGATTATATATCCAACATAATCCTCTTAGGCTGTGGTTTAAGGCTCCTCTTTCCTTTTCTAACCTCAGGGGAGATAGAGATCACAGTCTCTGTGTGCTTGAAAATCTTCTCCAAATTTACCCTTAGATGTTCTTTGGCAACCTGAATAACCTCATTTCCTCTATTTTACCTCACACTCCCTTAACTGTAGAGGCTACAATCAACAGAGTGATTTAAGAAGTTATAATACAAAGTGGACAGTCAAGGGTGGTAAATCTTGTTTCTTACATGTCTGCTCGTTGGGGTTATGGATACTAGACAGAATTAGTAATCACCATGAAAGCTGGTCTTACACATAGAAAACAAATCTCAAAATATGGCTATTAAAAGGAATTTTACCAAATAATCTTAATGCTCTTTACTAAACTCTAAAATACTGCAATAAAGTACAGGCATTATTTATTTTGAAAAGAGAGTGAAAATGCCACATGAAGATGACTGCAATGTTGGTTTTCAAATTTTGCTTTAGAAAACTAATTTATTCCAAAATAGGAAATAATATTCATAGAAGTTTTGATTAACTTACAAAGAGGGGGTGGGGGTAGAGAGGGAGAGCATGCAAGCATAAAGTTTACTTTACTATTCCCTCAGGATATTTCTGAAATACTAGTGCAGTAATTGGAGACACATTATTTATTTATGTTTAAGCTTTTGAACAAAAGCCCTCAGAACTGAACAATAAGGTCACAACAATGTATGAAGATAATTAATCCAACAAAAACTCACTTGGAAATGTCAGTTGCATCAGAGAACAATAGCAATCTAATCGGGGTGAGGAGGTGCCCTGCAGTTAGCTGAATGCTCTGGGCTTTGTCATATCGCAAACCTGTGGAGGCAGCACAAACATTCAAATATTCATGCTAATAAATTTAAAAGAGATAAAATATTCCTCAGGATACATGTTTATCTGGGGCTGTTTTCCTTGATTGATGGTGTGTTTTTCTCCTGTGTGTTTACACAAACACAGCCAAGTGAAGGTGCTGAATTCCTCCCTGGTGTTTTTGTTTGTTTTCCCCTCAGGCTCCCTAGCTAGATCAAAGGACAATGCCATGGTTAAAAAGGAAACCACATTATTTCCAAGGCAGAGAAAAGGTCAGTGCTTGCATACATCTGTAAAATTGTTACTTAATAGCCCAAGTCATTCTTCTCCTGATACATTAAGCATTCTCTCAACAAATATCCTAACTTTGTATCCCTAGCTCATTGCTCAGGGCCAATATGGTTCTAGTATCCCTTTGCATTGTAGTTTCCAGCATTTATATAGACCACATATATAAATAAATAATTAGGGCAGGTCAGAAGCGGAATGGATTCTAATACCATTAATATAAACTTCCCTCTTTACGTTTATAAAATAGGAACAATATTAATCTACCTCTTAGGTAACTGCTGAGAGAAATAACTGAACTCACATAAAGCAGCATAATGCCTGCCTCATTGGACTGTTTTGAAGGTTTAGATGAGATTCCATTTGTAAAGGGCCCACAGTATGTGCTATATAATTGCTTGCTAAATAAAATATTAGCAAGCATTCAATAAATATTATATAATAATCTTATGATGAATCTGTCTTTGGTCTTTCTGATGTTGAACATATCCTGTAATTTTAAGGAGTCTTTGACTAGCATAGAATACAAACACATACCCAGATTATTTTAAAACAATGATACAATAAAAAGAACTGTGATGTGCATAGAGTGAAAGTCCCACACAGGTGCACTCATACTATTGGCTTATTCCAGGCTTATGTTTAAAATAAGAAGTCAGTGAAAATTCCATTTTTGAACCATGTAATCATATTCTTCTTTCATCCTTTTGTCCTGAAAAACCCAAAGTGGTAAAGCTGGTAGAGTTTACAAGGAGAGCCGAATATCAGCCGTGTCCTAACTAAACCTGAAGGGGCAATGATAGTAGTGAAACTGTCAAGAGATTAGAAGCATGAGAGATACAACACTTTGGTAACAAAAGTTCATGCAGGTGTATTGCCTTAGGCAAAGGAAGAAGGCATATTTAACTCTTTTTTCAAAGAAAGATACAGCTGGAACATACAGGCAAAACTATTTTTCATGAGGGCAGGTGTTGTCATGCTTGACGTTGAGTATTTTCAAGTCACACTTACTTCTCAGGAATTTTTCTTTTTCCATGGCCAGAAAGATGTTAGGTTCCAGAATCAGCAAAAGTGAGTATTTCTCATGACCTCAGCAATTAGAAAAAAAAAAATAGAAAAATAGTGTGAACCCTTGGTGTAGGTTAGGGACTCCTTGAAACATCTGCCATTTTCCCTAAGGAGCCTTGGTGCCCTGAGCTTCCTCTGTAGGCAGATCAGTCTCAAATGTAGCCAGGCAACATGGGAGTGAAAATCAACTTCTGGATCCTTCCCAACATACAGTGAATTCTAACTGATAAGAAATAGCGATATGACCTAAAAATCTGTATTTTTAACAAGTTCTTCAAGATAATTTTGACACTTTGCAAATTATAGCTATGGTGCCAGGTTCGTGCTGTGTAGATACTGCCTCTTTGATCATGTAAAAAGACTTAATATGTGAAGGACAAAGAGAAGTACCATAACTTCTTAGCCTAAATTTTTGGAAAGAAAAAATGTTCATTAACAAAAAGTCACTTTAAAGAATTACCTTGTAATTCCAATTAAAGTCTCCCAATTAAAAAGGAATCAAGAGGTATATAGATTCTATTTAATTTTATTATGACAGATTTTAAGCATGAGAATAATATTAAAAAGAGACAGATTGATATATGTAACTTCTGTATAATGAATTAATCCTTAGTTGTAGAGTATCCATTTAATACTGTGAGCACATTAAGCAATGTCAGATGTAAGAGAATCTTCCTGGGCTATATTTCCCTTAATGGATTTTGATGGAAATCCACGAGTAATTCTAATTCATGTTTAATCCCCAAAGGAAACAGTTAATACAGAGAGTTATTTAGTTACATGCAAGTAAGTCTTAAATTCTTTTAGCATTTGAAACCAATATGATATTGAAATTTGAATCTCAGTTTAAGAGACAGTTTAAATTGCTTATCAAATATCAATTTATTATTAGTTTCCAAAATAGCAAATACCAGTTTAATTTTGAAAATCAATATAAATTTCTAAATATATGCATGTATAAATTTATGCATATATATGTATACACACATATATGCTATGATGTATTTCAAAATACCTTTTGGACAAATTATGATCCAATAAAATTCATACAATTCAGTTTGGTAATATTTCATATCAAACATTAAGCAATTGGGATAATTTGTAAGTATCCGTACTTTTTAATATCTTTAGTAAATTCTGATTCTAACATTCAAAATAAATTCTATTTAAGGAAATGACCACATAGTTTTCTACCTTCGTTACATTATTTTTTGACAGTTTTATCATAAAAATGTGTTCATTATTGCCCATCTATTTTCTCTTTAACTGACTCATCTGAAAAGACTCTAATCAATGTCACCTGTAACCTATACTCGTAGTTCTCTTAGTGTGGTCCACAGATCAGCAGTAATATCGTCTAGGACCTTGTTAAAATGCACATTCTAGAGCTCTTTTTAGGCTTATTTAATCGAAAATTCCAGGTCCCAGCAATCTGTGTTCTAGCATGTCCTACAGTTGTTTTTGATGGACACTAAAGTTTGAAAATCAAGCTCTTGTCCAAAGCTACTGGTCAATGTCACATCTTCATGTTGCTTGGCCTTCAGTAAAAAAAAAAAAAAAAAAAAAAAAAAAAAAAAAATCATAATTGAGCACTTCCAACTTTATACAAGTGTATTTTAATTTTGAAATACTCCAAAGTAAAAAAGTACAAAGAACATTATGAAATACCCATGTCCTCACCCCTCCAATGTAACACATGCTAAGTATTGCCATGCTTGATTCAAATATTTGTTCAAAAATAAATGCTTTACATTCAATTGAAAGCCTTCTTCTCACTCGATGTCTTTCCTTCCTTTTTAAAAGAGAAATCACTATCTTAAATGTATCTATGTCTTTCTATCATGTTTACGTAGTCTCTGCAAGTATATATTTTCATAAATACATATTATAGTGTATTTTAGTCTTCATAGACATTTTACCATTTGCTTTTTCAATCAATATTATTTTTGAGATCTCCCTATGGATATATGCTGAGATTCTTCTGTTCATTCTTTTTCAATGTTAATACTAGCTCACATTGTGAACAAGTATAGTCAATTTTTTATCAGTTCTCTAATGATAGACATTAAATTTTTCTAATAAAATGCTCTATTAACTTTTTGAAATTTGTTTTGTCTGTGCTCATGCGATTTTTATAAAAACATGATTATATAGAGTATAACTGTGATATCTTTTGATTTGAGGTATTATATGCAGGACTGCCACAAACACAACTCCCGGGGGCACAACTTACATTTTAATCTATGTTAACACTGCCCCGACAGCTGGATCTCACACCTATGCAGTTGTACATTGTTCACGCTACATTGTTAAATGTTCACAACAATGGTTCTTGACTTCAGTGCAGTTTTCTGTCCATTTTTCCTTACGCTCACTAACAATTGGTGGTAAACAATTGTAATTTTTACACAAATATTTTAAACATGAAGTGAAACTGCTTTATATTTTGTATTATCCTAGTTGTTATTGAAAATAAATATCATTTTATAGGCTTATTGGTCATTCAAAAATTTCCAGGAACAACTTTCATTTTATGTTTTTTTATTTTTTACAGTTCTTTGATGTTGTTTTCAAGCTTTTACTAATTGCATGTGTCAAATATAGCTTCTTGAGGAATGTGACTTTGCTTTGAATTTTTAAATTAATTTTTAATTAATTTTTTAAATTAAATCAACAAGGATTTTTAAATATAACTTCTAAGTATATATTTTAAGAACGTACAAATCTTAAGTGCAAATAAATTATATCAAGGTGAACGTACCCTTGTAATGACCATCAGTTCAAGAAGTCAAAAATTAGGTTTACTAGTAGAACAGAAGGGTATTTTTTAAATATATTTTTTAATGTTTTGTGTTTTTGAATGTTAAGAAATTCTTCCCTATCTTGAGAGCATCAGGACAAATAGCTAATGCAAGCGGGGTTTAAAACCTAGATGACGGATTGATAAGGTGCACAAACCACCACAGCACATGTATACCTGTGTATCAATCCTTCACATTCTGCACATGTCTTCCAGAACTTAAAGTAAAATTTTAAAAAATTAAATTAAATAAATAAATAATTTTTTAAAAAAGAAATTCTTCCCTATCTTACAATAAGAATGTTTCTATACTTTTTCTGGAAGTTCTAAAGTTTTGCTTTTAATATATAATTTTACCTTTCACATTTTTCAACCTGTCTGAAATGTATGTATGTGATAATTATCTAATTTTTTTCCATGTGAATAGCCAATTGTTTTAACACCAATCTATGTTTTCTTCTAATTTCGAATGCCATCTTTGCCATATTCAATTTCCTCATGTTCATGTTTGTATTTCTGAGTTCTGTATTGTCTTTTATTTATCTGTAGTGTTTTAATTATTATAACACTATATTAAACTTTGTTATCTGGAATGGTGTTCTCCCACCATTGTTCCTTTTGTTAATGCTTTAGCTAACTTTGGACTTTTAATTCTGCATATGGACTTAAGAATGACTTGTCAATTTCTGTGAAAAATACCATTAGGATTTTGATTAGAATTCCATCACATATTTATAGATCAATATAGGAAGAATTAATATTTACTACACTAATTATCCCTTGAAGAGTACGGCCTATATCTCTTCATATAGTTGGGTTTTTGTTAGTGCTTTGCCTTTCTTTCTTTATCTTTCGCGGACGGGTGGCTTCTGTTTCTTTCTGCGGCGGAGTGGAGGGAGGGAGGGCTGAGGGAGTAAGTTGAAGGACGAGTAGGAAGGTCAGTGAATTTCTTCTCTTCTTCCTTTCTTTTTTCTTTCTTTCCTTCTTTCTTCTTTCCTTCCTCCTTCCTTCTTCCTTTCTCTTTCTTTTTTTTTTTCTTCTCTTTCTTTCTTTTCTTTTCTTTCTTCCTTTTCTTCTTTCTTTCTTTCTTTTCTCCTCTCTCTCTTTTCTTCTTTCTTTCCTTTCTTTCTTTCCTCTTTCTTTCTCTTCCTTTCTTTTCTTCTTTCTTTCTCTTTCTTCTTCTCTTCTCGTGCTTTCTCTCGCCTCTCTTTCTTTCTCTTTTTTTTCTTTCTTTCTCCTCTCTCTCTTTCCTTCCTTCCTTCCCTCCTTCTTTCTTTCTTTCCTTCCCTCCTTCCTTCCTTCCCTCCTTCTTTCCTTCTTTCTTTCTCCTTCCTTCATCCTCCTCCTTCCTTCCTTCCTTCTTCCTTCCTTCCTTCCTTCCTTCCTTCCTTCCTTCCTTCCTTCCTTCTTTCTTCACTAAAAGGCCCAGCTAATTTTTTTCTGTTTTGTAGAAACAGGGATCTCGCTCTGTTGCCCAGGCTGGTCTCAAACTCCTAGCGTCAAGCAATCCTTCCTCCTCAACCTCCCAAACTGCCAGGATGACAGGTGTGACTCACCACATGCAGCCTGTCAGTGCTTTTCATTAAAGGACCCTACCCCTTGTCTTTGCCCAGGCTGCATTTTATTAATTGAATGTTGTAATCCTTTTGCCTTTTTTGATACTGTATCTCTTTGATATGAGCAGGAATATTACAAAGAAATTTTATCAGGCCATATCTGTGCATGAATAAACATTCTTTCTTTCACCTATTTCGGTTAAAAAACATTATCTTTTTGCTTTACCAACAAGGATGACTTTCTCCAGAATTTCCTCTTGTTTAAAAAAAAAACAAAAACAAAACAACAACAACAAAAAAAACCTGACTAACCTGGATGGAGTTTGGAGGCAGGTTAGGTAGGTAAGAGATAGTACTGGCATGTAGGTTACTACTTTGCATTACTAGTAGAGTAAAAAATACTGAATTTAGCTCAAAACTGAAAGAAATAATGTACTGCAAACCTTCCTCCTTCTATAGATTATGAGCATGATAAAGAAACAAATGAAACTCTCTTAACACCTAGTCATATATGCTATTTACAAGAATCAGGGTGTAAAAAAGAGAAGCCCTCTGCAAAGACACAGTAAAGGCAAGATATTGCTGGAGACAAAATGGTTGAGTTTTCGTTTTCTATTTCCACCAGCAGTGCCTGGCAAGGAGGCTGGAGCAGTAATATTCTCTTGGGAAGTTTAAAGCAGAATAAAGACAAATTATGAGAGCAGACTCTTTGTAGGGCTTCACTTGCAAGTATGGCCTAACTGCTTCTCTTGGCTTCTTCAGAAAAGGTAGAGCTCAGAGAAACAAACAGGCCCTCTGGCTGCTGCTAGCCACTGTTTGCACACAGAGTTTTGAACTCTGGGCTGCTAAAACCGCACAAACACCACAAAACAGTGGTTGCCTAAACAGTAGGAAGATCAGTTCTCTGCAGGGTTCAGGAATAAAGGAGGCCCTATCAATGCTGCAAAGCCAAGAGGTCTTCCCCTAGCCTGCAGATGCTGACTTCCAGCCACATCTTGCGGAGGCTGATGGCAGAAAATGGTTGGCTGAAACCCACGTTTGGAGAAACCTGGCTTGGGAACTTCCAGATATGAGGGAGGCAGCTGAAGGGCTCAGAGGTCAGGTCTAGGGTCCCCGGTTCGATGAGATATCTAGATGAGCAAGAGAAAGAAACATTTTTCAGCAGGATGGTTCTGAGATCCAGCAGCCCCAGAGAATGTGTAGGAATCCAATGGAGTCCTGAGGACTTTTCTACCAGAAAAAAAATAACCCTAGGATATAAGTGTCCAGGGGTTCAGGGAAAATTTAGGAAATTGATTCAATTAGGGTTGAATATATCACTGGAAGAAAATGTAACTCTTACCCCTGAGAAGAGCACCCCTGGTTGATGCAGGAAGGTGGCAGCAGACTCTATTCCCAGAGATCAGTTCATCTCCTTCAACTTCTTTTCTTTAACCATGAACAGAGATCCTGTAGGGTAGGGATTTAATGTAGGGAAATACTTTGTAGACCTAGAATAGCTCATCCAGTGTGAAGAGATTGCTCTTTGCAGGTGACCAAGAAAGACTTAATATTCTTCTCCCCGTAACTAAGTTTTAGGCAGACTTCTTTCCGACTCTAGGCCCCAACTTCCCTTTTTTTTGAGCCTTTACTTTAGAAAAGCTGTCATTGTAAATTTTTTCCCCTTCACTTTGACATGTAAATCTTTTTAAAGCCTCTTCCCACTTTTATAACACAGGATAGTCTTTCTCAAGGAACTATGAGCCATGTCTTTGAAACGTAGTCTTTAAGGAAGAGAGGGCCCCTATCTCCCAGTGTCTATGGGAAGGTGACAGCCTAATGGATGCCTTTCTCCAAGTTGCAAAACTACCTCCAGTTATGAAGAAAGAAAAAGCATTTTTGGAGTGGGAGAGGAAGAGTAAAAGAGAGGACTTGCTTAGTCTCCCCTCTCCCTCTCTTCCTCCTTCCCTCCCTTTCTCCCTTTCTTATCTCCCTTCCTCCCTCCCTTCCTTCCTTCTTTCCTTCCTTCCTTCCTTTCTTCCTTCCTTCTTTCCTTCCTTCCTTCTTTCCTTCCTTCCTTCCTTCCTTTCTTCCTTTCTTCCTTCCTTCTTTCCTTCCTTCCTTCTTTCCTTCCTTCCTTCCTTCCTTCCTTCCTTCCTTCCTTCCTTCCTTCCTTCCTTCCTTCTTTCCTTCCTCCCTTTCCTCCTTTTCTTTCTCTTTCCCTTTTACTTATGGGATTTTTTTCATTCTACTAATGATATAACAGTGTTTATTTAAGGCGTCATGAAGACACTCCCTGCCTTTCCTCTAAGGTTAAGACTGTCTGAGAAATGGCCAACCTTTAATTCAAACAATATTTATTGACTTACTACTCTATTCTAGACACAGTGCTAGCAAATGAGCTTATAGAAAATAAGCAAAACAAACTTTTTTTTCACTCCTGAAGTTTAGAATCTTACATTAATCAACCAATCACACAAACGAACAAGTACAAAGTATGATAAGTGCCAGGATGGGAAATATAGAGTGCTACTTGTGGGACTGACTAGTCTTAGGATTCAGAGGCATGTTCCAGACAGATCTAGAACACAGCATGAAGGTTCTAATGCAGAAAAAAGAAGAGAGCATTGCTGAATGAATATAGGCCTAGGCTGAGGGAGCCTAACTACCTGAGGCTGAGATCACCGTATGAGGGTCCCTCCTTCCCTCATGTGTGGTGCTACACATATATCAGACCTTTGGTTAAGGATTTATTAAATAAAAATTCCTTTTTGTTTTTGTCCACAAAACAATATTGGCTTCTATCTACTATTTATATCCATCATCCATCTATTCCTAAAAGCTCTAAAATACTTCATTTTTACAAAGTTATTTTCTCAGCTAAATTATTTAGATTTGCAGTGTTTTTTCTTCTTATTAAACATTTATTACTCACATATTGATAATTAACTGCTTATATAGTTGTAGGTTCGTTGGGGAAGGTGTAAAATTTCCCCCACTTCTTTCTCTTTTTTTTCCCGCTGCCTCTGGCTATTAAATACAAATGCAGTTCTTGTATTAAAGAAGACTGGGAGAATTATTTTCTGTCAGTTAACTAAAAACAGTGCTGACTTTATAAAATATTTGCTTAGAGTTTTCAAAATTTTGGTTATGTTAACAACTACATGAGTGCAACAAAACAGAAGAAAAATTCATTATTTCCCCAACGTAGTCTCTTAGAATCTGACCCAAATATAAACTTACAATGAAATTGAAAGGAACTCCATATTTAGATAAACTTGTATTCTGTTTATCAATCATTACTAGTTGAATCACACATTGTTTATTTAATTTTACATAAAGCAAGAAAAACCATTAAAAGATGTTAGGAAGTGCAATACATCAAAGCAATACTTCAAAAAACATTTGAAATCATTGGTCTAAAATCTCTGAAATCACTGATTTAACTAGTCATTATAATCGTGTACCTAAGACTGTAGCTGCATTTTCTTTTTCACAGATGACAATATTTTGATTCACTTTATTCAACGTAAAGGTAAAAATTTTGCTCTGTGAATGAAACATATTATATCCCTGTAGAGATATAGGAAAATAATAGGACAAAGTATGCTAATTTTTCTCTTGCCCTTTTTAGTCCTTACCTCATTTATAAGGGAGAATAACCCAATTTAATATATTTCAAAGTACTCTTCCTCAGATTTCACATAACATCTGGAAAGTAAAACATAAATTATTTTTACAAATTTTACTGAAAAGTTAGACATGCATAACCAAGAAGAAATTTTACAAATATATGCTAATTCTTTTAAATAGTCATAGAAGAAAAATATGAAAATATATTGTACACAATTAAAGCAGTAAGTTTAAGTGAACCGATTGGCCTTTGATCTGTAAAGATAGGTGGACTGTTCCTAGAATATGTCTGTGGTGAGTTTATTGGAGGTAGGAGTAGGCCAAAAGAAAACGTACGTAAATACAATATATAAATGCAAATATATATATGTATACCTTTATCACTATATATACATGTATAGTATAGTATAATACACATATAATGTATATGCCACTGTACATACATAGACCACTATGTATGTTTATGTAAAATACCACTATATGTACATACTCTCTATATATGTATATATAGTGGTATTAAAACATGTCCTCAAATTCTTTGATAGCTGTTTCATCAAGAAGTGGAGCTTATGTTTCCTCCCGTTGAAACTGCATGGGGCTTTATAATTGCCTTGACAAGCAGAATGCAATGTAATTCACATGGTGATGATAGGCTAGAAAAGGCCACGTAACCTCTGCTGCCTCTTTTGGGACACTTGCTTTGGTAGTCTTAGGCAGCTGTGTAGAGATACCATGAAGACCAAATCGAGGTAGAGAGAGATATGTCCACAGAGCTCGGCTCTTTCAATCTTTCCAGCTTAGGCACCAGATATGTGAGTGAAGAATCACAACGGAATAATATTCAGCCATAAACAAGAATAAAATATTGCCATTTGTGACAACATGGATGGACCTGGAGGTCATCATGGTAAGTGAAACAAGCTAGACTTAGAAAGACAAATACCTTGCATTCTTACTCATATGTGAAGTTTAACAGAGACAGTGAGAGACACGGTATCACAGAAGCAGAAAACAGAGCACTGGATACCAGAGACTGGGGAGAAAAGAAGGGAGGAGAGGATGAAAAAATAAGTTCTGGCATGTTATTGCACAGTTACAGTGATGATGGTTAAGAGCAAGTTCTTGTTTACTACAAAGTAGCTACAAGAGAGGCTTTTGAATGTTCTCACCACAAAGAAGTGATAAATGCATGAAGTGATGCATAAGCTAAATAAACTGATTTGATCATTATATGACATATATATGCATCAAAACATTGACTTACACACAATAAATATGTACAATTACAATGTATCCATAAAAATAACTTTTGAGATGACCCCAGCCACTGTTTGACTGCAATCTAATGAGAGACCCTGAACAATAACTGCCTACTTGAGTCCAGCCAATACCCAAATTTACAAGCACAATAAATGGTTGTTATTTTTAAGCCAATGTTTGAGGTAGTTTGTTACACAGCAATAGAAAGAATAGTATATAATAAAATTAGCTTGCACATTGTAAATGAACATAAAATAATAAGACTGTTTCTTTTGGACTGCTTAGTAGAATTGACATACAACCTCATATAAATTAGATGCCACCCTAATCGTAAAACTATATTGGTGATAGATGTTGACATAACTTAATTTCTAACAGTGTAAAAGTTACTGTTTGTTTTCCTAATTGTATGACCATCAATCATTGCTATGGTTTAAGGGTTGCTATATCTCTATTTTTGTGACATGTTATTAGAATAGAAATACTATTTAAGATCAGAAAGCAAGAATGTGGTTTAATTTTTTCTTTCTAAAACAAGTTATTCATCAATCTGTCACAATTTTTCCCTGATAAAATTGTGTCTCTGCCATCATTATAATTTCCATTAACTTACTCTATGGAATGTTATTTCTCCATTAGATTACTACTTTAAAGTGTTTCAATCTTCCTAAAATGATCTCTGTTGTTGTTGTTACTGTTGTTTTTTTAATTAGAGTTCTGTTTTCCCACATTAGGTACAATGTAAAAAGAGGACTTTGTAATATTTTTATACAGCTTTACTGTCAACCTTCTTTAGTTTCATACAGAGTAAATCTAACTCCAGTAAAATACAGACTAAAAATCCAGATGCTGTGTCACTATTTTTTGTTCTAATACTTTTCCTTTCATTTTCTTTTTATTTAGACAACTTAGGATATAGTAAGGATTTTATTTGCTTCATTGACCCACTATAGTGTTCATTTTACTTTCAGGGTCTGAAATCAAGCAGGTTAGTTTAAGTCTTGTAACAGTTAGCTTTTACTGTGTAACAAATGCCACAAATTAGTGACTTAACCATTTATTTGGATCATGATTGTGCAACTTGGCAATTTGTATTGTCTGAGCTAGACAGCTCTGTTGACTTGGCCTTGTTTCTCAGACATGTATGCCAGTAGAATTGCATGTTTTATATAAAACTTATATTTTACCAAATACCTAATTCCTAGTTTGACAGCTTTTAATTTCAACTTACTTGCAAGGAGAAGGCAAGGAACTCCTGACAGTTAATATGAGTTGATAACTTGAGACAATTTTCTGGAGAAACAGAATAATTCATTCGAAGACACCATGGTTGCAAATGAAGGAGAAATACTCATCAAAGAATCATCCCTAGGTCAAAAGCTCTCTTTTTGCTGCCAGTAAAAAGCAATATAATACAAAAGCAAAAGAAGTACATTATTTTCTCAAGAATCGTTAAATTAACACATTTTTGGAGAGTGTATTGCTTTTCTTCAATGCTTTCCACCATCCTCTAAAAGTTTTCCACTAAATGCCTTGTGCTGTGAGACTTACTGCTAAATTGTGTTTTACAGAGATTCTACTGTGATTTGGCTCTGAAAAGAGAGTCCCTCATTAGTCCGGATTTATTTTGCACTAAGCATTTGCTTTCATTCCATTTCCTGAGTTTCTGAAGCAAGAAAACTCATTGGAAAGGGATTTGTGTACAAAGTTCAATAAACCTAAAACAATATACTTCTTCAGAAAATTAACATTCTTCTATTCCAATCTTTTACTGCTTTGAAGTGAAAGATAATATGCAAACATAGTCATTTCTCTCTCACAAGTAGACTACAATTAGAGGCAAAGACCCATTATGCCAAATGTCTCTTATTCATGTCATCATACATGAGAATCAACTACACTAACTTCTTACAATTAAATCTAACTTTAATATTGTTCTAAATGACAATGTTTATTAAATCACAAGCAGAATGTGCTGTTGCTTTCTAATATACATGACCGCTAAAACATAATTATTAACAGAAAATGGTTATTCTATATATCATCTAAAATCACATTTTATAACACCATTCGTAGGCATATTGCATCTTGGAAAACATAAATTGAAATATTCACAACTGTTTCAGAATTAAGCATAAAAGAAGATGTTTTTATTTTCCAGCGATACATTCAGTTAAAAAAGTTGTGGTGATGTTGGTGAATATGAATGACAATTCATAATAAAGGAGGTGATGTGAAGCAATTTATATAGTTCTGGGCATCATAATTTGAAAATATCATGTACAAACTCGAGCATGTTTCTACTCAAATGAGAACATTACACCAGATCAAGAATGACCATTTTCCCATAACTAAAGGTACTCAAGCAGAGGTGGAATGAATAATTGTCAAAGAGGTGTGAACAGAATTCAAGTATCAATACATGAGTTCTAAGATTCCTTGTAAGATTCAAATTCTAATATTTTCCATTGCTTTGGGTCACTGTAAAACATCTGAATTTTAATAGAAGGGTTATTTAAACAAATTGCTTGATATATTTCATGGGAAATCAAATTTCAAAAATTTATTGTAGCTCTTTTAAAATTTTAATGATAATACTAATAATGATGATACATTTCTAAATTGTAGTTTCAGTTACACAAAGATTTATTTTTCTTTCATATTTCTTTTTTTTTTTTTTTTAATTCTTTTTTTTTTTGAGACAGAGTCTCCCTCTATCTCCCAGGCTGGAGTGCTGTGGCCGGATCTCGGCTCACTGCAAGCTCTGCCTCCAGGGTTTACGCCATTCTCCTGCCTCAGCCTCCGGAGTAGCTGGGACTACAGGCGCCCGCCACCTCGCCCGGCTAGTTTTTTCGTATTTTTTAGTAGAGACGGGGTTTCAACGTGTTAGCCAGGATGGTCTCGATCTCCTGACCTCGTGATCCTCCCGTCTCGGCCTCCCAAAGTGCTGGGATTACAGGCTTGAGCCACCGTGCCCGGCCTCTTTCATATTTCTAATATGTAAATTTTTAGCAAACTGCGCACATATTTGATTTGTACTATACACGTTTTTAAGTTAATATGCTCTTCTGACAAGTCAGCTGTTAGATACCAGAAGGCTTTAAAAAATCTAATTTCGACAGTCCAGTAGTAGGCATTTCATAATCATTAGGATGAATCACTTGATTCTAATACAAATGATACAACTATATTTTAATTTTCTTATTTAGCAAAATTTAATTTGTAATGTATGATACATCGTTATATGAGAGTGATTTACTAAAAGACAATTCAAATCTCAAAAATTTTTTAGAAGTACATCAATGTGCCTATCTTAACTGAAACACAGTTCAGTTTCTGTCTTCCTCCAAATTTGTATCCTGCACTTTACCCATCAATGTGTTGGGCTTGATGCAATTTAAATGTATTCTCCAAATTTGTATCAATCTGTAGAAGTAAAAGCTGTCTACAGAAGGTTTATGTCATAAGACAGAGCGGGTACTGGTGAGCTAAAATAAATTAATTGAAGTGTGTATGTGTGTGTACGTGTGTGTTACATGAGTTTCAAATCAGTGAAATTTAAAGTTACAGCTATTTGAGAAACATGTAAACATCTAAATTCAAACAGAATATCCTACAAAAGAAAATTCTAAATGAGTATGCTGTGATAAAATATTCTAATTAATCAATAAAAAACTCTTGATCATTGAGCAATACGTGCTCTTAATTTTGAAGTGAATTTGATATAATTTTGCATATTCCGTAGTAAATCATTCATCTCTTCTAAAAATAAATATACAAAATGTAGGCCTATAAAAATACATTTTTAATTTTTCTTATTACCTCATTTTATTCCAATTTCATCGGGTGTGACCTTGAATGTTACTAATATTGGAAAAATTATTTATTTTAAGTCAACATATCTAGCCAGCATTAATTCAAAAGAGTAAATTTCAAGTTATGTGTAATTTGTACTTGTCTGTGAAATATGCCAAGTAATTCATAATAGCGCTTTAAGGAGGTTAATACCATATATGATTCAAATATTTCTTCTAAACTGACAATTAATTAAAATATTAAGTATTTAATATGTATTAATATGTGTTGGAATGCCTATTAAAAATACACCTTATGATGTTCTAAAATTATATTGGAGTGATGTTTGTACATCTCTGCATATTTGCTAAAAAACATTAAATCATTGAATTTTATATTTTAAATGAGTGAATTATACGATATGTGAATTACATCCCAATAAAGTTGTTTAACATTTTTCTTACATTTGATATACGATACCAAACTGCTTTTAGTCACCTTGCTGTTTATCAAGTCTTGTCTTGTGTTTATTTTCTCCCACTTAGATACTTCTACTTTTTGTACATTTTTATTATAAATGACCATGCAGGCTTTTTGTGATTATCTTTCTAATATCTGTCATTCCTAATGAAGTATCTTATGGTTTATTTTTATGTTCTTGGTGCTTAGAATGGTGACTGGTACATAATAATACATGTTTTTTGAACTAATTAATTGACTCATATATTAGAAAGATGAAATCAGAAAATATCCATTTTTCTATGATAGTTCTGAAAATGGAAATACAAATATATTATACATATCACCAAAAAAACAGAATCCAGTATTAAATACATGGATAGGCTTCAATTTGTACACATTCCACACTTCAGTGTGAAAAAGTTTCAACATACACTTCTTGCCCCAAGCTAATCCCAAGATACGACAGATCACTTTTTTATATAATGCCTGCTCTTGCTGCAATGACAATCTGAAAACAAGGCAAACAAACAAACAAAAAAACTGAAATTACATTTGGAACCCTACTAACTTACTTTCAGTTTCTTTTATGAGAAGCCCTCTATGGTTATATTAATAATTCTATATTATCACTAAAACTTTTAGAAGACAGACAATAACATATATCTGAAAGTCCAAATCAGAGAAAAATAATTAATGAAGCTACGAAGTAAAGCAAATGGGCTAATATTCTGTTGATAGAGTAACCATTGAATAAAAATTTCTTTTTTTATAATGTGAGATTAAATATTTAATACATGGGCTATGCAATATTTAACATGTTGTTGAGAAGTTATATTTATCATAGTATGTTTCACTGAAACATACCAGTATAATTGGCAAACTTTTGTTCTTTTGAGGCTGGAGTGCAGCGGCCAGATCTCAGCTCACTGCAAGCTCCGCCTCCCGGGTTTACGCCATTCTCCTGCCTTAGCCTCCCGAATAGTTGGGACTACAGGCACCCGCCACCTCGCCCAGCTAGTTTTTTGTATTTTTTAGTAGAGATGGGGTTTCACCGTGTTAACCAGGATGGTCTTGATCTCCTGACCTCGTGATCCGCCCGTCTCGGCCTCCCAAAGTGCTGGGATTACAGGCTTGAGCCACCGCGCCCGGCCATTCAAAATAATTTCTATTTTTTAAAGTTATTACTTTGGGGCCTGGCACGATGGTGCATGCCTGTAATTCCAGAAATTTGGGAGGCCAAGGCTGGTGGATCACCTGAGGTCAGGAGTTTGAGACCAGCCTGACTAACATGATGAAACCTTGTCTGTACTAAATACAAAAATATTAGCCGGACTTGGTGATACATGCCTGTAATCCCAGCTACTTGGGAGGCTGAGGCAGGAGAATTGCTTGAACCCGGGAGGTGGAGGTTGCCGTGATCCGAGATCGCGCCATTGCACTTCAGCCTGGGCAACAAGTGTGAGGCCCTGTCAAAAAAAAAAAAAAAAAAAAAAAAAAAAAGTATTACTTTGGATTAATACAATTTCAAAAAATTTTAAAACTTGTCGATTCCATCGATTAGATATTTATATCTCTTTTTTGAAAGAAAGAGTCACCTAGATACCAGACTTTCAGTTGAAGGTCAACCATATCTTAAATAATAAAAATTGAAGCCAGGTGCAGTAGTTCACGCCTGTAATCACAGCATTTTGGGAGGCCGAGATGGGAGGATCACTTGTGCCCAAGAGTTTGAGATCAACCTAGGCAACATAGCCAGATTTCGTCTCTATTAAAAAAATAAATAAATAAATAAAATGAAAATTGAAACTCAATGCAAAGTGTCTATAAAACAGTGGAACCCAGTTATATAACTCACTATTAAACATTACATTATTCCACATTTAAAATAGTATATAAAATGTGGTTATATACATTAAAACCTGCTTTTACATCATTATGATTTATGATTCATTATTATAAAACATTACTACTTGCTGCTATAGACATACACATACTGCCTACTATGTTAAGGTCATGATGAAGAACCCAGGCTCCACAGAGAAGCCTCAACCTAAATGAAATAAAATTATGTTGTCATATAATTATATGATCAATTATAAACTTTTAAAAAGATACAGATGAAAGAGAACCCACATTACAAACTTTCATTGGAATACTAATTGCTTTACATTCATATGGAAATTAGGTACACTTTAACATGCTTATGTGACATTTGTAGTGATATCAGCATAGAAAATTTATTCCTAAGAACTTTTGTTCTAAAAATAACAACACGACAAAAAAAAAACAAAAAAAAAAACATGTCCCTAACATGTCTACTAACCTTTTAGTGTATCAATATCTTTTAAAGTTAATTAAAAAATGATAAAAACATACTTTTACCTAATATTTATTCTATATTATGTTATTACTTAAAATGTCACATTGGATCATTTTCAATAAAAACACAATACAAAACTTACATAACCTTTTCCATTTTATCAGCAGGAAAGAAATTCTCAGCAATCACTTTGCTTGGCAGGGGTCTTCTAACTCTGAATTAGTGGCAAGTGCTAATTGGCAAAAGAGAACACAATTTGCAGTAAACACCTTTCTCCATATAGAAAGTGTTGGGCCGCAAAAATAAAATTCTTTGAACTTTATTGGCTGTTCAACAAATAGGCTTTTCATGGTAACAAATGCTTAGCTTTATATAAGCATTTAACAATATTATTTGTAACACTGAGTATGTGATTTCACTGGCTTAGTTTCCTGATTAGTTTTATTACTCGAACAAAAAAATAATTTAAACAGTTCAATACTTTAAGCAGTTAAAGTTTTTGTTCAATTACTACTCCCAGTGAACTGCAATAGGACCCAAGGTACAGGTACAATTTTATATTTATTACGCAGTGAAAAGTGCACCCTGTGTAGAATTACAAGGCTCTAATTTCATTGAAAGTTTCTGTAGGGTCATAAACCAAGAGGCTGAAAAATGGAATGTTTAAAACGCTGATATGAAAAGTTAAAGACTAGTATTAACTCAATATACTGGGTAATCTAATCTGTATATTATTTCTTTCTTAAATACCCATTTCCCACTTCCACATCAAAATTTGTAAGTTATAAGATATTTAGCAAAAGTTTAGTATTTCATTTAACAATCAGCAATTACCAATTTTAAAACTTATTCCAGTAGGAAATTAACTATTTTCTTGCCCTAGAAATAAGATAAATTTATATTAAAATTAATGATAGTGAAAACATTTATTAAAATGCACATATAATTTAGAACAATTTAATTAAGATCTACCTTTTGCAAAATGTCAGGCAATCGTTACTGCAATAAATTTCAAAATTACTCCAAGGTAATAAGAACGTCTAGGCCGGGCGCGGTGGCTCAAGCCTGTAATCCCAGCACTTTGGGAGGTCGAGATGGGCGGATCACGAGGTCAGGAGATCAAGATCATCCTGGTTAACACGGTGAAACCCCGTCTCTACTAAAAACTACAAAAAACTAGCCGGGCGAGGTGGCGGCGCCTGTAGTCCCAGCTACCCGGGAGGCTGAGGCAGGAAAATGGCGTGAACCCGGGAGGCGGAGCTTGCAGTGAGCTGAGATCCGGCCACTGCACTTCAGCCCGGATGACAGAGCGAGACTTCGTCTCAAAAAAAAAAAAAAAAAAAAAAAAAAAAAAAAAAAAGGAACGTCTCCATCCACAGCTGTAAACTCTCCTGTGTAGCTTGGGCTATTTCATAAGCAATGGCTTCCAATAAGGAAATCTTGCTCTCATTTCCTATTAGCTGTGTCTCAGTTTGAGACTACCTATGCAAGCTGACCCAGTTCATTTTTTTTTTTTTTTTTTTTACCAAAGACAGAACTTTGGGGTTGGGAAACCTTCATTTGTGAAAAAATAATATCCCAGGAAGCTTTGAAAATTCAGAATATGGCATAATAAAAATCTCTTTTTTTTTTTTTTTAGACGGAGTTTCCCTCGTTGCCCCGACTGGAGTGCAGTGGCGCAATCTCGGCTCACTGCAACCTCCACCTCCCGGGCTCAAGATATTCTCCTGCCTCAGCCTCACCAGTAGATGGGATTACAGGCATGCGCCACTTGCTTGGCTACTTTTGTAATTTTAGTAGTGACAGGGTTTCACCATGTTGGCCAGGTTGGTCCCGAACTCCTGGCCTCAGGTGATCCGACCACCTCCGCCCTCCAAAGTGCTGGTATTACAGGCGTGAGCTGCCGCGCCCAACCTACCACAGTAAAGTTCATACTAGGTTTGTATCCTAGTCCAAGCTTCCCATAGATTTGCATAGGTGTTGTAAGGATAAGGATGTAAATAAAAGGTTCAAGAACTATTTTCAAACAAAAGTTAGTGTGTGAGACTGAGAATCTTAACACAACTGCAGTAGAAGTTGTAGCTTCCTGACTGATGAATAATACAGTGTGGTTTTGACATCTGGATCTCACAGCACAGCATTCTTAGGGCACATACTACAGCTTATTTCCTGAGCCTGTGGTGGGTAGCCTTGTTATCTTCCTTAGCACCCATTCTGAAGAAGTAGCAAATGTTGGCACTTAGGGCAACTGCATAGAATGCAATGGGAGGCTGGCTCTACAGTGAGAACAGCAAGCACAAACATTAGCCCCTCATCCAGAGTGAGTGGACAGTAGTGGCACAGCTGATGAAAGCCAACTTTAAATGTGTAATTTTAAATGCCCCATGGGGACACTTAAAAAAAAAAAGTGAAAGAAATCTTAAGGGATCAAAGGTTCTTTAGAAGCAGAGAGGGGCAAAGATTGGGGAAAATTTATTACTTATGGTATACTGCACCATTTTAATTGAAAGCTTATATGGTCTTGGAAAACAGACCACAGTTATTAATACTATTATGTGAGCAGGTGAGGAGGCTCATTCCTGTAATCCTAGAACTTCAGGAGTCCCAGGTTTGGGGAGGACCATTTGAGTCCAGGAGTTTCAGACCAGCCTGCAATAGAGCGAGGCCCCGTTTCTATAAAAATAAAAAACAAAAATTAGCCAGGGGTGATGTCTCACACCTGCAGTCCCAGCTACTTGGGAGACTGATGTGGGAGGACATCTTGAGCCCAGGAGTGAGAGACTACAATGAGCTATGATTACACCACTGCCTTTTTGCCTGAATGAGAGATCGAGACGCTGTCTCTAAAAATAAAAAATGAAAAATAAAACTACTATGGATAAATAAAAACACAGGATATCTTTACTGTTATTTCCACTACGTTTGTCAAACACAGACTGCTGACTCTAAGTTTCTGTAACTGCTAAGACTACATGCTTACTCTATATTGGACACTCTTCTAAGCACTGTACATATTTTAATTATTTGAATCTCACAATAATCTTCTGAAGCAGGTAATATAATAATCCTATTGTAGTGGCTAGGAAACTGAGGAACAGCAAGGGTAAGTAACTTACCTAAGGAAATGTGATGAGTAAGTAGCAGAGACTAGATTCAAATTCAGGTACCCTGGCTCCAGAATTCACGTTCTAACTTCTTTTTTCTTTAGAGGAAATTATTCTAAAATAAAACCCTTAATGTTCAAACTGCAAAATTTATACCTAATTTTTTCAAGTGCTTCAGAAAATACACACTCTCTTGTACATGGCTTAATAGTTCATCAGGCCGGGCGCGGTGGCTCACGCCTGTAATCCCAGCACTTTGGGAGGCCGAGGCGGGTGGATCACGAGGACAGGAGATCGAAACCATCCTGGCTAACATGGTGAAACCCCGTCTCTACTAAAACTGCAAAACATTAGCCGGGCATGGTGGCGGGCGCCTGTAGTCCCAGCTACTTGGGAGGCTGAGGCAGGAGAATGGCGTGAACCCTGTCGGCGGAGCTTGCAGTGAGCCAAGATCACGCCACTGCACTCCAGCCTGGGCAACAGAGCGAGACTCCGTCTCAAAAAAAAAAAATAGTTCATCAACTGTGAAAGAAAAATATGCATAAAAGTAAATTAAATGATGTGGTAAGTTTACTGTTGAAAGTCAGTTTTCAGCCTTTGAAATAATTTGAATTAAAAGAGAGTGATGGGTGTTTCATTATATTATTTCACTGTGTTAACTTTCCTTGTGTAACTAGATCAACAGGATAGATCTTTACTAGATCATGGCAAAAAGATCTGTGCATGTGACTAATGGAGACAATCTAAAAGATGATAATATATTAATTCCAATACATTTGATGCTTTTGGTGTTCTTTAGCAGTCCAAATGCATTCCAATTCTACAACAATTTGGAATGGAGAAAGGCCTGCCTTTGTGCTTTTAGGATTTAGGAAGAAAAAGGGAAAGAAAAGCAACTATCTATATACTACATGACTGAAGTAGTTATTTTTAGTAATGGTTCAGGGAAGAGTACTTATGGCAAATGGATGAAAAAGAACAGAGGGAGCCTTCTCACTTCATAACAAAAATATAGATATAAGTTTTTTTCATCAAACTTTCACAGATGCACTAAAAGAAATAGAGATGGATAGAAGACTATCTGCCACATAGACATAAGATGGAAATGCACATCTCTGAGCCCAGTGATACTGGTGTTCACTAAAGTATGAATATTGGGAACAGTAGCAGAGCCTGGGGTCCCAAATCCTATCCAAAAGACACTGAAACCTGACAGATTGTCAGGATCCAGAATCAGGTCCTTCACAGGAAATAAGAGGATCAGCTGTGCTCCTTGATTATGTACAAAAGTTGTAAAAGCTCGCCCTGCTTGTTCATGATTGTAACTAGATGGTTATTTACAGTTGTATGTTCTCCTTGCTGGTGGTGAAATTAGGAGGAAGAAAGACAAATGAATACCTGGCTGTTGCATTTTGTTGGAAGACAGGAGCTATAATTTTCTCTTGAATCATAATTCTCCACCTTATAAAATAAGAACTGGAATGGAGGTATGCATTTCCCTGGTTTGTGAACCCATGCAATGCACAAGGAAGGGTCAAGCAAAAGAAGAGGACTACTCTCAAATAAGACTAGCTAAGAAAAAAGAAATCCAAAGCAAAAGAGGAAATATAAATCCATTAAACTCAGTTAAAAACCTCCCAAGTAGATCATTTAAAAAATGACTTCAAAATAAATAAGGTTAAAATCCCTAAGGCCAAAAAAGAGGGGGAACAGTCATAAAACAACATCAGCTGATGCATGTGTCCTCTATTTATCAATTGTTTTCCGTGTATATTTATTTACATAGATAGAAGATAGATGTAGATAGGTAAATTTGATAAAGAATATTTAGAAATCACAGAAATATGAAAAATTCAGTGATTGTAATTAAAAATAACCATAGAGGAAAAACTTCAATAGAAAATTAAGAAATTAGATGTTAGAAGGGATGAAATCACTAAGGAAACAACAGCTAGAGAAGGAAAATGTGAAAGATAAATAAAAATACAAGAAAATGGATTGAGAAGTACCAATATCCATCTTTCAGGGATGCTGGATTGATAAGGAGAATGAGTAAGAGACAATATTTAAAGAGATAAATTCTGCAAATTTTAAAAGTTGAAATAAGCCATAAATCTCAAATTTAAAAAGCACATAGATACATTATGGTGAGAAAGCTTTGCACTTCATATGGAAGGAATATTTTAAAACCTACTAGAGAGAATATATTAACACTGGAATTCTCATGAGCAATGATAGGTTACAAATAATAGTGGTTAAAATATTCAAAGTACTATAGTTTGAGAAAGTAACTTAATCCCAGAATTGCATAAAATGTGAATGCAACAGTGCCAAGAAGATGGCCGAATAGGAACAGCTCCAGTCTACAGCTCCCAGAGTGAGCGACACAGAAGATGGGTGATTTCTTCATTTCCAACTGAGGTACCAGGTTCATCTCACGGGGGCTTGTCGGACAGTGGATGCAGCCCACTGAGCATGAGCTGAGGCAGGGTGAGGCATCACCTCACCCAGCAAGTGCAAGGACTCAGGGAATTCCCTTTCTTAGCCAAGGGAAACTGGGACAGATGGCACCTGGAAAATTGGGTCACTCCCACACTAATAATGTGCTTTTCCAACGGTCTTAGCAAACGGCACACCAGGAGATTATATCCTGCACCTGGCTCAGAGGGTCCCATGCCCATCGAGCCTCACTCATTGCTAGTACAGCAGTCTGAGATTGAACTGCAAGGCGGCAGCGAGTCTGGGGGAGGGGCACCTGCCATTGCTGAGGCTTGAGTAGGTAAACAAAGCAGCTGGGAAGCTCGAATTGGGTGGAGTCCACCGCAGCTCAAGGAGGCCTGTCTGCCTCTGTAGACACCACCTCTGGGGGCAGGGCATAGCTGAACAAAAGGCAGCAGAAACTTCTGCAGACTTAAACATCCCTGTCTGACAGCTTTGAAGAGAGTAGTGATTCTCCCAGCATAGAGTTTGAGATCTGAGAATGGACAGACTGCCTCCTCAAGTGGGTCCCTGACCCGAGTAGCCTAACTGGGAGGCATCTCCCAATAGGGGCAGACTGACACCTCACATGGCTGGGTGCCCCTCTGAGATGAAGCTTCCAGAGGAACGATCAGGCAGCAACATCTGCTATTCTGCAATATTCGCTTTTCTGCAGCCTCCACTGGTGATACCCAGGCAAACAGGATCTGGAGTGGACATCTAGCAAATTCCAACAGACCTGCAGCTGAGGGTCCTGACTGTTAGAAGGAAAACTAACAAACAGAAAGGACATCCACACAAAAACCCCATCTGTACATCATTGTCATCAAACACCAAAGATAGACAAAACCACAAAGATGGGGAGAAACCAGAGCAGAAAAGCTGAAAATTCTAAAAATCCGAGCGCCTCTTCTCCTCCAAAGGAACGCAACTCCTCACCAGCAATGAAACAAAGCTGGACAAAGAATGACTGATGAGTTGTGAGAAGAAGGCTTCAGATGATCAAACTTCTCCCAGCTAAAGGAGGATGTTTGAACCCATCGCAAAGAAACTAAAAATCTTGAAAAAAGATTACACAAATAACCAGTGTAGGAGAAGATCTTAAATGACTTGATGGAGCTGAAAACCATGACATGAGAATGACATGACGCATGCACAAGCTTCAGTAGCCGATTCGATCAACTGGAAGAAAAGCTATCAGTGATTGAAGATCAAATGAATGAAATGAAGCGAGAAGTTTAGAGAAAAAGGAGTAAAAAGAAACAAACAAAACCTCCAAGACATATGGGACTATGTGAAAAGAGCAAGTCTACGTCTGATTGGTGTACCTGAAAGTGATGGGGAGAATGGAACCAAGTTGGAAAACACTCTTCAGGATATTATTCAGGAGAACTTCCCTAACCTAACAAGGCAGGCCAATATTCAAATTCAGGAAATGCAGAGAATGCCACAAAGATACTCCTCAAAAAGAGCAACTCCAAGACACATAATTGTCAGATTCACCAAAGTTGAAACGCAGGGAAAAATGTTAAGGGCAGCCAGAGAGAAAGGCCGGGTTACTTACAAAGGGAAGCCCATCAGACTCATAGCGAATCTCTGGGCAGAAACTCTACAAGCCAGAAGAGAGTGGGGGCCAATTTTCAACATTCTTAAAGGAAAGAATTTTCAACCTAGAATTTCATATCCAGCCAAACTAAGCTTCATAAGTGAAGGAGAAATAAAATCCTTTACAAACAAGCAAATGCTGAGAGATTTTGTCAACACCAGGCCTGCCTTACAAGAGCTCCTGAAGGAAGCACTAAACTTGGAAAGGAACAACCGGTACCAGCCACTGCAAAAACAGGCCAAATTGTAAAGACCACTGATGATAGGAAGAAATTGCATTAACTAATGAGCAAAATAACCAGCAAACATCATAATGACAGCATCAAATTCACACATAACAATATTAATCTTAAATGTAGATGGGCTAAATGCTCCAATTAAAAGACACAGACTGGCAAATTGGATAAAGAGTCAAGATCCATCAGTGTGCTGTATTCAGGAGACTCATCTCATGTGCAGAGACACACATGGGCTCAAAATAAAGGAATGGAGGAAGATCTACCAAGCCAATGGAAAACAAAACAAAACAAGAAGCAGGGGTTCCAATCCTGGTCTTTGATAAAACAGACTTTAAACCAACAAAGATCAAAAGAGATCAAGAAGGCCATTACGTAATGGTAAAGGGATCAATTCAACAAGAAGAGCTAACTATCCTAAATATACATGCACCCAATACAGGAGCACCCAGATTCATAAATCAAGTCCTCAGAGACCTACAAAGAGACTTAGATTCCCACACAATAATAATTGGAGACTTTAACACCCCACTGTCAACATTAGACAGATTCATGAGACAGAAAGTTAACAAGGATATCCAGGAATTGAACTCAACTCTGCACCAAGTGGACCTAATAGACATCTACAGAACTCTCCACCTCAAATCAACAGAATATACATTCTTCTCAGCACCACATCACACTTATTCCAAAATTGACTATATAGTTGGAAGTATAGCACTCCTCAGCAAATGTAAAAGAACAGAAATTATAACAAACTGTCTCTCAGACCACGGTGCAATCAAACTAGAACTCAGGATTAAGAGACTCACTCAAAACCACTCAACTACATGGAAACAGAGCAACCTGCTTCTGAATGACTACTGAGTACATAACGAAATGAAGGCAGAAATAAAGATCTTCTTTGAAACCAGTGAGAACAAAGTCACAACATACCAGAATCTCTGGGACACATTTAAAGCAGTGTGTAGAGGGAAATTTATAGCACTAAATGCACACAAGAGAAAGCTGGAAAGATCTAAAATTGACACCCTAACATCACAATTAAAAGAACTAGAGAAGCCAGAGCAAACATATTCAAAAGCTAGCAGAAGGCAGGCAAGAAATAACTAAGATCAGAGCAGAACTAAAGGAGATAGAGACACAAAGCCCCTTCAAAAAATCAGTGAATCCAGGAGTTGGTTTTTTGAAAAGATCAACAAAATTGATAGACTGTTAGCAAAACTAATAAAGAAGCAAAGAGAGAAGAATCAAATAGACTCAATAAAAGATGATAAAAGGGATATCACCACCAATTCCACAGAAATACAAACTACCATCAGAGAATACTATAAACACCTCTATACAAATAAACTAGAAAATCTAGAAGAAATGGATAAATTCCTGGACACATACACCCTCACAACACTAAACCAGGAAGAAGTTGAATCCCTGAATAGACCAACTACAGGCTCTGAAATTGAGGCAATAATGAATAGCCTACTAACCAGAAAAAGTCCAGAACCAGATGGATTCACAGTCAAATTCTACCAGACGTACAAGGAGGAGTTGGTACCATTCCTTCTGAAACTATTCCAATCAATAGAAAAAGCCCTAACTCATTTTATGAGGCCACTATCATCCTGATACCATAGGCTGGCAAAGACACAACAACAAAAAATAGAATTTTAGACCAATATCCCTGATGAACATTGATGCTAAAATCCTCAATAAAATACTGGCAAACTGAATCCAGCGGCACATCAAAAAGCTTATCCACCATGATCAAGTAGGCTTCATCCCTGGGATGCAAGCCTGGGTCAACATATGCAAATCGATAAACATAATCCAGCATATAAACAAAACCAAAGACGAAAACCACATGATTATCTCAATAGATGCAGAAAAGACCTTCAAAAAAATTCAAAATCTCTTCATGCCAAAAACTCTCAATAAATTAGGTATTGATGGTACATATCTCAATATAATAAGAGCTATTTATGACAATCCACAGTCAATATCATACTGAATAGGCAAAAACTGGAAGCATTCCCTTTGAAAACTGGTATCAAGCTACCAATGACTTTCTTCACAGAACTGGAAAAAATCTACTTTAAAGTTCATATGGAACCAAAAGAGTGCCCGTATAGCAAAGATAATCCTAAGCCAAAAGAACACACCTGGATGCATCACACTACCTGACTTCAAACTATGCTACAAGGCTATAGTAACCAAAACAGCATGGTACTGGTACCAAAACAGAGATATGGACCAATGGAACAGAACAGAGCCTTCAGAAATAATGCCACACATCTACAACCATCTGATCTTTGACAAACCTGACAAAAATAAGAAATGAGGAAAGGATTCCCTATTTAATAAATGGTGCTGGGAAAACTGGCTAGCCATATGTAGAAAGCTGAACTGGATCCCTTCCTTACACCTTATACAAAAATTAATTCAAGATGAATTAAAGACCTAAATTTTATACCTAAAACCATAAAAACCCTAGAATAAAACCTAGGGAATACCATTCAGGACATAGGCATGGGCAAGGACTTCACATCTAGAACACTAAAAGCAATGACAACAAAAGCCAAAATTGACAAATGGGATCTAATTAAACTAAAGAGCTTCTGTACAGCAAAAGAAACTATCATCAGAGTGAACAGATAACCTACAGAATGGGAGAAAATTTTTGCAATCTACCCATCTGACAAAGGGCTAATATCCAGAATCTACAAAGAACTTAAACAAATTTACAAGAAAATATCAAACAACCCCATCAAAAAGTGGGAGAAGGATATGAACAGACACTTCTCAAAAGAAGACATTTATGCAGCCAACAGACACATGAAAAAATGCTCATCATCACTGGCCATCAGAGAAATGCAAATCAAAACCACAATGAGATATCATCTCACACCAGTTAGAATGGTGATCATTAAAAAGTCAGGAAACAACAGGTGCTGGAGAGGATGTGGAGAAATAGGAACACTTTTACACTGTTGCTGGGACTGTAAACTAGTTCAACCATTGTGGAAGACAGTGTGGTGATTCCTCAAGCACCTAGAACTAGAAATACCATCTGATCCAGCCATCCCATTACTGGGTATATACCTAAAGGATTATAAATCATGCTGCTATAAAGACACATGCACACATATGTTTATTGCGGCACTATTCACAATAGCAAAGACTTGGAACCAACCCAAATGTCCATCAATGATAGACTGGATTAAGAAAATATGGCACATATACACCATGGAATACTATGCAGCCGTAAAAAAGGATGAGTTCATGTCTTTTGTAGGGGCATGGATGAAGCTGGAAACCATCATTCTGAGCAAACTATCGCAAGGACAGAAAAACAAACACTGCATGTTCTCACTCATAGGTGGGAATTGAACAATGAGATCACTTGAACACAGGAAGGGGAACATCACACACTGGGCCCTGTATGGGGTGGGGAGAGTGGGGAGGGAAAGCATTAGGAGATATACCTAATGTAAATGAAGAGTTAATGGGGGCAGCACACCATCATGGCATCATGGCACATGGATACATATGTGACAAACTTGCATGTTGTGCATATGTACCCTAGATCTTAAAGTACATTAATAAAATAAATAATAAAATAAAATAATTAATATATCTTTTGAGAGAGAGGCAGACAGAAATTTATCTTCAGCCCCATAAAGACAAAAATAATTTACTATTTTTAAATCATTTCTCAAAGAACTGCTAAACACTAATATTTTGTGTTTAATAATGAGATGAAAATTTTTTGGAAAAATGTTATGGTTGATAATTTTGGTTAGTTGTTATTTTTCTATGTTCATAGACATGTATTATTTTTAATAGTAGAAGATGTCAAAAATATTGGTCATATCCTGAAACAATTTTAAAATGTTAGAACAATATTTTACAGAAGGTTCTGCTTTTTAATTGCACATGTAAGCAGCTTGGAAGTCACCAGTCTATTCTAGTGACAAGAAAACAGAAAAATCGGCAACTCCTCCTGAATCAGTAAGGGAAGTGAGGTCACAGAGCAAATTGCTGCTTTCAAAACTGGAGACACAAAACAAGCAGATATGGAGGCAATTAAAATTGCGTTTGCAAAAGTATGACCAAAAAAGCCATTATGACATAACTGACTCTTTCTTGTTTCTAACCTCATAGGCTGGCTGTCTGCTCATTCCTGGGCATTGGCCAAGCTAATGTTGGGAGAAATTTAGTTTATGATTTAAATGATAATAGCTCTTCCCAAAGACTAAATTGTTCTCATAAAACTAATGAAAGACCACCAATTAGGAGAATGAGAGGGGCTTGAATTCTAATTAATTACCAACCTTTATTCTGGAGGTCATAAGATTTGCAACTTTCCCAATTACCCTTTAAGAACTTACGATTGGCCTTTTGAGTGTCTTTTCAGGACTCAACTAGTCCTATGGCCCCCACCCAGAAGGTAACTCAGTACGTGAGGACAATTTTCCACACCTCTTTGACTGCATCCCCAACCAATCAGCGCACCCCCTTCCCTAGCCCCTGGCTCACAAAACTATCTCTGAGAAACCCCTAACCTCCAAGCCTTCAGAGAGATTGATTTGAGTAATAACTCTGTCTCCCGCGTGGCTGACCTTGCATCAGTTAAACTCTGTCTTTACTGCAATGCCATGGTCTCTGTGAGTTGATTTTGTGCAGCAGAAGGAAAGAATTCACAGGGTGGTTACACAGTTCAGCATATGGAGCAGAAACCTATGTGGGAACCAGTGCCTGGGTAGAAAACCTGAACTGTAATGGAGGAATTGTTGGAGGCTAAGTGTTGAGGAGTCTGAGAGTTAAAAACTTCAGTTATCAGGAGTCCCCACACTTTTGTGAGTTTTACCTCTAAGATTATGACCAAATTCTCACAATAAATATTTAGGAAAAAATATTTCCTGTTTCTGGCAGCAGAGGGAAGAAGGAACCATTTTGAAATACACTCACTTAATATCATAGATAGGTCCTTAGGAACTGCAGCTTTAATGAAATGACTAAAGAGTAGGTCCTAGAATAACATCAGTTTGTTCAAAGTCTTTTCATTATAAGGTTGATGATGAGAAAAAAAAAATTGGTTTCCTTATATGTTGTCTCATTTAAAGTTAGTGTTGCCAAGAACCTTTTGACAGTTAAGTGAATGCTTACTATACACTAAAACATTCTGTTCTTCTTAACAAGATCTGCCCTCAGGCAAAACTACTTAATCAGAGCCTAATCTGCTGGGGTTTTATCAGAGCCTAATTGATTTGGAAAAAGAGAAATACCCAACTCCAGGCAGCTCTGGTCATCCTGTCACACCAAAAGGTGGTGTAGGAGTGAAGAAATCTTCCCCCTTCACTGCACCTTTCAGCAAAGGAATAGAAGACAACTGTGGTGCTCTTTGGAGATCTTTTGAGAATCTAGGTAAATGAAGAAACTTCAGAGAACAGGCTCATCCTGTGCTTTGGGAGAGAGAGAGGATTGAAAGACAGGGGTTGTGGGGAAAGTCATAAAGAAAACTTGGTTCCATGGCTTATTTCTAAGGACTTTCAATATTTGAAGCAGTTAGCACTCCAAGTATTACAGTCTCACCAGTGCACCACAATGTAGCAGTCTCTACTTGTAAGGTATCACCTGGAGTTTTTGTCTCATGACCAAGACAATTAAGGAGCATGGACAAAAAGGGTTAGGTTGGAGGGTGAAAGGGTGAAAGTTTAATAAGCAAAAGAATAAAGCTCACTGCTGTGAAGATGGGTCCTAGAAGAAGGCTGCTGTTTTTACAGTTGAATGCAAAGGCTTTTATAAGAAACCAATGAGGTCTGGCCAGCTCATTTGCATAAGGTGCTAATTTCTGGCAGCTCTGCCCTGTCCTCCTAGTGTGCATGCAGGCCCTTAGCTTTAGTTACTCCATATTGCTTTGTTCCATTTACTGCTCATGTGTTAGGGGATAAATTTGTCCATTAGGGGCATGTTTGGGCATGTCACATGTGTAGCCTTTCTTATCTATGAGGCTGTGGGCATGTCTTGGGGAAGCCCCCCATATGCAAATTCCCTTGTCCGTACCTGCAGCTTGAGTTTTCAGGCTGTTCTTTTGTTTGAAAGAATTCGACCGAGGGCCCACCCTAACTGCCTGCCTGACCCATTTCTTCCTTCCTGCTCTCTCACAAGGCCCCATATTCTGAGGTATTGTTTTCTGAGTACCAATAGTGGAGATGCAGGTACTAAAAAAAATGTGTAAAATTTACAGTCTAGAGGAACAGAGACTCACTAAATGACTAAGACCTAATCATAGGACTATAGAACTATTCCCTTCACCCCACACTTTATGTCCACATCACTATAGGCCTATGTATAGCAGTTTCTTTTACCTAGTACAATGTATTTGGCTATCAAGGAAAAATTACAAGGCGTACTAAAAGGCAAATAACACAGTTTGAAGAGGAACAACCATCAGAATTGAACATGGCAGGGATATTGGAATTATCAGACAGAAAACTTTAAAAAGTATGATAATATACTAAGGTCTCTAATGGATAAATTAGACAGCATATAAGAACAGATGGGCAATGTAAATAGAAAGATGGAAACCCTAAGATGCTAGAGATCAAAAACACTGTAACAGAAACAAAAATGCCTTTGATGGGCTTATTAGTAGACTGAATAGAGCTGAGGAAAGAATCTCTAAGTTTTGATATGTATATCAATGGAAACCTCCAAAACTGAAAAGCAAAGAGAACAACAATAAAAAAAAAAAAAAAAGCAGAATATTCAAGAACTATGGAACAACTACAAAATAATAATATTACATCACATGAAACAATTACCATAATATGTTCAGTGGAAAATTTTAAGATCTCCAAAAATAACAAAAACAAACAACCAATAATAAAAAAACACACACACAAAATACAAAAACTCAAAAAACAGATGCTTGGGAAATGTATGTAACCCTGAAGACCCACAATTAATGCTAATTTTTATTGTCTGTAATCCTTTAAATGCATAATTATTGTGCTTAGAATAAAAGTTAAGCAGTTCTAATTTGATACTTGTATACTTAATTCTTACCTATAAATTTCATATCCCAGGATTCTATATAACACTAATATGGGTAAGTAGCATAAACTTGAAATAAAATCACACCAACTGTCACTTTCAGAAGCATAGAATCTTTACATGCTTTTTAAAAGTACATTGATATTGATATCATTTGGAAAAAACATTGATGAAAAGAAAATATGAATATACTTTTACCCATGAAATTAATTACTCTCATCTTGCTTAAATATTTAAGAGACAACACCTGCTGTTTGTCCTTTAAAGTGATCTTGCAGTTTATTGAATTAAAAAATGTAGGTTAAACTTGTTCCAGTTCCTTATTTAATAGTACTAACAGACAGAACTAATCACCACAGATGAAACAGTGAGTACCAGTATTGCATGAACCTTCGAAAACTTTTATACATTGTATTATGAGCAATAAGTCACTCCCAGTAGCAGTCATAATAGTATGTTTATTATAACTGTTATCAGAATCAGATATGTTAAAAAGCTATATACAAGTCTCCTCCTGGATAATGTAAAATTTTAGATTGATATAGAACTTTTTCTAATGTACTAATACAGATATACATATACATGTAATATAATCTTACATAAATGGAATTACAAACTTACTCTCTTTTTTGGTAGTCTTCTAATTTTTTATTTTGCTTGAATCTGTCCTTTCCCTTCCCCCTCCCTCTCAAATAAACTCCCTCCCATGACCTATCACAACACCCTACATGAACATCATTTTTTTATCATTGCTGTTATTTACATGGAGTAGCCATCTAAAAGTAAAACAATACCTAGGATTTCTGGGTTAAAAGTTTAATTAAATAGATGATAGGTTATTGATAAAAAAGCAGATAGATCACTGATAGATTACATTTTGAATGTATTATTTAAAAAAATTAAAGATAATTTTTTTTAAAAATTATAATTTACGGAGCTTTTCCCTACATCTTCATTTGTGACCAGCATCCTAACTCATTTAAATATTTGCCAATCTTATAGGTAAAAAGAGATGTCTCATTACTTAATTTGCATTTTCCTTGTTAACAATCAGGGTTTTTTCATGTTTGTTAACCTTCTGTATTTACACTGGCTTTTCTTTGTATTTCCTATTCACATCCTTTGCTCATTCTTTTATTATTTGAGTTGTCTGACACTCTGTATAATACAGATGATATGTATGTGGAATTGCAGGAGTATCCATAATATATGGTTAATTAAAATTAATCAGGTACAGGATAAATGTATAGTATGATGTATTAATTTTTAAAATCAGATAAACATAAATGTCTCTCTTAATGTGCATTGATGCCTGTATACATTGAGTGAGCACACAGGGCTGAAGATTATCACAACAGTCTTTTCACACTGGTTACATGCGGGTGTGAAAGTGGAAGAGGATATGAGAGATATACTCATTCTGCATACATACATTTTTATATGGTGTCGCTTCAGTTATATTATATCACAAAATGCATTACTATGTCTGTAATTTGAACTATTATAAAATTTAAAAAATAAAGGTAATAATATAACTGTGATTTAGGTAATAGGTATTATTGCCCAGAAGATAAACAATGTGCTCTCCATTCCTCTCATACAAATAATCACTATAATCATTCTAAACACAAATTTAAAAATAGAGAGAGAGAGAGAAAATAACCTTCAACAGTTCTCTTAGAAATTTATGTTAGCTCCTTTATAACATTCTAAATTGTATATTTTTAATGTCAAAACAATTGTTGATGTATTTGTATTTTAATGAATTTTAACAGCTGTGATATTGAGGTGAAAAAGTCAATCAAATCAAATTTGACACAAACTCAAAACAAAACTGCTCAAAACAGCGTAATTTGTAGACTGCCTATAATAGCAACCTGGAAAGGAGCTTTTCTTTTAGACGGAGTCTCGCTCTGTCACCAGGCTGGAGTGCAGTGGCCCGATCTCAGCTCACTGCAACCTCCGCCTCCTGGGTTCAAGCAATTCTCCTGCCTCAGCCTCCCGAGTAGCTGAGTAGAACCACCATGTCCAGCTAATTTTTGCATTTTTAGTAGAGACAGGGTTTCACCATGTTGGCCAGGATGGTCTGGATCTCCTGACCTTGTGATCGGCCCACCTTGGCCTCCCAAAGTGCTGGGATGACAGGTGTGAGCCACTGCTCCCAGCCGGAAAGTAGCTTTAAAGATAGAAAAATATTTTTACTAATTCATGAGAAGGTTTGACTATTGCCTACTAAATGAATATATTCTATGGGACTCAAAGTTTATTTGTATGCTACTTATTTGGGATTAGGGCTGTTTTAGAGTAAACACAATTTTAAAGAAGAAACTTTTTAAAAGAAAAATACATACAAAGTGATAACATACACCAGAACCTTAAAGAAACATTAGAGAATCTAGAAAGTCAATTAGGTTAAGAAAAAACTGAACAACTGCCTGCTGGTCATGAAAAACTATACTTGATAATCTTTTCTTAATGATGAAATATTTTTTCAAAGTTTCTTAAACTGTAAAATTAATCCAGCAAAGTAGTTAGATAGAAATAATCTCACATTGTTAGGTATTACAGAATATCTCAGGTAGACATAGTCTCTCATTGTTGTATTAAATAATGAAAGAATAATAGGCCGGGCGCGGTGGCTCAAGCCTGTAATCCCAGCACTTTGGGAGGCCGAGACGGGCGGATCACGAGGTCAGGAGATCGAGACCATCCTGGCTAACACTGTGAAACCCCGTCTCTACTAAAAACTACAAAAAACTAGCCGGTCGAGGTGGCGGGCGCCTGTAGTCCCAGCTACTCGGGAGGCTGAGGCAGGAGAATGGCGTAAACCCGGGAGGCGGAGCTTGCAGTGAGCTGAGATCCGGCCACTGCACTCCAGCCTGGGCGACAGAGCGAGACTCCGTCTCAAAAAAAAAAATAAAAAATAAAAAAGAATAATATAAGCTTCTAGGCAGCATTTTCTCAACTGAAGAATGCAGTAATTCTTCTGCCCAAAATATAATTAGCTTTCTAAGTATAATTTAAATAGCCTTCTTATTTGCTTGAGTTCCTATATAGAAAGGAGATTTTCAACTATGAATCACTGAACGTAAGAAAATCAGGCTTCAAATTATAAACTCAATTGTAACATCTTCTTGGTATTATTAATAGGGAGCTTAATTCAACATAAATTTATTTGAAAACATCTTCAATGGACAAAAAACTAGAGACAGTGTATGAAATTTAAACAGAGTATGGTGATGTAACTTCCTACTTTATGGTCTAATTTAAGGGAAGTCAGGATATGTCTCCTGCCAAGGCACTCTGCTTGGGGCCTGGTTTTTGACATCTTTGAGACCCTGCAGTTGTTACAATAAAAGTATTATCTGGCATATCCTTAACCTAGTAGTTCAAATTTCTGGAAAACATTAATTATCCAACCACCCAGCAGTAAACTAGAGGTAATGAAACTCAAGATGGGTTGATTTTACAGTATGAGGGACCACAAAGAATGTGGAGAGACATGTTGACCTGAAGGATTAGCCATGTGTGGGGCAATGTGGCATGCATTCCAGGTGAAAAGGCAATGATTTCCAGTGACCTGACGATTGACCAGGGTGGTATTGCTTAAAATTCTCCTCCCTAGGTTTGAATCGCTGAACATGAGAAAAATCAGGCTTCAAATTATAAAGTCAGACTAGGCTATTAAGTCTTTTAATTCTCTCCTCATAAGCACAACCATTGAAAGTCTGTATTCCTTAGGATTTCACCCATCATCTTCTTCTGTTGCTTTTCTCAAGTAATTTTTGGGCAATGTCTATAGTGTTTTGTCCTGATAGATGATCAAAAGCACCTGTGTGTTGATTTTTAAAAGGGATATTAAAAACATGCAAAATGTGAGTCGATATACCTTCACTTTTTAAAAGTCCAATTCTTCAAACCATGCATGTAAGCATATTTTAAGAATATTTCATAAATTATATGCATATAATTTTAAAATGTATGTTATAATTTATATTTTATAATTTATGTAGTCATATACAATTACATTTTATATATAATTTTATAATAAGCATACAATTTATACATAAATCTTTATAAATAAATATATATGTTATTGCTTATATTTTCAAGAAAACAACTTTTTTCTTTCTTCCAGTATTTTAAGGGATATGGCATTCTATTCTCATTGAGTCATAAGTAGAAAATCAGATTACAAGTACTTCATAAAGGAAACATGGAAGATAAAAATGCAAAGGGAATCAATGTCAATAGGTATAAATAGAAGATGAATATATAAAAATCGCTTTTAAGTATGAGTCATTAGATGGTACTGAAATTCCAGTGATCTTATGGTACACACATTAAAGAGAATATCAGATAGCCATTAAAAAGAACGAAGTAGAAATGATAAAGAATAATTCTCAAGATAAGTTGTTAATATAAAAATCAAAACATTTGCCACAAATATTTTGTGGACTTTTAAAAAGTTTGTCACCATCTCCTTAAAAATGTAACCAAATTGCTATCTTATTTGCAATATATTTTTAAAATTTCTAACTCTGGCAAGTTTTATATCTTTGTACTTAAAAACAAATATCTATGTGTTTGCACAGAAATAAAAAAGCATTGCTCAGTATAGTCTGCTATGCTAGTATGCTAGCACTGGTAACTTTTAAAAGACTATCAATATATACTGAGAACCTTACACAATGAAATGTTTTTAGAAAGCGAGAAATTGGCACAGAATTTTTCTAGGGAGGAGGATTGAGGGGCTAGTGGTCAGGAATGGAAGGGATTTACTTGATTACTAAACTGATACTAGTATTTTTTTCTTTTTTTTTTTTTTTAAACACATACCAAAATTATTTCTTCAAAACAATTTAGGAAAAATTTAAGTTATGATACTACTATGTTTATATTTGTTCATTTATCTATATTTATGAGTTTTTTTTAAAAGATAATGTCAAAAGTGAAGAAGTCATGTTACAATAATATTTAAAGAATACCATGGTTATTATAGCACTGGAGCGCTTGTCAGTTCATAAATATTCTCATTGGTCAGTCACTCTGTGGTAGAGCGAGAGTTTGTAAAATAAAGAGAAGATTCTACTTTTTCCACATCTTTACCAATCATCATTATCATCTGTCTTTTTAGTTACAGCCTTTCTCATGGACATAAAATGTATCTCATAGTGGTTTTTATACACATTTCCCTAATGAATATTGATGTCGAGCAGTTTTCATGTGCTTATTGGCAATTTATACATCTTTGGACAAATGTTTATTCAGATCCTTTCATAAAATGGTGCAGCCTTTCAGAAAACAATCTGGCATTTCTTCAAAAAGTTAAACAATGAGTTGCCTTATGATCTAGCGTTTCCACTCCTAAGCTTCCATATATGAAAAACGTTAACTGCAGCATTATTCCTAATAGCCTAAAAGTGGAAGCAACACAAATGTCCATCAACTGATGAACAGATAAATAAAATATGTTATAGCCATGCAACTGAAAGTATTTGACTATAAAAAGGAATGAATTACTGATAGATGCAATGGATATAGATGAACCTTGGAAACATTATGCCACATGAAAGAAGCCAGTCAAAAAAGCCTACACATTGTAGGATTTCACTTATATGAAAGGTTCAGATCCTTAGCGACTCAAATCCATAGAGACTGAAAGTGATTATCTAGGACTGGGAGACTGGAGGGAAATGGGGAGTGACTGCTAAAGGGTACAAGGTCTCTTTTAGGGGTGATGAAATTGTTCTAAAACTAGGATGATGGTTGTGCAACTCTAAATATACTAAGTGTCATTGAATTGTACACTGTAAGTGGATGGATAGTACGTGAATTATATTTCAATAAAGCTGTTGTTTAAAAAAGAGAAGATAGAGTTAGATGTCTTTAAAAATTATAGACACTACATATTTCGAAAGCATTTATATTTCTTTTGTTATGAAAGACTGCCGTAGATACTTGGCAAACAAGCAAAAAACCAGGGTCAGGTATGAATCTTAATGTTCCTTCATACATAGATTGATATTTTTATTCTACAAACATTTCTTAGGCCCTTACCATAGAACAATGACTACAAAGCAAAACTAGACATACAAAGCTGGAAGACGAATTTCCCATAGAGTGAGAGAGAAAGAGACAGAGAGAAACAGAAGATGAGTGCTTAGTTAATGGCACTAAATTCTATAAATTTATCTCCAGATGTGGGGATAGTGGTGGAGGTAGAAGGATTAAACCAGAAAAGATGACACCCAAATTAGCCCTTGATGGTTTTATAGGAAGCTAGCCAAGTAGAAGGTTACAGCATACTTCTGAGAATTGCCTTTCCTTCCCCACACCCTTCTCCAGGGACTTACCCTTGACAGGCATATTGTTATTATTAGATTCTCTCTGCTGGCCACAATTGACTAGACTATAAATAAAACGCTGACCCAAACTGCTCCAGATGTTCTCTTCTAGGAGTTAGAAATTTGGACTTAATCAGTCTAGGTGGGTGTAACTTGAACTAGGGGATGTAAATTCAAGAATTACAGGTCTGCCATCATTTGCAGAGACCTCAAAAACCAGGCTTGGGAAGACGGATGAAAGAAACTGGTACCCAGAGAGATGAAGAGGCAAGAAATGAAAAGCAAGTACTTAATACAGGGTTACTTATGACTTTCTCATTTTGGCTTTTAGGTCTAGTGGCTCCTAAATTTTGTAAGATATTCCAGTATCCCTCTAATAAAATTATTCTTTTGCTTAAGTGGAAAAAGCATAACATAAAAAGAAGGGATAGAAAGGGTGAAAGGGAGGCAGGAATATAGTTCAGTCAGAGGAGTTGGGGCATGGAAAAGAGCACAGAAGTGTGAGACTTGGTCAGTGCTCTATTTATTTGAATATAGTGTTGTGCTTTTTGATATTATATTAATTTGCTACAGTATTGAAGCCCTACATGTAATAATTCATTATCAAACAGTATATTTTTGTTAGAGAAAATCTGATAAAATCTCTTGTTTCCTAATAAATTATTTACCATACTGCAAATTTCCAAACATCAATGAGTATAAGAAATCAATGGGTATAACTTTTTTCTTTTCCAAGATGAAGTCTTGCTCTGTCTCCCAGGCTGGAGTGCAGTGGCACAATCTTGGCTCACTGCAACCTCTGCCTCCCGGGTTCAAGCAATTCTCCTCTCTCAGCCTCCTGAGTAGCTGGGATTACAGGCATGTGCACCCACACTGAGCTAATTTTTGTATGTTTAGTAGAGACTGGGTTTCACCAAGTTGGCCAGGCTGGTCTCGAACTCCTTACCTCATGATCTGCCTGCCTTGGCTTCCCAAAGTGCTGGGATTACAGGCCTGAGCCATTGCACCCGGTCAGTCATTCTTACTTCTAATTCTTCTCTGAAAATCCAAGTTGTTTTTGGAATAATAGTGGATATTGTCCAGTTTTTTCTGGAATATTTACAGCACAGTCTACATATTTATAATTAGAAAGAAGATAATCAACAGAATAATTTTATCCTCTGGGTCAAAAATGTAAGTGAAAAACTTTTTAAAGTTTTTACTTTTTAGGGATAGGGTCTCTATCTGTTACCCAGGCTGGAGTGCAGTGGAGCCATCATAATTCATTGTAACCTTGAACTCCTGAGTTCAAGCAGTCCTCCTGCCTCAGCCTCCCAGGTAGCTGGGACTACAGGTGTGTGCCAACACACCTGGCTATTTATTTTCTTTTTTTGTAGACATGAGGTCTTGGTATGTTGCCTAGGCTGATCTCTAACTCTTGGCCCCAAGTGATCCTCCTGCCTTCGTCTCCCAAATTGCTGGGATTATAGCATAAGCCTTTGCACCTAGCCTAAAAGACATTTAAATTCGAGATTTGGGACTTTTTCCCCCAATGTCTAGAGCAAAAAGTAAAATTACTTCATATTCAACTCATATATATGTAAGAAATGTAAAAGGATGCACAAGTGAGAACTGATTAAGAAACAGTCAGATTAAAATACTGAAATAGAACAAAGAATTTTTTTTTTATGTGGGAATATAGAGAAGTCATATTTTCAGACCCTCAAATACGTAATTTTAATGAAAAAAAAGTCACTAATAACTTCCTTACAGTTTGTTTGTTATTTTCTGAAGACTTTTAGCCAAGAATGAAAATCTTCCAGTTTGTTTTGTTCATCTGACACTTTTTCTAACACCTCTTTGCCTGGATTCATCCATATGCATTTCATTATCCAACAAACTCTTCCTATTACTGTTTAAAATTTAGTAAAAGACATGATTGTTTCTGTATTACATTGGGATGTAGATCCTCAAAACCTTTGCTATAAAGTAGCCTTAAGTCAGCGTGTACAATGTCATTATAGCTAGTGTCGTTTCCACAGCTAGCGAACTACAGAAAAAAAAAAAAAGAAGAAGAAGATGGCATTTAAATTCTTAAGCCAAGTCATCTATGCTTTACATATGTAATTCACACATGATTTTGAGTAATGTGTTAGAAGAGGGACTCAATGTGTCAACCAAGTTATGTTTCCAAATAGGAACACTTCATACATTTGAACTAGGCTGGTGGATGCTGATAGTTTGTTCTTAATTTTCTTGCTTCAAATAGCTGATTTTTTTTAACATTATGGCTCTAATTTATAAAAATGCTAATGTCAGTTTATTCTTCTATAAGTAACTGTATTTAAGAATTACTTATTCAGTATATCAGCTTGATTCTTTGTATCTGACATGTATAAATGTTCTTGGGAGGATGGTCATGGAGCTCTTTACATAAAAATATATCAAACTCAATGTCATTTACATAAACATTATAAATTTCAAGTATCAATGGAAAATACAATACAAAGTAAAGTCACATGCCACATAAACCAATTTCCTTTAATTATTTCCTGACTATATACCCCGTATCTTCTCTTTCCTCACTATACTCTGTCTTTTTAGTTGGATTCTATGTCTTCTTCATCATTTGGTCTCCAGAGTTTGGCACAGTGCCTAGATAGGCACTCATGAGTGTTTATTCACTCCATTCCATTAATAGCAACTTATTAAGTCCCATCTATTGTCAGATCCTGCTTAAGATAATGGATTATAGCAGTGCACCAAAAAGTCACAGACTCCTGCCTCCATGAGGCTCACATTCTAGAACGGTGCAAACTATAACAAAAAAGTAAAAATAGATGATATAGTACGCTAGATGTTAGTAAATGCGGTGGGGAAAATATAGATCTCTGAAAGAGAATAGTAAATGATAGAGTAGAAGGAGTTACAAATTGTAAAAGGGTTAGTTATGTTAGTTCTCCCTGAGATTATACTGGGTAAAGACCTGGAGAAGAGAGATGGTCAGCCATGTGGATATATGGGGGACAAGCATTCCACGCAGGGAGCATGTGCAAAGACGCTGAAGCAGAAGGTTGCTTAATGTTCAACAAAAGCAAGGACGCCAGCATGGCTGCAATGCAGTGAGCAAAGTGGGAAACAATAGGACATGAAGTTAGGAAGTTAACAGGGAGTCAGATCCTGTGTGTAATATCTAGGCCATCCTAAACACTTTAGCTTTTAAAATAACTAAATTGAGAAAACATTGAAGGGTTAAAGAAAAGGCATGATATAATCTGATTTGTGTATTTTACACGATTACTCTGGTTCCTGCATTGAGACTCAAAGGAAAAAGCACTGAAGGAGAGAGACCAGGGCTATGTAAAGGGAACAGAGACACCTGAACCACAAGAAACCAAAGAAACAAATATAAAATAGAATCGAGAGATAGAGGAGAGCTGCCTGCGAAAACCTAGCAGAGTGCAAACCATCTACTGAGCTCTCAGTATATCATAGAGGAAGGGGTCACACACAGTGGTGCTTGCTTGTTTGGCCTCCCACAGATATGTGGATGTTAAAGGGAGTAATCACTTTCTTAGATAATAGTGGATAGTCTTCTTTGTCACTCCTGTAGTGTAGCCTTTTAAAGGCTAGTTGTAATGAAAAATCTGAAGGTACATCAATAAACATTTTGTACTTTGTTACACTGAAGGCCGTTGTTCTATCTTGTTCATTCGTTGGATGTTTTACTCACACGTGACTTGATAGCAGCATGTTTCAGTCATTTGGAAAATATTTGCTCACTGAGTTCTGCAAAGATACAATATTTTAAAAAAATCACTTTCATTTATATCACCCTTAATTTCTTCAGGAAAAAGAAAAAAAAAAAAAAAAAGCCTTTAACTATTAGGGAGCCCTCTGTGGCAGACAAAAGTTGTCCACAATTCTAATTTTCATTTGAAAGCAAGAAATTTATCACTGGTAATAAGTCACGTCAGTTGCTTTTCTTGAAATGAAAGACTCACTTTCTTCATTTGTGAGAAAATGCCTGCCAAATACCCAGTTATGAATAACAATAATTTGTCAGTTGTTCTTTCAAATAAAAATAGTGTTCCATGAAATGGCACATGTGTTTTTTCCAGAGACAACTCTCGAATTTTAGTATCCAGCAAAAATACTTTGTGTCTCAAAGAATAGTAAAAAGACATATATCCAAGGGTTGAGATTTAGTATTAATAGTTTTACGGCTTCTAATAGGATGTTCTTAAGTGAAACTGGCTTTTAAAATTTAAGTGAATATGCTTTTTGGAGATTTCAACCACAGTTTGGTGCCAGTGCCTTAACTGCGTTAAGACACAAACAATTTTACCTTCAAATGCTTTTTTGCCTTTGAAGCTAATGTCAACATAGTAAAGCAAGCAAACAACATGTAAATATTAGCATGAAAATAGTTGTGATCTCAAGATCCCCTGCAAAGGTCATGGGAACTCTCAAGTGACTGTGGATTCAATTTTGAGAATCACAGGTCCAGGGGACTGGGAGAAGTAATGGACAGAGGAAATATAACATGATCATTCAGGTCCTTGATCATGAACATAAAATGAAAACTGGCAGGATGGTTGTGTGTTTTTCTCTAGATTTGTTCAACCATATGGATATTGTCTAGGATTAGACAAAGGATTGAACTAAACCAATTAAACGAGGATTATAGTTTGATTCAGCAAATCTACAGAAAAGAGAAGGTCGAGAGAGTTGAGTGTACATGCCAAAGAGTGGTAAGGATTGACTCTAAAATTTAAGCTGGATAAGGAGGAAGTAAAGACTTGATGGAGTAAGTGACAATAAAAGGATGGTAGAATTAATGAACTGTACGTCAAAGGATTGCTTTATTTGATTCCATCTAATTCAGAGCTAGAAAGTTGGGAGGTGACAGCTGGCAAATGAAATATTTGAAAATGAGATTAAAGAGGTTTGCAATCATAGAGAAGATCTAAGGTATAATCAAAGGACTGAGCAGCTTTGGTAGGGTCAAGAGTAGAGTTGTTGGAAGAGAGGAGATCAGGAACTGAAACACCATCTACCCACCAATATTTCAGAGCAAATAAGAGCATAGACTTTTGAGTCTTAATGCCTTGACTCACATCAAGTAGTCTTCTTAGCTGAATGGCTGTGGACAATCTGTTTGATTGTTCTGTGCCTCAGTTCTCCATCTATAAAATGGGAATTCTAGTATCAAATGATGATTATAATATCTAATTAATGGGCTTGTTATGGGAGGTAAATGAGTTAATATATGTAGGGTACTTAAAACAGCACCTGGCATAAATTGATACACATTTTATCTGTGGTAATTGTCACTAAAGCTATTGAAATCACCCAGAATTTGGGTAGAAGTAATAATGTTGGGGAGAGCTTCAATAAAGCATGAGCTAAAATCTTCATAAATGAAAGGCCTATTTCCTAGGGGCTGCAAAAAGGATGGGAAATAGATCCTTCAAAGTGATGACGTGAGATTCAAAGCTGGGCATGGTAGGAAGAAGGAAGGTAACTTGGTCTGGAAGTGACAATGAAGACTAGTATGAATCAGTAAGAGCTCAGCAACATGAGAAGTACTTGTGAGCACTGAGCACTTAAATATCAGTGATTAACAATCAAAAAGTGCCATTAGTACATTGAGGAAGATTTGGAGGGTTAAGCCTGGTCCTCTTGTCCTCAAGGGACACCATCAAGGGAGGGCCAGGTTTAATCCTCCAACTCTCCCTCACTGTACTAATAGCACTTTTTAATGTTACTTACTATACACAAAACTTTAAAGCTAAACTTTACTCCTTCCTCCGTTTTCCACCTGATGTATGCATGCCACCATGTTCTCTTGAGTTTATCTTTGCACAATCTTTCATTTCTTTTAATTCTCTCCCATTGTTTTAATTCTCACTGCCACCAGCCAGGCCTGAGCCTTCACTACTGCATACCTGGCCATGTGTTATCATCAAGGCTGTTGGCTTTAACTCTAGCCTATCACATGTCTATCCTATGCATTTTGTTCTAATGCAGATCTCTATCTGATTTACTTTTTTCTCATACTTAAAAGGATAATAAAAATTAATGCTTTGTTATCATTTGCAGAAGAAAGCTAACTTATTTGGCCTGGTATTCAAATTCTTTCTTCTAGCCATTAGCCTTAATACCTTCCAAGCTTTTCTTTCCATTCTACATTATAGAGCATTCTCAGTTCTAAACATCTCTTTCCTCACCTTCCCACACACACAAAAAAAGTGTGATCTTTGTTCTCTCCCTTTTCACCCTCCCATTGCCATCTGAGGATTTTATCTTTGCCAGCTGTGTTTTCAATCTTTTGGGATTCAAATTTTGGAGAATTAAAACAGAAAAGAAGTGGGGGGTCTTAACAGGGGTGAGCCAGGCGTTTGCTTTTGAAGGGTGAGCAAGTTTTTGTAAGAAAGCATTCAAAGACTCAGCATGAGAGAAAATCCACCACTTTGAATCCAACAGGACACTCCTTTCTTTGGAGGACTGTTTCTCTGCCTTACTAAAGCCATATGACAATTGGTTAGGAATGAAATTAATATGTTTAGATGATAACCATGTAATTAACATCTCTATGGTAAGACTGAAAGGAGTAGTAAAGCAGTATCCCGCCCCCATCCCCCAGCCCATACCCTGCCACGGAGGGAGAGCTGCATGGGTTGGTTAATAAGAATAGGTGAACCAGATTTGTTCAAGAATGAGTTTGTGTCAGCCTTGGTCCTCCATAAAACCCCCATGAACTTTCTGAACTGTTGAAGCTAATAAGCGTTAAGGAAGGGAGAATGACTATCACGATGCTGCTCCATAATCAAGTGCTGAATGCTGGAGCTAAGGCCTGCCACGCTGGTAGTTTTGGTAGTTGAAAGTAATAACATATGCTTATCCTTTTCAATTATAGTCCAGTCGTCAAGGTGCTGGTGACCGGAATTACATTTTTCCATTAGTGGTCAGGGGAATCTTTCTCCCTCCCACTACTACCACATCAAACAAGGCAAGAGCTTAGTAGGAGGCTGTGCCCATTCATCAGGTTCCAGTGTGGCAGACAGGTCAGCAAGTGGGTATCTCAGGAATTATGCAGTCACCTGATGGCATTTTAGAAACAATAGTTAGTGTGGGCCAAACCTAACATTTATTGCTAGACAACTGAAAGATTTGAGTGAGATTAGCATTTCTTTATTTGTGACACTGTGGAATATCTAATGGCAGTCTGCCTTCATGAGGGGAAGAACTCAGATTATACACTGTATTTCTTATCCTGCTAAGGACACAGACATTGAAGAAAAACTCTAACATTGATGCATTTATCCCACAGGAAGCCCCACATTCCTTTGCTCTTAGATTTCTAAGAAGAAAACTTTGGAGACCAAGTGAATAGCTTCAAAGGCATACCAGTAAATATGGAAGAAAGGAATGAGATAGACCAAATTAGAAAGAGTCACTAGATGGCACAATTAAAGATTGAGTCCTCTCATGATGATTCACGAAATGGGGGAATATGTGACCAGGACAATATTTATTTGTGTGTATATAGTCTCCATATTCTACATACTTCTGCACAAATCAGATTGTAATATTTGTTTATGATGATTCTACCATGCCTTCTCTCTCTCCCCTAAAACTTGGCAAACCATTTCCAGGATGTTTTGCAATTCAGAATTTGAAGAGTAGTAGGCATAGACCAAAGGTCAGAGCAAGTGGGAAAGAATTTAGCATAAAATTGAGGCGGAGAAAGGTGAAGAAGCCTTGCTATATGTAAAAAGCTGATCTTTCCTTTAATCTTTCTCAAGAAGATTGAATTTGAATTGGAGTTTTTTTTTTTTTTTTTTTTTTTTATTCCCTCCAATTTCTGTATATTTTGAGGCACAGTCTCACTCTCTTGCCCAGGCTGGAGTGCAATGGTGCAATCTCAGCTCACTGAAGCCTCTACCCCCCTGGGTTCAAGTGATTCTCCCACCTCAGACTCCCAAGTAGCTGGGATTACAGGCACCCGTTATCATACTCAGCTAATTTTTGTATTTTTGTAGAGATGGGGTTTCACCATGTTGGTCAGGCTGATCTTGAACTCCTGACCTCAGGTGATCCACCCACCTCGGCCTCCCAAAGCGCTAGGATTACAGGTGTGAGCAACCACACCCAGCCTCTGGATTCTTTTTACATGCTAGTTCACAGATAGACTAGATTGTGTAAGCCCTTCTTTCATTGCAGCTTTTCATTTACAGTCTTACATGTGGCTCACACTGTAAACAAAACATACAAAAACTCCTTTGCCATAGTCCGAATGCATTATAACCAAGCACACTATAACCATGCTTCCCAAACTGTGAACTGTAAACCAAAAATTAAATTCTATGCTTCCCCACCCCCCGAACAACTGAATGAAACTTTTCTCACAGGCAAGGGCATTTCAAAGTTGACCTGAAACATGAGTTCAGACCATCATGGGAATGCATGGTTGGACATACCCCATGATACCCTCCTTCCTTTGGAATTCAGGCAAAATTGACCAACATTAACATTAAAATGAGACCTTAGGATAATCTTTTCTTTCCCACTACCTGGAGGTTTCATCTGCACAATAAAACTCTTGGTCTCCACAACCCCTTACCTTAACCCAGACATTTCCTTCTATTGATTCCAGGTCTTTAGATAAAGTCTTTCAACCAATTGCCAACCAGAAAATCTTTGAGTCCACCTATAACCTAGAAGCCCCCAGTTTAAGTTGTCCCACCTTTCTGGACCATACCAACATAGTCTAACATGTACTGATTGATGTCTTATGTCTCCCTAAAAAGTATAAAACCAAGCTGTAGTGTGACCACCTTGAGCACATGGTTTTAGGACTTCCTGAGGATGTATCATGGGCATGTCCTTAACCTTTGCAAAATAAACTTCTAAATTAATTGAGTCCTGTCTTAGATACTTTTTGGTTTACAGAAGCAAGGGGCTGTGGGGCACTTGAGTAAAGATCTCAGTGGCACTACAACATCTTTAAATATTCCAAGAAAGTATGCTGATATTTGTTGCATACCATGTGAACTATAATTTGTTTGGACTTAAACTACTTAATAAATTAATCTCTCAAGTATTTCCTTTGGCATAAGACTGATGTAAAAAGTCACTGACACACCAATTGGGTCATGAACCAGAAAGTTCTAGAAACACTATAGCTTTCCAAATTCTATACCTTCTCTCCTTGCTTTCATTTCACCTACAATAATTTATTCCACCATCTTTATTTGAAAAAATTACATTCTACTAATTTCCCTATTCAATTTCAAATGCTACCTTTTCCAAGAGGGCTTCCTATTAACCAGAAGATATTTCTGCCACCAGAACATTTTTGATTTATTACAACTCTTTTAACATTCTATACTATAGTCTTCTCTCCTAATACACTGTGAAGCCCCCAAGAGCACAAACCGTGTCTCAATTGTAGATTGAGATTCTTTCTCACAAATGAGGACAGTGAAACAGAGAAAAAATAGTTGATTAATTAGAAGGCAGCACAATAACTTAGTAACAGAATTAGAACCAAATCTTATATCTCCTGACTCTTGGTAGCATATATTGCTACAGAGAATTTCAAATAATAGATGCCTAAAAATATTTGATGAATATATTATCAAGCAAATAATAGAATTAAACTGATTTTTCAAATAATAAATTTTCAAGATATAATCTAAGAAAAAATTAGATCTAATGTACCATTTATATTACTTTGAGATTAACATTAAGATAATTAAATAATTTTTATTCACATTTATTGCTGAGTGAAAAATCTGGGGTTTAAAAATTTCTCATACATTTCTAACTTAATAGGGTCAGATGCACAACTATAAATATTCAGTTTATTACATTCATTTGAAAAATATATATTTATGGAACATGTAATGATGTAAAGTTTTGCAGCCACATGTAAATCAGCAATTTTACACTGTAGTTAAATGTTAATGCCAGCTATGTGATTTTTTTTGCCATATGTAATTTTAGCTTATAGTAAACAAGTTTAGAAATTTTTGTAAAATAATAAAGCTATTTCTTTTTATTATCTACTATTATTTTTTCCTAATAATCACGTTTGTCTTTGCTTCCCTTGGAAAATAATATTTTGAATGTTGTTTGATGAATCATAATTTAAAGCAACACTATTTTTATTAGACTTGTATAAAGTTTAACACTAATTTTCAATACAACATGTTATGAGTCAAATGACATATTTATTTATTTTTTTATTTCAATACTATATCTACCCTATACACAGTGGACAACTTTTCTTAAGCAATTCATTGTTTTTTCTTTTTTTAGATCAAAATGGGCCCTGAAATTACCAAATCCCATCATAAGCTCTGAGAGTGTTTATATATAAACTGAATGTACATCTGAACTCTCTCTATCACACATACATGCAATGTAGTAAATTCCTAGAATTTCATGTTGCCTCCACATCCATTTTGAATATAAGTTTAACTTTCTCATACCAGAAGCCTGGCTTGACAGTTTCCAGTTCTACACCTCTTTCCAGTTCCTCAATGTAGTGACCCAGATATCTGCCTTATACAACTGTCTCCTAGTAACCACCTCCCTACGGCACTAGATACAACCTACTTGACTTGCCTCACCGACCCCCATACCCTGCATGAAGTTTGCAGATATGCTGCAGTGACCCCCTCTCAGTCACAGCATGACTGTGTGGAATTCATGCCTGCTTGCTCCAAACCCAAGGGAAACCTGCTTGGGTAATATCCTGGGCCCCAACAAAGGCTTCAGCCCATTATCCCTCTTTTTCTTTCTTTCTGTCTACCCTGCTGGTTGAGTATGCTGTCTCCCACAGCTCCCCTCTTCCCCTTCGTCCTGTGATGCCACTGTCTTCATTCTGAGATCTGTAAATAATCAACTGATTCAGTTATTTTAAGTGTTTTGTTGTGTTGCCTCCTCTGTGCCTCACCTGACCAACACACTTAAACGTAACATCTTTCCCAGTCACGGCTCTCCAAGAGAGTGGCAATCTTAGTAGGAATAAATGAGACACAGGTAAGACACAAGCCATAAGAGCATCTGCCACTACAAAGAAGTTTCCTGTGAACAGGACACCTGGTTACAAGTTGGATATATAGCTATCAGGCTGTCCACCAGGATCAAGAAGTATCCCATGAAAGACATACTGTAAACAACCATGACGAGATTCCCTGGAGCCCCATCTGGGCATGGCTAGATTTTATAGCCACTTTCCTAAGAGAGACCTCAAAGCCAACTTAGAAAAACCAAAACAACATATACATATATATTACAGTATATGCAGATATCTCTAGTCATGGAGCTATACGTTTTATCAAACCATTGTTTAACACTTTTAATAAGTTATTTCTTATGTTTCCACAATGCTATAGTGAACACTGCTCATTCCACAGCAGTGTTCACTATAAAAAACTGTTCACTCAAAAAAGTTTGAGTTTTCAGATTGCTTCAAAATGATTTACTGCCTATTTAAAATTATTGTATCAACTGTTCATAGTAAAATATAATATAGATCCTTTTAAAACACTATTTAGATTTGCTTTGTTCTTGATTTCATATATGTTAAAGCTATTGCATGTTTCTGCTTTTTTTCCCCCCACCCAATGACTTTTCAGATATTAAGGAGTCACATTAAAGGATCACGTTTTTATAGAAGAGCCAATCACATGTGTTAGGTATTCAAAGTAAGACTGGATTCTCTCCTACACCAAATAAATGTCATAAAAGTTTCAGTAAGAATTTGTTAATATTATATCAAATTGTAAACAGATCAACTGGTGACCTGATTTTATTTTAAGCTTTGCATTTCATTGCATTTCACAATTTACCTGCCGGTTAACACTAGCACAGAAAGGTGTAGGAATTCAAATAACAAATGCCACACATATCTCAGCCTTTTGATTTCTGTTTGGATGACATAGGTGTTTTAGACTTTCAGGCAACCAAATTATTTACTTTAATGACGAGGGATTGAAACTATTTTTGCAATGTAGCAAAGATTTCACTCTTTGAGCCACAGTTGTGCTTAACACAAAATACACTAGCCATCATTTCTCTTACTCCTAAACGGTTCTTCAAAATGTTTATTTTAGGTAGAGAAATCTTCTTAAATATTTCTGAAATGAATCATTTAAACAAAGAGTATAAACAATATAGTTTGGAATGGATATTACAGACACACAATTGTCATTACAATGGGCAAACAAGCACAAAGTAAAGGCAGACCAAAAAAATGTTTTTAACCCAACACCAAAGCTAAGAAGCAAACTATCAGGAGATAAAAAGCAATTAAGATAAAAAGATCAAAATGGCTTATTCGAGTAGATTTCTAAAAGCCTTTCTCTATTATACTCACTTCATAACCTTGAGCAGGACTAAATAGATTTAATCCCTTGTGTGAATCTTATTTATCTGAGAATGCTTTATGATTGAAAATCTCAGTATCTTTTAAGATCAGCTACATACTTTTAGAATATTTTCCTTTGATAACAGTAAAACAACCTCTTTGATTGTCTAGCTTTCATTAAGTAGGTCTAGTCTACTCTAGTGATTATTTTAAAGCTTTCACAGGTTTATTTTTAAAAAGCACTCCCTTCGTTTTAGCTGATTTGAACTAAACTCTGCCATTCTGCAGATGAGTTGCTAAATAACCTTGGGGAAGTCACGCAACACTTCTGTGGCTCCATTTCTTTCAGCTATTTAAAGAGGGAGAAATAACCCATACAACTTGGAGAGGATACACAGGCTCTATAAAATATTAAGATTTACATGATGGAAGACATTTAATACATATGCACCTTTTATAAAACAAAGGTATAATCTTACTTAGTATCTCCTCAAATCTCTCACCAATTTAAGAAAAAAATATCTTACTGATCCGTATGCTTAACAAGAGCTAGCTTTCAACTCACAGTGCAAAGGACTCATCTGCTAAATAGTGACAAAAAATAAAAAATAAAACCAAATAAATGAATAAATAAGACTGGGATAAGTATTATGCTAGTAGAGAAACCATAGAACTCAGTTGGGGGAAAATTAGCAAACTAGAGCAACTCACCCATTCCAGAAAAATGATAAGAAACAGAACTCATCCCACACCTCCTAACGTTTTTAGGATAGAAATGTATGAGACTAAGCAAACATTACCGGACATAAGAAGTACAAGGTTATAACTATTTTCACTCAAATAGTATAAGTGGTGAGTTTCAGGTGATCCTTGTATTGGGATGAATTTGTGATGTTCTGTAAACATACTGCAAATAAAACATGATGAGTTAAGACAAATAACGGGATTATGGATGAAGAGCCTCAAATCTGATTTCAATCATCCACTTACTAGGTTTTTTTTTTTTTTTTTTTTTTTTTTTTTTTTTTTCAGATAAACTGGTCTTTTATTAGCAGTCCTACTGTTTGGCATAACAGGTTTTCAGAGTTGCATGGAGGTGACAGAGTCAGGCACAGGCACAGGGCAGCATCTGTCACTTCTTCCACTCCACTTCCTCTTCCACTCTTTTCGTAGTCCCACTTGGAGGCTAAACGCTGGATGGGGTTCACCTTCATGTCCACCATCCTCTTGGTCTCCATGGCCACCCACTCTTTGTCAAAGGTTTCCGGGAGGGGGCCGTACACATAGCTCTTCTGCCACATGATAATGAGCGCGGTGAAGCAGATGAAGAGTATGGCACTGCCCACAACCGTCTTTCACTCATTTGAGCCCCTGTTCATCTCAGCAAAGCTCTCCCCGAACTTAATGTGGTACAACTCGACTTTCTCATCCGTGGGGAGGCTGCTCCAGGACTCCTTCTCCTTCTCCTTCTCCTTCAGGGCCTTCTGGCTGGCAGACAGGTGCTTGACATGGGCCACATCCGGCAAGGGATAGTCACGCCAATCCACGTAAGTTGGGAGCGAAAAGTCTTCGCTCTTCACAACACTTTCATGTGCTTGTACACACACAGAGGTGGAAATTGCTCACTTGCCAACTAGGCTTAATACCCTGGTAGCCAACATTCTGCCTCCACTGCCCGCCGCGACCGCCCTCTACCCCTGGTGTCCCGCAACCACACTTACTGGGTTTTTAATCTTGGGCAGGTTTTTAAATAATTCTATTGTAGAGGACTAGGTGCTCGCAAATGAGATGTTCCCGATAAGTCCTGCTCTAGCAAACGAAGCAGGGCGTTCCCGATAGGTGCCAGCTGCAAACAGCAGACCCTGGGGGCTTATTTATGTGTAAACATCTTGAAAATCCAGAAAGTCAGGGAAAGGTCAGAAAAACAACAATGTGTCTTGTGACTTGGTAACATTCCATTAACGACTGTATAAAATAAAGCGGAGCGTGTCGTTGGGGCGGTCGCCTTGTTTGTCTTGTCTTGTGTTGTCTTGTGTGTTCATTCCTTTGTTTAGGAAACACGCGGACCTCAGCATCTGGCTCAGCCAGCAGGGTCCGTGGCTCCACGAGAGCAAGGAACCGGAGGGGGAACACCCCGGGCAGGCGCGGGGAGACCGCGGGCAGGTAAATAAATAAATGAAGGGGGACCCACGGGAAAATTATGAGGAATTCCACCTCTCTGGCCTCTGAATATTTGCGGTTACTCCAGGGACTGTTGATGTCTATAGGAGTAGAAGTTAGTTCTTGTGTGTTCATTCCTTTGTTTAGGAAACACGCGGACCCCAACATCTATGCATCAATTTTTACATTTCTAAAAAATCTTCGGGTGGAAAGAATACTGAACATGAAATCCACCATCTTAACAATTTTTTGTTTATTTTTATTTTTTTGAGATAGAGTCTCACTCTGTCACCCAGGCTGGATGGAGTGCAGTGGTGCGATCTCAGCTCACTGCAACCTTCACCTACCCAGTTCAAGCAGTTCTCCTGCCTTAGTCTTCCAAGTAGCTGGGATTATAGGCACCCGCCATCGTGCCTGGCTAAATTTTGTATTTTTGTAGAGACGAGATTTCACCATGTTGGCCAGGCTGCTCTTGAACTCCTCACCTTAATGATCTGCCTGCCTCGGCCTCCCAAAGTGCTGGGATTACAGGCGTCAGCCATCGCATCTGGCTTCATCTTAACAAATTTTTAAGTGTAATATTGAGGGTTAGAATATGATACCCCAAAGTATGATGCCTTGGTGTGTTGAGTACTTTGAACTGAAGAACACTGGAAGGCCTCAGAAGCAATCTATCTCTCATTTTTTCCTGCCCTCCTGTCTCCCACTCCTTCTTTCAGAAGTAAGTCTTGGAAGTCAGAATATAACTTCCCCAAAGCAGGTCTTAGAAATGAGAACCCCTCTTTTGCAAAGCAAGCCATAAAATCTAGAAAGGTCACTGTCCCCCTTCTCTCTTCTCCCTTGAAAATGCTCATTCCAGACGGGTCCTGCCCCCTACCCTGGAGGAAGACATGCTACACAGAGAGGCCAAGAATAATCTGAACGGACAGTCCTTGTTAGGTTTCCCTCCTCAGTCTATTACCTTTAGGTCATGCCCTTTTGTCCAATCACATTTCCTCGTAACTCTCCGTTCTTCATCAAATCTAAGTATTAAAATGGACATTTTTTTTCTGGGTCTTTGGGTCTTCATTTTTGAAGGCTCCTGTGTCGTGTTAAACTTTGATTAAGTAATTGGTTTCTTGTTAACCCATCTTTGTTATAGGAGTGCAGCCACCACCCTTATGATGAGTGAAGAAAGGTATCACAACTTTCCACCCTTACAAGACAATACACATTATTGTTGACTATAGGTAAAATGTTGTATTGCATTTCCCTAGAGCTTATTCATCTTGCTTGACCCAAATGTTATGCCTGTTGACTAGTAATTCCCTATTTTCCTTTCCTCCCAGCTCCTGGGAGACACCATTCCATTGTTTGATTATAAGAATTTGTCTGTTTCAGATACCTCATATAATTGGAATCATGCATCATTTGTCTTCTGTTACCGGATTATTTCATTTAGTGTGATGTCCTCAACAATACCTCTTCTTTACACAGGCACAACAGAACCTACAATGCAGAACTCCTGTTTTCTTGTTTCTTTCTTATTTTTCTTCTTGCAAATTTAACAAAAAATGCATTTAAGGCATAAAGCATGGTGCCTGATAAAAAAGGTGTTTTTAAATGATAGTTTTTACTAATTTGTAACCAAATAGTTATTTCTGAGTTGGTATCAATACAGATTTTAGAAAATAGTTACATCGATTCTATAGCCTTAGACTATAAAATTCTCTGGGATCACTCACCCACAGTATGTGAAGAAGAAGGAGAAAAAAATTCATGTCAGCCAAGAGGGACAGCAGCCCAAGGCACTTTACTTCTACCCCAGCCAGGTCCCAGAGTAACGGACCTGCTTGGTGTATGTCTCTGCTAATCACTGTATGAGAAATTTGGGACCTGATTTTAGCACTTAGTCCTTTCTCTCTTGCGCCAGTGTGAGGGACAAATACACCATTACTTTCAAAACATATTCTTGCAAATGTATTTAGTCTCAGCAATATTAAAAGGTATATTTACAGAAAATCACTTAATGGAAGTTCAACAAGGTAGTACACTAAAATTATGACTGAACATGATTTTTGTATATTTTATAAAATTTATATATGTTATTTAATTTAAAAATAGTTGTCACATTAAAACACACACTCACAACTCCAATTTCACAATTCTACTTCTTGGAATTTATCTTATGGAAATACTCAGAGAGATTCATAACCATGGGTACGTAAGTGTACTTACCGAAGCATAAATAATAGCAGAAATAAGTAACTTAAATGCTCATTAATAATGTTATTGAACATAATCTATTGATATTTATTGATAGTCTTCATCAGCATTACAATTTTTTAAATAAAAGATGGCTTATACACAAAATATACATGCAGAAAAATGCGCAACTTTTATTAGCAAAATTCATATAATCATAGAAAATATATCTGATTTTTTTTTTTTTTTTTTTTGAGGCAGAGTCTCACCCTGTCCCCCAAGCTAGAGTGCAATGGCGCAATGTTGACTCACTGCAATCTCAGCCTCCCAGTTTCAAACGATTCTCCTGCCTCAGCCTCCCAAGTAGCTAGGATTACAGGTGCCCACCACCATGCCCAGCTAATTGTGTGTGTGCGTGTGTGTGTGTGTGTGTGTGTGTTTAGTAGAGACGCGGTTTCACCATATTGGCCAGGCTGGTCTCAGACTCCTGATCTCATGATCCGCCTGCCTCAGCCTCCCAAAGTGCTGGGATTACAGGCATAAGCCACCACGCCCAGCCAATACATTTTAAGACAAAAAGTGAATAATGAAATAGCATGAATAGTATAATCCCAATTTAATAAAACGTGTATGTATTACAAGAAGTTTATACTTACAGACACAAAAATGTTCACTCTAGATTTGTGAGGATATTGGGTTTACAGGTTTTCTTAATTTTTAAAAAATTTCTCTGATTATTTTTTGTACCAAGCATGAATGAATTTATACTTACAAAAATAAAAACTAAAATAATACAAAAACAATTAGTGAATCATATACTGCTTATAACTTGAAAGTAGACCAATAGTTATAACGAAAAACTTCAGGACTTGAGATAACAGAATTTTGAACACCTGGTCCAACTTCTTTATTTTTCAGAGAGTCCAGAGATGTAAAATTATCTCCCGAGGTTATGCAACTCATTATTATTATGTATCCAATACATACCAACCCTCTGATTCTAAAACGCTTGAAGTCAGCTTTCTTCAATCCACATAATTAGGTAGATGTTACACATGATTACATTATTTATGGTCATAAATATTACACTACAATTTTGTGCAACACCATTTTCTGAGTACACAATCTGGCCCATGCTGAATCTATAGACTTTTAAGATAATATGCTTGTTTACCTCCACTCCTATTCTTCAATTTATTGTTTGGTTTTAATTTTTAAATATATGTTGAAATAAAACCGAGATAATTGTGGTAAGTTCTAATTGTGCAGCATCCTCACTTTGATTTATAGGGAAACGCGGGCCCCTCTGCCTATGAGTCTTAAATACCTTCAGCTTGCTAAGGCCTTAGAGATGGTAAAGAGCTCCCTGCTGTTTCAAAGCCCTAGGTAAAGTGGAGAATCCACATTCCATCCATTCCTCCCTGGGAGGAAGGGAGTTCGTCAGGCATTCAGTACAGATCACAGCTGCTGAAACCACCAAGGTGATTCCCACAGCCCTAGACTTAGATTCCCACAGGCTTAGACCTTTATGAGTCCTGAAGCTCTGCCCCAGGGTTCCTCCACAGGAGCACACCTCAGGCACCTGCTCCCTTCATCTTCTGGGAAACAGATGGAAGCCCCGGGCACTTTGTTATATTTCTCACAGTTGCTTACACTAACAATTTTGCCCCACCCCATTTCTTATTATTTCAGTTGTGTCAATCATTCAGAAATTTGAAATTGAGGAAATAGCCATGGAATTAGAATCGTAGCAAAAAGTATGATTTCCAGTAACTTTTCAAGAAGTCCTTGGGATTTTATAACCATAACCACTAACTTATACAATGGTGGAAACCAGAGAGAATTTTAAATAACTTGGCAGCTAATATCAATTTAATTGTTTCTTAAGAAAACGTACAATCAGGCACTTTTTTCCACAAAATTTATTTAAAATTCACAGATGAGCACATTATAACTTTCTAATGGCTATGACAAAAATATAAAACTTTTTGACAAAATATGATTTCTAAGTTCAGTGACTCATATTATTGCAGTATTAAACAATTTATATGAGCAGAATAGGATTTGGTTACATAAATATATGTGGTGATAGTAGATACCTCACTGTTCTCAGTGATGACCCCAAAGTGTTTGTAAGAGTATAAAGCAGTGAGATAATTATGTAGTCTTTAAATCTCCAGAAATTTTCACCAAATATTAAAAAAAATCAGAAAATCAGACCAACCACCTTGTTTTATATATTTCTTCTTTTTCTTTAAAAGTGTGTATGTTTGCATTGTGTTTGTTAGTTAATGAAAATGATGAAGAGGAGCTACATGTACTTGAGGGTCATTCTTTAAAAAGGGAATTAATGTCATATAATGTAGAGTCCTTGCTAAGTAACAAGTCTAAATGCTTAAATACCTTTTGGATCTCTCTCAGTCTCCCCTGCCAGTTTAAGAACAACCAGAGGGTGAATTTTTAGCTGCAAGTTGTCCCCATGTGGGCCGTAAAAACAAATAAGCTTTGAAAAATTTTGATTTCTAGGTTTTACGTGTTCATAACACTTGTTAGTGCGTGCAAATAATCACATCCTCAGATTGTAAAATAAAGTTTTAAATTATTGAGTGACATAGTGATAATTGCACAGATTTGGTAATTTCTAAGGCAATAAAAATTATAGAACCTACCACAATCACTACCTTTAAATAATTATATGGAGAAAAAAACCCAAAATGTACAGATACAGATAAATAGTAGAAATCATACTGAAATACCTTTATATATTGTACATTAGCTAACAATCCAATGATTATATGTAAAATATGTATATATTTTATATAATACAAATTATACATATTATACATGTAATACGTATTATACATATAATACATATTATACATATACATATAATACATATTATACATTATATATAATATATAATATGTATTGTATAAAATATATTATATATCATATATGTTGTATACATATATGTTATATATTATATAAATATATTATAACATAAATATATATTATTTTGTATGTAATATATAATATATAAGTATATATAATATATAAATATTTATATATATGAAATCATTGGATTGTTAGCTAATGTATATATGCGCCAACATTCTTCTCTCCTGGTGATGCAAATTACAGATCATGTTTCTCCATATAATTTCAAATGGAAATTATTTCTGAGAATATCATAGGTTAGTACCAACTGATAAAAATATGTCACATAGATTTGCAACATAACATTATTTTGCCTCTTTAATTTTAAAGCTTTGGTTGTAAAACTGCTGAGAATGGTGATAGAAATCATGAACTTCTCTCCCAACACAGTCAGAGAACAAAGACAGCCACCTACAGAACACGTTCAAGGCGAGGGTCATTTGGAAAATGAAGGAATTCATGAACTCCTAAGCCTTTTACTCCCTCTTCAAGCAACTATAATCTGGCTTCTATGTCTACTGAGAGTGACTGCACCATTAAGCAAACCAACAACTCCCAACCCCCATTGCCAAATCCGAAGGTTCTTGTGTTATTAGAGTTTATATTTGAAGTTAGTTTCTATTTCCTTTTTGAGATTCTCTCTCTACTCCCTTGGATCTTTTATGCCCTATCATTGGTTAATAGTGTATTCCTCTTGGGCTCTTCTGTCTGAAACTTAAATGTTACTGTTCTCCTGAGAACAAGTTGGAGCTAGTTACTGACCATAAACACCTTTCAGTCTGTATCTCCCTAAAGTATTATACATTCTATTTTTTACCTTACGCCTTCACTATATGTCCTCCTGGAACCTTGTTTAGAATTTAGTGCATCATCCTGAACTTACTGTTGTGTTTTCTCTTAATTTTGATAACAACAAGGACTCAGTCATCCAGGCAAACCAGGAGATGACGCCTTCTTTTTTGCTCACTACTTACCACTAAATAGACTATTACGTGCTGATTTTACCTCTTGCATGTTTATACATATGTTCTCTTCTCCCAGATACTGTAGCCACTCCTCCTAAAATCATATATTCTTTTTCTTGGAGCTCTGCAGCAACCTTCTATTACCAAATTTTCCCTTTTCAAACATAGCCTCCTCAAAGCTGCCAAAGTGATTTATGTAAAACATAAGCTCAAACATTTGAAGTTTGTGCTTCAAATCATCAAAAGATGTCTCATTACATAAGGGATAAAGTCAAAGCTTTTGGCAGATCATCCAAGCCCTCCATAATCTTACCCTTTCGTAGATCTCTAGCTTCATCTTTGCTCTCTTCCTCTTCCACTCTAAACTCCTCCCTGCCTTCTTTCCTCATCCCATTCTCTCAGTCCGGATCCTTTGCCCTTTCCTCCAGCCTTTCATCTTTTGGAAAATTTCTATTTGTCTTTCAAGTGCAACACAGCTCTTATTTCTTCTTGTAAGCCTTTTCTGACCCATGCCCCACCTACAACCCCTAACGTATGTACACTTCTTTCCCAGCAGGAATTGATAACCTTGATGATTAATAAAATCTAATATTACCTGTCATTTTATATAAATTTAATGTCTTCACTTTAAGATTTTGAATTCATGTCTTAACTCACGAAAACCTGGCACTCACTATCCCACTCCATTGAAGTTAGTAGAAACAGAATAATTTTCAGCCTTTTTATAGATAGACAACCTGAGTCATTTGACCATATTGGCTTCTTCATGGTATACTTGAATCACATGTAAACACCAGCTTAGCCTTTGGTTCATTATACAATCTTCAGTGAGTTATTTGACATCTCTGTCTTTGATTCCTCATCTATAAAATGGGTTAATAATATAATCTATGCAAAATTTGTATAATGTGTTAATACATAGGAACTGTTTAGAGCAGTTCTTGTCCCGTCATAATTATTATTATTAAGAGTTGATACATGTAGTAGATTTAAGTGTAGAAATGTTGATGGCTACTGTGAAACTTCGGTTGTTGGTCTTCTTAGTTTAAAAGAATTTAAACAAGAGACATAGCAAAGAAGATGCAGCATACAGCAATTTATTGCAAAGGGAAATAATATTTTGAAAGTTAGGTGCAGAATATACAGTACACCCTGAGAGAGAGGATTCAGGGTGGGCTGCTCATAAGGATGAGACAGTAGAGACTGGCACTAGGGAGATTCCCTTTATGGGAGTTTTACGTAATTATTCATAAGGAGTTGGAAAGAGGTGTTACTAGTAAGCATGGTCTGGGTAGTCCACACGCGCAATGGCTGTACATGCTTATTCGTACATCACATGTCTCATTAGCATTTTAATTCTCCATCCAGGGGTGTATATTTTACTGTTATAATGAGCAAAGTTCAGTCGGAGGACAGGTAAAATAAAAATGCACATGCTCTCTACGGAGGAATTTCCCTACTGGAGTTACCTTTGCTTGAATGAGCTGGACTACAACACGAATGCTGGAGCTTACTGTGTTGACTATGTGGTCACCATGGTGGCCACATCCTGAGAACATGGTTATTTCCTTGACTACCCATTTGACCTCATAAGTATACAAGATTATTCAAAAGGAATAAAATAAGTCTTTTCCTGAAGAACTGACCTGAGCAGGGATCTAATAGATCTGTTCTAAAACTAGTTATAAAACTTTTCTTTAAATCAGGTTGCCTTCTAAATGAATGACAATATTAAAATATTTTTCAAAGTTAATAAAATAATACAGAAAAACAGTATTGAATGTTTTTAGTATCCAATTTAGGCACAAGAAAATTCTCTCATTTAAAATATGTCCTTCCTTGCCCACCTCAATTAAATCCATTTTGGTTTTATAGATAATAATGATGTTGAAATAACATTTTTATACATAATAACAAGTTTTCTTGGCCTTTACACCACCTTCATTATTCATAAAATTAAACGTGTGTTCCTTTCCCCTCTAAAAACGTATTCTTTTCATTATAAAAATAATCACATTGTTACAGAAATACATATTGCTGAAACTCTCCTTACACCTTTATTGTTATGGTATTATGTAATTTGTTTGCTTTTCTAAAAAACAGTTTTTAAACCAAGATCATAATCATTTAATAAAAAATATACATCTGCTCTATTTTAATCAAAAGAATTACTACTAGTGTTGATGAAGTTAACTGTCAAAGTAGAAACAGTGACAGGCTCCGTGGCTCATGCCTTTAATCCCAGCACTTTAAGATGGTGAGGCAGGAGGATTGCTTGAGTCCAGGAGTTCAAGACCAGATTGGGCAATATAGTGAGACCTCTGTCTCTACCAACAGTGAAAGAACTAAGCATGGTGGCCTGTGTCTGTAGTCCCAGCTACTCAAGAGGCTGAGATGGGAAGATCGCTTGAGCCCTGGAGGTTGAGCTATGTTCATGCCATCACACTCCAGCCTTCCAGCCTGTGAGTGAGATCCTTGTCTCAAAAAGGAAAAAAAAAAAAACCAAAAAACCAAACAAAAAACAGGTAGAAAAGTTGTCTTTCTTTTCTTCTTCCAAATGAGTATCTCAACTCATTGACACCATATTGTCCTTGTATTATCTCACTTGGGATCTGCCTCCCTTAGGTCATTGTTTTTTTTGTTTTTTTGTTTTTTTTTTTTGAGACAGGGTCCCAGGCTGGAGGGCAATGGCACAGTCTTGGCTCACTGTAACCTCTGCCTCTCAGGCTCAAGTCATCCTCACACCTCAATCTCCCAAATAGCTGAGACTACAGGTGTGCACCACCACGCCTGGCTCATTTTTGTATTTTTTACAGAGATGGGGTTTTGCCCCATTGCCTATGCTGGTCTTCAACTCCTGGACTCAAGGAATCCAGTGATGCACCTGCCACGGCCTCCCAAAGTGGTAGGATTACAAGCGTGAGCCACTGCATGGCCTATTCCTTTTTCTTGAGATCTTTTTCTTCCCATATGCTCCAACAAAGCTTATTTGATCAATGCTTAATTTCTCCATGACTTCTCTGCTTTATTAATAGATGACAATAGAAAATAAATTCGGGGTATCTTAAACCTCAAAAGTAATGTGTAGCTTTTGAACTAGGGATCTTTGGACACACAGTAGAAATGATTTAGTGTTATATATTTCAGTGCTCGGGAAGGTCATATTTTGGAAAGGTGAGCTATCTGGCATCTCAAATTAAACATAGGGAGATAAGAATCCAACCCCCTTCCTGTGAGATTGGTTATACATATAAAGTATTTGTATTTTATGAATTATACATGTAAAGTATTTGTATGGTCTGAATATCAACTATTCACATTCATTTATTTTAAAAATATACTTTAGGAAAATACAATTTTATCATAATCTACTTTGTAAGAATTAAGTGGTGTTGGTAAAATGATTTCATGAAAGATTGCCAATCATTAGATTAATATTAAAATTTTAAATTCTAAATGTGTGTTCCACTTTTAAAAATAACACAAATTAATAATTAACCTTTAATCTCTATATTAATACATTTTATTTCATTTTGAAATCCTTTTATAATACAGCGACTCATGGCCCAAAGATGTGCTTTGACTGCTAACATGGGACAATCTATTTTATTCTGGGAATGATCAAACATATCCCAAATAGGCAAATCCTATCTTATAAAGTATTCAGATATTAAGTGTTGAAGACTTTAATTTTTAGATAATTAGAAAATCATTCAGTCCTTAAATTAATAATTTTTTTAAAAAACGTTATCTAAAGCTAATATTGAAATAGACTATAGGAGAGTCCCAGAAGCTAGCCTCTCTTAAGAGCTCGGCTAGGATATGTTCTAATCAGTTTTTCAACTTCAGGAATGTAGAGTTGATGTTGATTAAATTACTCACCCCTCCAAAACCGACTCCAGTAACCCTGCAGCCTCACACAGACCTACAGTCCTTGATCCTACCACCTCTGCACTCCCCTCCCAGTCCACCTTGATCATTCTTCTGCAGCCCAGTGACAGTCTATGGTCAATCATTATGATCAGTCTTCTGGATACTCTCTCTACTCTGTTGTCTCTTTTTCTTCACTATATTTGCCTAGGAAAAACCTAAACCTACTACACCTACTGCTTTCTGCATCTCAGCTAATAAATCTCCATTCTTCCAAATGTGCAGGTCTGACCCAGCTATTTACTTTACATATAATTGATTAGCAAATTCTATCAGTTCCACCTATAAAATACATACAGAATTGATCATTTTCCATCGGTTTCAATACTCTCTTTGGTCCCAGCAAACATTATCTTTTTTTCTGAATTGTAACAGTTTCCTGACAGGTATACCAGATTGATCGTTCTCCCCTTTTGTTCCCAGCCTATTTTCAATACAAAAGCCAGAGTAATCTCTTTAAAAACATAAATCAGATAATGTCTCAACTCTATTTGAAAGACAATTGCTTTTATTCTCGTCTGAGTAGAAGCCTCCACTTCCCTGCCTTATTATCTCTCAGGTCTCATCTTTTCCTAGCCTCTCCTACTTGTCACTTCACTACAACCCATCTGCCTTCTTGCTCCTCTTGGGTCATTCTAGCAATGCTCCCAGGTCTTCATAGCCTTTAAACTTGTCCCCTTGGCCTGGAATGCTATTTTCCCTGGAGGCTAGGTTGGTTGAGGATGGAGAAGGGCTTGTTTCTTCATCTCCTACAGGACTTGGTTTAATTATCGCCTTCTCGGAAAGATTATTACTAATCACAGGATTTAAATGTTATCATCTCAATGACCCCACTTGCTTTTCTTGAGTTTTTTCTTTATCACATTTACACAATACAATTTATTCTACTCATGTGTATTATTTACTTTCCTCATGAGATGTTAAGTCCATTATGTCATTTGTCAGTTTTATTTATTGTTGAATTCTCTAATTAGCACAGTGCTAGAACACAGTTTTTGCTCAACATAAGTTTGTGGAATATATTCAGGAAAAAACATACAATTGGTTTTTAGTCATCATAATTGGTAAGAACTTGGGCTTTGGAGTGAAAGATCTTATGCTCATTTTTTTGGTTCCACCGATTATGAGCTGCTTGAGCATGGAAATAATAACGATGTCCATCTCACAGAGCAGTTGTGATATATTAATGAAGAACAAGCCCAAAGGGTATGTTTTGGAGTTCCTGGCCAGAGTAAACACTGGTCACTGTTTTTATGAAAGTATTTTTGAGTGGGCAGGGAAATGTGCTGTGTATCCTGTATGCTGTATCTCATTAAGTCTGCTTGCCTATAAGTTAAACATGAAGTGTTATTGCCTCCAAGGACTCCAGGAATATCCAGACTCCTCCAAACTTTTAGACCAAATGAAGATATGGAGTAGGTTGATGTTTTCTCTAGGGTGTGTCATGTCAAGTGTCTACTGGACATATCTTAATTTATTCTGCAATTACTCATACTCACCAGTACTTATTGGAAATGTAAATAAAGAATACTGTAAATTATGATGAAAAGGATGGGGAACCATAGGATAAATAAAGAGGAGCTAAAAATAATTTCTGAAACCTGAGCCAGTCCAGAGACTGTGGTAGGTCCCAGAGGGGATTCCTGGCTCTAGGGATCCCCTAAGGCCTTCAGGGCTTACACTTCCCATTCGGGTGTGGACCTGTGACTCAGGCTGAATCATCCCCACTGACCTAGTCCAGCTGTTTCCATTTCCAGAGCTATGAGAACTTCCTTGGCCTGCAGGTTGTTAAAGTAGCCATTTAAAGCGCTTTAAAAATTGTTGAAGTGAATCTTCTGCCTTAGAAAAGCAAAAAATAAACTCTACTGTTTTTAGAGGTATGAATCAACCTGGGAGCCCAATCCTAAATTACAAAAAGTGGAAAAAATTCACCCTAACTCTCCATTTAGAAACCACCTTTGCACCTGGACTCTTTTGACTTAACAGCACATTCTAACGTGGAAGAAAAAGAAAAGAGGAAAAAAAAAACAAACTCTTTAAGAATGGTAACTTTGCAAAAAAAAAAAAAAAAAGCCTTTGTCACAATTTAGGAGTTGAAAAAAAAGAAATTAAAACTCTTCTCATTCTAACATACAGTTCTATAGGATTGTTAGGATCTGTAAATATATTTGAATGGAAATCAAATTATCTAGGGAGAATATATTTTATTACTGTTTGTGGAAGATTTTGCAAGGCAATATGTGGTAGAATACTCAAAGTACTAGAGACGAGTTAGATCAGACTCTGGCTCATTTCCCAGAAAATATAATATTCTATAAAGCAAAGCAGTATAATCGGTTTCTTATGCTACCTATTCAGGTGTCTCAGGTTTACTGGAAATTTAAAACAGATCTTCAAAGAGAATCTACTTAATATGTAAAAGAATAAGACCAGATACCAACAGAAGCTATTGTTCTTGTGTATAAAAATTTTGAATGCATAAAATTTATAATTTTATAGAATTAGTAAAAATAAATAGAAAGGAATGTTGATAGACGTAGTGTTAGAATATGTTCATTAAGAAAAAGAAAACCCAGTTTTACTTCCATATCGAATATAATCAAATAATCCTGTTGCAATTGAAAGATTAAAGCAGATTAAGAAATGCTAACACTGTGTTAGGTACAGCGATGTCCTCTGTAGATGTTGAACCAGTAAGTAAAAGAAAAATTAGCTGTAAACCAAGCTCAGAATTAAGTGGGCAAAGAAGAATGAGAAGCTAAAAAAAATGCCTGAAATTAATGAATAGGTAGCTTGGCCCATATTAATATTCAAATATTGAACTTGAACTTAGAGTGATTTTTTTTCTTGTGCTTTTGAAGTTATTTTTAAAAGATACATAATTTTTAAGTCACGGAGATAAATTGTTACCAGAAAGGTTCAGGTAAGACATTGTGAAAACTTAAGTATTATTATGATTATTACTAATTCTGATATTTTGCTTTATAGCATAGATTCTTAATAGGTTTTGTATCATCAGCTTTTGCTCTTTGTAAGGCATTTTCGGTTTCACAATGACTGCTGACACTGTCAGTGGTTATGGTTGATAGCCAGGGGTGCTAGCTATCCTGCAATTCAAATTAACTAAGCCTTAAGGAAAGCATAAGGCATAAGGAAAACTTTTTTTTTTTTTTTTTTTTTTTTTTTTTTTTTTTTTTTTTTTTTTGACGCGGAGTCTCACTCTGTCACCCAGGCTGGAGTGCAGTGGTGCGATCTCAGTTCACTGCAAGATCCGCCTCCTTAATTCACACCTTTCTGCATCAGCCTCCTGAGTAGCTGGGACTACAGGTGCCCACCACTGTGCCTGGCTAATTTTTGGTATTTGTAGTAGAGACGGGGTTTCACTGTGTTAGCTAGGATGGTCTTGATCTCCTGAACTCGTGATCCACCTGCCTGGGCCTCCCAAAGTGCTGGGATTACAGGTGTGAGCCACCGCGCCCGGCCTAGGAAAACTTTCTTACATAGTTTTGGAATATTTCGCTTTGAGAGACAGGACTAGCTGGATTTCCTAGGCCAACTAAGAATCCCTGAGCCTAGCTGGGAAGGTAACCATATCCACCTTTAAACATGGGGCTTGCAACTTAGCTCACACCTGACCAATCAGGTAGTAAAGAGAGCTCACTAAAATGCTAATTAGGCAAAAACAGGAGGTAAAGAAATAGCCAACCATCTATTGCCTGAGAGCACAGAGGGTGGGACAATGATCAGGATATAAACCCAGGTATTCGAGCCCTCAACAGCTACCCTCTCTGGGTCCCCTCTCTTTGTATGGGAGCTCTGTTTTCACCTATTAAATCTTGCAACTGCATTCTCTTCTGGTCTGTGTTTGTTAAGGCTAGAGCTGAGCTTTAGCTCACCGTCCACCACTGCTGTCTGTCGCGTTAGCAGACCCTGTGCTGACTTCCATCCCCCCGGATCCGGCAGGATCTCCACCATGCTTCTGATCCGGGGAGACACCCATTTCCGCTCCCAATCGGGCTAAAGGCTTGCCATTGTTCCTGCAACAGTAAGTGCCTGGGTTCGTCCTAATCGAGCTGAACACTACTAGTCACTGGGTTCCACGGTTCTCTTCCGTGACTCACAGCTTCTAATAGAAGTATAACACTCACTGCATGGCCCAAGATTCCATTCCTTCGAATCCATGAGGCCAAGAACCCCAGGTCAGAGAACAGGAGGGTTGCCACCATCTAGGAAGCGGCCCACCACCATCTTGGGAGCTCTGGGAGCAAGGACCCCTCAGTAAACAGCTTGACATTCATATAGTTAAAACACTCATGATTATTTGAACCTAGAATTTTATTCTATTTTACATATACTTTTGTATGTTTTTCACATTTATCAGATATTTCAGGAATGTGCTCTAATGTAAATGTAAACATACATTTATTTATGTTGATTTGTTTTTATGATCTCCAAATACTATAGGAATTCTACTGTCTCTCTAGCTTAAGGTCTAAACTGAAATTAGCTTATTGGTCTTTTTCCTAATCTTGTTACTTGGTGCAACCTTCTGTGACTAGAGACAAAGATTCCTGACCCAAGTGAAAGAATAGTTCTCCAAAGGCCTAGACAAGAGCTGCTATAGGGTAACCACTACAGGTCTCCTTTCCCTGGTTTCCCTGAATCTTACAGGAACAAAGGGACCTCCCATGGAGAAGTAATCACAACCTCATTTTTACCTTACCAGCCTTAGGAAAAAGGAAGCAATTTAGAAAGTGAGAAGAATCTAAATAGAGTTCCTCCCTGGGAAAGCTCTTCTAACACAATAGCCTACTTTGTCCATCTGTTAATGGTGGGAAAGAGTGGCCTAGAGCTACTGCTACAGCATATAGCCAACACTTATAATAAATTACTAGAGCTACTTGTTTTCAGGGGGTGATTGGTTTGTTTTTATAAACTGCTTTCAGATAACTTTCTCGAAAAAGGAAAAGAACTAAATAATTATAACCTAATAATTTTTACAGATTTTATATGCACATTTATTATTAGTATGTAAGAAGTGATAATTTAAATATCTTTGTAGGCACATAACTTTTTTATTTTTTTATTATTTTATTACATTAAAAAAAGAGACCTTACACTCCAGCCTGGTGACAGAGTGAAACCCTGCCTGAAGAAAAAAAGAAAAAAGAAAAAAAAAACTACAATCTCAATATCCTGGCATATGTCATTATATTGAATATTTTATATATGCTATAACATTTACAAACTTTCCACTAAACATTTGCTGGAGATCAATGCTCTGTAACCATTTCTTTTATCATATATTTTTTCCTATCTTTACTTAAACCACTTATCCAGATCCATTATTATTGCTTTTCAGTAAAAGAGGGATGTGAAGTCACACATACATGTGCACACACACACACACGTACACACATCCACTGGAAAACATCCTGGGAATGATAGGTTTCAAATAACTCTTACATTTTGCAGATTACATCAAAATGGCTATCCAGAGCTTTACTACCTGAGGTGTGGTTCATGGAAAAGCAATAATTGACATCACCTGGAGCTTGTTTGAAATGCAGAGTTATAGGCCACAGAATCAGAATTTGCATTTTTATGAATTTCCTCTTATGGTTTGTATACATACACAATTTAAGGAATGACAATCGTGAAAAGGGTCAGCAAGCTTTCTGAAAATGGCCCAATAGTAAATATATTAAGCTTTATAAGCCATTCAGTCTCTGTTTCAACTACTTAACCCTGAAGGTGTAGTGCAAAAGCAGTTGGAGATAATATGAAAACAATTGGGTATGACTGTGTTCCAATAATACTTTACTTATGAACACTGAAATTTAATTTTCACATGTCAACAAAAAGTATTCAAACTATTTTTCCTTGAATACTTTTTCATTACTTAAAATGTAAGAATTCTCCTAGGTCACTGTGGGCTGCCAGATTTAGCTTGTTTGCTGCAGTTTAATGGCCACTGATCCAAAGCACAGTAACCTTTCATAAGGTGATATTCTATGCAGAGTTAACAGAATATCTGAGAAGCCAAAAGTAGAATTGCAAATAAAAGGAATCTGGTTTCAAACTCCTGGAAACCATGTTAAAGACAAAATGACAACAAAATAAGATAATCATGAAAAGAAAATAAATTCCCATTATTATCTATGCATATGTAACATATATGTAATATATGTGGGTATGCATATAAAATATATGTATATATTTATATGTTCATATACATATATGGATATATTTATATGTATATATGTATACATTATATACGTATATGTAGATATTATATGTGATATATTTATATCATGTATGATATAATATATACATATATGTATATAATATTTATATATTTATATTTATATGTATTATATACATATGTATTATATATGCATATATCTATATATGTATTATATACATGCGCATTATATATGTATATATGTATATATGTTTTACAATGTATATAATGTGTGTATGTATATATTATACATATATGCATTTTATATATAAAATCTATACATATATTTTATATGAATACATATATAGAATATATACATATTTTATATATAAATATGCATATATTTTTATATATTTTATATAAAAATATATTATATATTATATTATATATTATGATATATAATATAAATATATTATAAATATAAATATATAAATATATGAATATATAATATATAATATAAATATATTTATTTTATAATAATTTTATATAAATATATATAAATATATTTATATATAAATATATGTATGTAATATGTGCATATCATAGAATATATTAAAAAATGAAAATATTTAAGCTATGTAAATTATTTCCCTCTGAGACACAATGTTAAACTCTCAGTCTATTTCCTATAAGATATTTTTGTGTGTATACACAACCACTACTGTATATATAATTTTATATTCTAATTTTCCCAGGTAATTCTATTTCATAAACTTTTTATATATTTATAAATGGGCTTCCAAAATGCATAATTTTAAAAGCCTAATATTCTAATATAAGGATCCATTGCAATTCCTTAGACTTTGGTACTTTAAAAGACCTGTAGAAAACACAGTGAAGATGACTGAAAATTAGGAGAATGTATAATGATTACTCAGTATAACAAACTAAACCTTTAAAAAGGAGTGGTTGCAGACATGCCCAGTTGTAGAGTACAGAAGGACCTCATTTGATGCTACTCAGTTGAAGAGCATTAATTGAAGAATCACCTCCAGGAAGGGTGGATACTTGTATACCCAAAGGGGAGATAACTAGGTACATTTTTCTTTGTAAAGTCAATGCATATTTTAAAAAGCGTTTTTTAAAAGTAAGTATAAGGTATTTGAAAAATCCTAATTCTTCTCGTATGTCCCTGTAATGCAAAATAGAAGGAAAGTGATTTCAAACCTAGTGTAATCATAATAATTTAAGACAACAAAAAGTTATTGAGATCATACAGAATAGCTGCTAGAATGTTTATTGTATATTACCTGCATGAAGAAAAACAGAAACAAATTGTATAAACAGTGTGGTCCCTCCTGTTTGAAAATATTAAAAAATCTCTGTAGAGGAGTGATGACAAAGATAACACAGTTGACCCTTGAGCAACACGAGTTTGAACTGTGCAGATCCATGTATAGGTGGATTTATTCAGTAAATATATTTTAACCATTTCTTGAGATTATGACAATTTGAAAAAGACAAAACACATGGCCTACAGATATGAAAAATTAAGAATAATCTAAGTATGTCATGAATGCATAAAATACAGGTAGACATTAGTCTTTTTATCATTTACTACCATAACATACACATAAATTTATAGAAAGATAAAATTCATCAAAACTTAGAGACTTTACATGGCAACATTTGACATATATACTTAGAGACATACATACTTAGAGACTTTACATGGCAACATTTGCAATAGAGAGAAATGTAGATAAATGTAAAGATGCAGTATTAAGTTATAACTGCATAAAATTAACTGTAGTGCATACTATACTACTGTAATAATTTTCCAGCCACCTCCTGTTGCTATTGCAGGGAGCTCAACTGTTGGGGGTATCTGCTCAAATGCCAGATGACACCAATCATCTCCATGCGAGCAGTTCATTTCTCTAGTAAATTGTATGTAACAGTAAAAAGTGTTCGTCCATAGTTCTGCATTTTTCATTGTGTTTAATGCAGTACCTTAAACCTGGCATAACACCATGGGACCCATACGAAGTGTCACTAGTGATGCTGGAAGTGCTCCCAGGAAGCGGATAGGTCATGACATTGTAAGAAAAAGCTGAATTCCTTGACATGTAGCACAGATCGGGGTCTGCAACTGGGGTTGCCCCCCATTTCAGACAGATGATTCATCTAGGAAATAGACAATGTAAACTTATTGTATGGACAAAGACAGTAAAGTACTGCAAATGTATTTTCTTTTCCTTGTGATTTTCTTAATAACATTTTCTTTTCCCTAACTTATCTTATTATAAGAATATGGTGTACAATACATGTAACACAGAAAATATGTGTTGACTGTTTATGTATATGCAAATTTTTGACAATTTGGGGGATGGCACCCCTAACTCCCGTGTTGTTCAAGGGTCAATTGTACATCAAGTATTAAAACACTGAAATAAATTTTGTTATTGTATTGGCTATTTACCAAAAGTATATGATTTGCAATTCTGACTTTCCTTCACTTACTGTTACGAGTAAAAAAGATGACACCAATGTATTTCTTTTCATTAGAAAAATAGTTCATAGTCTTCCAGGTTAGGAAGGGAAAGAACCAAAGAGTGGAATTTTAGTTAAATTTTAATTCATTTTTAAATTGTCTAAATTCCAAAAATCTAATATTTTATATAATTAAACTTAATTTTAATCTAAGTTATAAGCATTTCTTCAAAGCTTTCTTCAATATCTCCAGATTTGTTCACAGGTAGTGTGTGCCTCCATGCATGCATATGTATGTATTATTTGTTCCTTAATGTAAAGCTATTCTTAGGATTTATGCTGTGAGGATTGCCTTATAGATGACACATAATTTAATAAAAGATCCTTCAATGACTGGATAAACTAACATCCTTCTTGTGTCCAAGATACAATTATGCATAGTTTTATGAAAGAGTGACTTTTTATTTAAGACAACAGCAAATTATTAAGTTAGATGTATTTTTAGTTACAACTTGGCTAAAATCTACCTATAAACAATGTTAAAAATTGTCAAAATAAAAGTAGAGTCACTTGTGTTAAAAAAAAAAAAAAGAAAGAAAAGAAAAAAGAAAAAAACCCCTGAAAATGGAGCAGAAAAAGGACATGAAGGAATGGTTTTCATGCACAATTGTCTGGTTAAAAAAGGCTCTTCAAAAAACTATAACCTTGTACAAAAGCTATCACAACCTTATGCAAGTAAGTAACTAGCTAACTAACTAACTAAATCAATCAATCAAAAAACCTCTGCCAGAACATCTACCCAGAAATTGCCTATTCAATTTTACACTAATTCCACCCTTGTTGTTAATCTTTGCAACAAAGATAATTATCTCACAACAATTATGTAATCCTCTTCATTTTTTTCTTTGAAAACATTTGTTTTATTTTACATCTCTGAATATGCACAGAGATGACTATGACACACATATACCCATTGCAGTTCCTATTCTGGACTAAACATCATTTCTCTTAGCATATCCCTGTCCATTTGTTATTTAGGTTGATAAAAATAACAGCAAACTGCATAGTCTACAAGCCTGGTTTTCCTAATTTCCCAGTAAAAATAATTTACCATCCTTCAAGTTGCCAAATTTTCCGCATCTCTCCCCTTTTCCTATGAAGAAGTGTATACATGCATGCACCTGCACCTAATTGGGTTATTGGATAATCATTTCCCCGTGACTCCCCCATGCTATGCACATTAAATAAATTGGCAATAATTAAAAGAGAGACAATTGAAACATAGATATAAAGATAACTGAAGTGAATATGGTCAATCTATATTTTTAGCTCACATAGATCCTAAATTGTCTTTTTATTATATCTTTTTTTCCCCAAAAGAATACTAATAACTGATTGGAATCTCTTTAATATAGCAAGTGCTTCTCAAGGAATACATGATTTCAAAACAGTTATTTAAAGAGTAGGGTGAATGGCAAATAAAATGCTACACACATGTCATGAAACAAGCATTTAAATTTTTTCTTTAAGTAAAATGTGTCTCACTAGACATTAGGGTATATTTTCATCTTACAGGTGAGATAATTATTGCCTGTAAAAGTACATTTATGGCTGGGCATGGTGACTCACACCTGTAATCCCAGCACTTTGGGAGGCCGAGGCGGGCAGATCACTAGGTCAGGAGTTGGAGACCAGCCTGGCCAACATGGTGTAACCTTGTCTCTACTAGAAATACAAAAATTAGCTGGGCGTGGTGATGGGCATCTTTAATCCCAGCTACTTGGGAAACTGAGGCAGCAGAGTCACTTGAACTGGGAGGCAGACATTGCAGTGAGCCGAGATCGCATCATTGCATTCCAGCCTAGGTAACACAGTGAGACTCTGTCTCAAAGGAAAAAAAAAAAAAATGAAAGTACACTTATTTTCAAGGGTGGATCTTTAAAATCTACTAATAGAGGCAAAGAAGGAAAGTTTCCCCCTTCACTTCCTGAAGGTTTGTTAAAAATGAACTGACAAAAGGAAGATTCATAGGAGAGAAAGGCATACAAATTTATTTAATGTGCATAGCATGGGGAAGTCACAGGGAAATGATCACCCAATAACCCAATTAGGTACAGATGCATGTATATATGCACTTCTTCACAGGAGAAGCAGAGAGATGGGGAAAATTTGGCAACTTGAGGGATATTAAATTATTTTTAGGAGGAGATCAGGCCTAATGCTCAAACAATAGTTGCTACATAATTTTCTTTGGAAATTGAATGGGATGTAGAGCAGACAATAGTTTGGGAGGAAATTTATCTGGGCTTTAAGTATGGTGTTTAATTTTCAGTTTCTTTCTCTGCGATACGAGTTTTAATCTTCTCTGGTTAATGAAATTTCAGGAAAAGCAAATGTGTTCTTTGCAAATCTTGTTTCTAACTAGATAAGGGAGCTTCAGAGAAAACTTCACTTGGTGCTTTGGGAGAGACAGAGGATTGAAAGACAGCAGGCAGGTGTTACAGGGGCGGCAGGAGAATCAGAGAAATCTTGAGGCTGCTTCATGTCAATGCACCATATTGCAGGGTTCCATTTTCTGAGTCCCAACACACTCAAGTTTTCAACCAATTCTAGAGTTTTCTGACTGAGACAGAAAACACACTGATGTTAAAGATGAACATCTGAAATGTACCAGATATTATCTGTTGCTGATATTTTGTTGCTTTGCATTTTCTTCTTCTAAAAGGAAAAAAAATAGTAAGTGTGGAAAAAACAAGTTTCACTGTGGTGGACAGATAATAAAAACTTTTACTGCAATACAACAATGAAGTAAACAGTAATCAGAAACATACCAACTTTTTCCCCAAATAAACAAAAAATGTAAGCAGGAAAATAACTTTGTCTATACTTGTACAGCTTGTTAGATCATGTCAGCAGGGCACGTCTGGCCAGGCATGGTACTTCACACCTGTCATCCCAGCACTTTGGGAGGCCAAGATAGGAGGATCGCTTGAGCCCTGGCATTTGAGACCAGTCTAGGCAACGTAGTAAGATCTGGTCTTTACAAAAAATTAAAAATTAGCCAGGCATGGTGGTGTGTGTCTTTAAGTCCCAGCTACTTGGGAGCCTGAGGCAGGAGAATCTGTTGAGCCCAGGAGGTCAAGGTTACAGTAAGCCATGATCAGGCCACTGCACTTCAGCCTGTGTAAAAGAGCAAGACTGTTTCAAAAAATAAAAATTTAAAAAGGCCTGTAATTAAGTTATCAAGAAATTTTAAAATAGTTACAGTAGTTATTTTTATTGTAAGAAAAGCTTCCCTTTCTCCCCTACCCCACTCCACGTATTTAACAGGAAAGAATGGGCTTTCTTATACATTAATTTTAAACTTTTGTGAAGCAGCAACAATTAACCATCAATAATTTGGCATTTCTCTTTACAGTTGCCATAGAGTTTCCTTTTAATTCCACAAAGCCCTTATCCAGTGTTTTCATGAAACAAAGACTGAAAATTCTACATACCAATGATTATTTGTGAAACCAATGCTAAGTCAAAGAAATATAAAGCAGGGCATTACACTAAATTTCTGAATTTAGTACACTAAAAAGAGTGAAACCTAGAGAAAGTTACCTACTTTATAGAAGAAATAAAGACCTGCAAAAGCAGGTTGTATAATCATACTGCTTGGATGTGCAGCATCTAATTGAAGCAGATGTGCACTGTATTCATCCCTGCCCTATATCCTAGATCCCACCCTCCCCACCTCCAACAATCTATCATATACAAAGTATTGTGGGTAGGATTCCAAGACTTTCCAGACAACCCACTGGATGTAGTTAGTGTAATGCACTGGTGTGAAGCATAAGATACAAAAAAGTCCCTTTCAATCTTCACTCAAGTTCTGCTATAGAAGAAAATTGGCAGCCAAACTGATTCTTCTCACAAACAAAATATGCTCATAAGTTTTTCAGGAAATCTTAATGCCTTTAACCTTTCTGTAGCTTCTTTATCCTAACTACTAGAAAGTAGTCCATATGACCATTTCCAACTTTGCAATTCCTCTTCTGCCACTTACACCTCTTCCTCCATGATCACCAGCTTCTTGACCTAGTTCATTTACCATCTGAATAAAATGCTCCTGGTGTTGGCTAATTTGCTGCAGCAATTAAGGATTCTCTCTGTTATAGCGATGCTGGAAAAGCAGGGAAGGACTCTATTGAGTAATTTGTCTCATCTGTCAAAACTGAGGCTGATTCTGTAAAATTTCATGGGGATCTTCCCCAGAACTTGTAGTTGTTGCTGTCAGAGTTGCAGCAGCTGAAGACACTGCTGAAGACTGAGGGGTCCTAGTAGTACCTGATTGGGGGTGGGGGGGTGCTCAACCACAGCCTGACTTTTTCTACCTCCAGGGATTCCTATTAAAAGATAATGCATTGCTCTGTCAAGATTGTTGAAAACGCCTCTCAGGGACACAATTTCTTGTTTATAGCCCATTGACATGATCTCAGTTACCATATTCTCATAGGACTGACCTTTTAACAAGTGCATTTGCAACTTCAAAAAGGTTTGGCAGAGAAGAATCCCCTGTTCTACTCTCAGTTAATGTTGAGCTAGTAGCCACTGGTATTTCTGCTGACTTTCCTGCAGGTTTATCTTGTTTCATTGCACTAGAAGGTACATGTTCAGGACATGGTGTTATTGGTGGGATGATAGATGTAGGTGTGGATGTGGGAGCCAAGGCAGAGATGAGGGTTGCAGCCTGAGCCACAGCAGCTGCTGTGGAGGAACTCACTTCATAGTGGTGACAGGATTTGATTGCTGCATTGTAGCTGGAACTGGTATTGTCACTGCTTTGGGTTTTATTACCATAGACTCAACAAGTTTATATTTTTTGAGAGCAGTATCATCATTGAGGATTTTGCCTGCATAAAATAATTTTCGACCTGCTACCAGAAAGTCATCTTTCCTCTTTTCAGATTCAATCTTCCTTTTCAGTACTTTCACTGTCTCTTCAGAGTCGATGTTGATCTTGAAGGTTGGCTGCCTAAGTTTTAGGGTGATCTGTGTGGTGCCCCTCACAGCTCCACTGCAGGGCCATCGCTGGTGCCAGCCAGGCTGGGTCTGTGGCCCAGCCAGGTCTTGGGGTCACCTGCGCTCCTTGTGCTCTGGGAAGGAAGGTGATGGGGTTGGAGGCTTGTCATATTCACCCATCTGGGTGGTCTCACCAACAGCCCAGGCCCAAGGTCATGCTGATGTCTCCTCAACTATGGCTTTCCTTGTGAACAAGTGCATTGAGTCTGCAGGAGGCACGAGGAACTCTGTGACATAAGAGAATCCATTAGTCCACCACAGGATGGTGGTCATCATCATCATGACCTGCCTCTCTGTGTTAGACAAATTCTTAAGGTGACCCCAGAGATCTCCACCTCCTAGTGTTCATGCTCTTGTGTGATCCTCTTCCCTTGAGTGTGAGTGAGACACATGACTTCCTTCTAGTCAATAGGTAATGGCAAAAGTTATGGGATGTATATGTTTATGACTATGCGATTACATGATTACATGGTATTAGATTGTAGTGCTCATCTTGTTGGACTCTCTCCCTTGTTCACTTAGAGGAAGCTAGAGGCTATGTTGGGGAGCACCACGTAATAAGAATCTGTGGGAGACCTGTAGGACTGAGGGCAGCCTTTGGAGTGACAGGCTATAAGAAACTGAATCCCTCAGTCCTACAGTTACAAGAAGCTGAATTTAACCAGCAACTTGAGTGAAGCAGATCCTTCTCTTGCAGAGCCTGCAATGAGACTTCGGCTCTAGTGGACACTGATTGTAGCCTTGCTAGACCCAGAGCAGAGGACCTAGCTAAGCTGTGCCAGCCTTCTTCCCCAGAAACTATGAGAGAATTAGTGTATTGTTTTAAGTCACTGAGTTTGTAGTAATGTTGTTCCTCAGTGACAGATAACTAACATATCTAGAAAACCATAGTTCATAGATTCAGTATCTGTAAGCTTGGTGTAAGAATATTGAAAATAATTTTTTAAATTCATATTTATGAGGCAGAGAAACATAGTGAGACCCCATCTGTAAAAAAATAATAAAAATAAAATTAGCCAGGCATGTTGGCACATGTGTGTAGTCCCAGTTACTTAGCAGGCTGAGGTGGGAGGATTGTTTGAGCCCAGGAGGTCAAGGCTAAACTGAGCTGTGATGACACTACTGCACTCCAGTCTGGTGACAGAGTGAGACCCTGATTCAAAAAAAAAGAAAAAAAAAAAAGAAAAAGAAAAAATATTTTCAAAGAAAACTATTTAGAAATAAACGTTTGTAAAGTTGGTGATTAAAGAGAGTAGGTCTTGGACAGAGGGAAATTATTATAGACCATGGAAAATCTTGACGTAGAAGTTATAGGTCATTGGTTTCTTAGCTTTTCTTTTTTATTTGCATATTTTTTATAAGAGCTGAATAATGAGCAGTGATTTGTGACATGAAAGCATCACTCACCTATTTAGTGATGTGATGGGATCAGCGGCCTAACAATAGCAATTTGAAAAGAAAGATGAAGTACAGAAAAAGAGAGTAAAGAGGATGTTAAAGAATGCTTTGCTGTAACAGGGATGAGGCTGTCGAGGAGATAGATAGTATAGAGAATAGGAGTTTGAAGGAAGATTGTTATTTTTCTTTTTCTTTTTAATATGAAGACTTGAGCACATTTATACATCTACTTTAAAAAGAGCAATTGAAAGAGAAAGGGGATAAGCAATTTATAATGTACAGTTCCTAAGAAGGGGGAAGAGATAGAATTCAGCCTATAGCTAGAACTATCAATGGCAGATGAAGGAGGGATACCATATCCCTCCTTAATCAACAATTAATCAACAGAAATGTGTGCAGGAAATGAAAACATATATGCAGTAAGTTTTTAGCTTTTTCTATGAAATAGACATCCAGGTTATATGCTATAAATGAGGAAAGATTTTGGGGAAGGGTAGCTTACACATTTGAGAAGGAATGTCTTGGGAAAAAGTACTGAGAAGAGTGAGACTGTGGGTTTAATAGCCAAAGATACTGAATTTGCTGGACAGTGAAGAGAGCCCAAGTGAGTTACTGTTTATACCTTCAGTGTAATATCCATCCTCCTTGTCATGGCTTTTTGAGACAATACCTAGCTACTTTGTGTCTAGACACAGAGAAAGCAGGAGTATTAGTCCGTTCTCGCACTGCTGTGAAGAAATACTCGAGACTTGGTAATCTATAAAGAAAAGAGGTTTAATTGACTCACAATTCTGCATGGCTGGGAAGACCATAGGAAACTTACAATCAGGATGAAAGTCACCTTTTCACAGGGTGGCAGGAGAGAAAAGGAGCGCCAGACGCTTATAAAACCATCATATCCTGTGAGAACTCACTCACTATCAAGAGAACAGTGTGGGGGAATTGCCCCCATGATTCAATGACCTCCTACTGGGTCCTCATCATGACATGTGGGGATTATGGGATTAAAATTTAAGTTGAGATTTGGGTGAGGACACAAAGCTAAACCATATCATTAGATACTCATGTTAATCCAGAGCTTGTGTTTTGCCTGATAGTTGAAGAATAAGAGAGAGGGACTAAGGAGTTTAGGTTATCAGCAATAGCATTATTGAAACAGGGAAATGTTAGACTCTAAGCAGGATAAGGAGGAAGTAAAGATAAGAGAGGCTGATGGATTGAAAGAAAGTCAAAAGATAAGTAATCTAAAGGTTCTGATGAGATATTAGCTTTCTTTTATTCTGAGAGAGTATATTGTCTTTCTGCAGAGGTTTCATTTCATTAATGAGAATGAAGAGGTATTAGGTTGCTACTTAGATCTCTTCAACAGTACACAGGAGACATTCTATATTTATAGCAATGCCTTTGAAAATATTAAACATTAGGAATAATACAAGAGCTAAGCTATTTCAATCCTGAAAAACCAATTATGCTTTTTATGTTATTGTCATAAGTTTGTTTGTTTTTTGTTTTCTGGGTTTTTTTTTTTTTTTTTTAATGGAGTCTCACTCTTTTGCCAGGCTGGAGTGCAGTGGCGAGATCTCCATTCACTGCAACCTCCGCCTCTCGGGTTCAAGTGATTCGCCTACCTCAGCCTCCTGAGTAGCTGAGATTACAGGTGCACACCACCACGCCCAGCTAATTTTTGTATTTTTAGTAGAGACGGGTTTTCACCATGTTGGCTAGGATGATCTCTATTTGTTGACCTTGTGATCCGCCAGCCTCAGCCTCCCAAAGTCCTGGGATTACAGGCGTGAGCCACAGTGCCCAGTCAGGAAGCAGTTTTTAAGGGAAAATAATAACCCACTGTTCAAATGGTACAAATAAAACAACTAACATATTTATAAACTTTCATGCAGACCTTTTCATAATCCAAAAATTGAAACAGGAAAACTTATTTAAATATTTGAATATGCTAATATTAACATGAAGACCATATAAAAATATAGAAATATTTCCATATAAAAAGTTTGAGTATAATCATATGTGTTTCAGAATATGTATTCTACTTAAGTTATTATTATTACATCTATGATACAGGTGATAGAAAATAATACTCAGAAAAGTTAAATATTTTGATCAAGGGTACCACTCAGTCACATAGTATTAAACCAGGCTCCAACACATGCTCTTTTACTGTAAACATTGTTTTAAAAAATTATTTCCAGTCAAAAACATTATTACAGATGCTTGTAGATAGTTGAAATTAGTGTTTAGCATTATACATTATAATTAATTATATTCAGTATTTATTTTCTTAGTAATTATACTTTCTTAACTTTTGGACTTCCGATAAAAATTTAGAGTTACTACGAGTAAAACATGTATTTCTGAGGGATGAGCTTTCTAGCAAGAGGAAACAGCATGCACAAGTCCCTGAAGTGGGAGAATTATCAAGGGACTCAATGTGTCTTGAATGGGGTGAGGAAGAAGGAAAATGATAGATAAGGTCAAAGATATAGTAGGGGTCCACATGAAGAAAGACCTCCTAGACAACTATAAGGATTTGATTTTTATCCTAATTGATATGGAGCAGAAGAGCATTTGTGGGAACGGATCTAGATGTATTCATTTATTTAGAGGGAGGAAGTAGGTTTACAGACGGAGGGAATAAAGGGCAGGTTAGAAACCAGAACATATTAAAGTACAGATACTTATTAAACATGCAAGTGGAGATATCTAGAAGGCAAGTGGATATAAAAACTGCAATTTAGTGGAAAGGGTTGAATGGGTTGAGTTTATTGTTATAAATTTGGGATCCTCCGCACTTTGATGTTATGAAAAGTCATGGTCTTGGATAAGATTTCTAGAGAGTGTACTAGTCAGGATTCAATAGAAGAAGTAGTTCCCCAAGAAGATAAATATGGATTTGTTATAAGGATTTCAAATTATACATTTTTGGAAGCTGATTAATAAGTCACTGTAAGTTAGTTATCTTTCTGCCTAACAATACAGCTTGGGCCAGGCGCAGTGGCTCACGCCTGTAATCCCGGCACTTTGGGAGGCCGAGGCAGGTGGTCAGGAGATTGAGACCATCCTGGCTAACACAGTGAAACCCTGTCTCTACTAAAAACACAAACAATTAGCTGGGCGTGGTGGCGGGGCCTGTAGTCTCAGCTACTAGGGAGGCTGAGGCAGGAGAATGGTGTGAACCCAGGAGGCGGAGCTTGCAGTAAGCCGAGATCGTGCCACTGCACTCCAGCCTGGGCAACAGAGCGAGACTCTGTCTCAAAAAAAAAAAAAAATTACAGCTTGTACAGAGGGTGGGTAGTCAGAAAAGAAGCTTACAAAATGAAAGAGAGAAAGAACAATCTAAAACCTCATGCATGAACAATGAACAAGAGTCCAAAGAAGACAGACCAAAAACAGTATCAGTTTTTGTCCCCTCTGGTTTTGGTGATATGGGTGTTCTGCAGAAGCTGGAGTCCTTAGTCATGGAGCTAAAGACACACACCTGGCCCGGGAGACAGAGAAGCTGAAGGAGGTTCCTTGGAAGGTGTACCAGTGGCAGGCCTGAAAGCTGCCCCTGAAACCAACATGTAAGCAAACAGTGTGTTTTACAAAAATGACTGTTGTTTCTTTTCCACCCTTCAATTCTCCCAAGAATCTCTTTTTTGACTCAGCCTAATCGGAAATAAACACGAAAAGGAACTCTAGGAAAGGTAGTTCAGTTTAGCCAAGCTGACACATTGCAAATTTGCTATATTGGGTGAGTATAGATGGAGAACAGATGAAGTCATAGGTCTAAATCCTGTGGCACTCAAAAATTTAGAAGTCAGGAACATGGGGTTCTTCTATGAAGTGTCTTTAAAAGCAGAAGGCACAACTCTCTTAGTCCATTTTTTTTTGCTGCTATAATAGCAAACCACAGACTGGCTAATTAATTAATAATAGTTTATTTGGCTCATGGTTCTGGAGGCAGGAAAGTTGAGTTTGAGAGGCCACATCTGGTGAGGGTTTTCTTGCTGCCTCAGAGCATGGGAGAAGACATCACATGGTGAGGAGGTACACATGTTTGACAGCAAGACAGAGAAGAAAGCTGGCTGACCTCATCCTTGCATCAGGAGCCCACTCTCAAGACAATAGCATTAATCCAGCCATAAGGGCAGAGCTCTCAGGACCTAATAACTTCTTAAGGTCCCACCTTTTAATACTGTCATAATGGCAATTAAATTTCGACATGAGTTTAGCAGGGGACATTCAAGCCGTAGCTATACCCTTCTTTATTAGTTCTTAATTATTGTTGCCCACAAAAAGGATGTGATGGCTACAGTTGGGACTATGCGATGGAGGCTACCTTTTGAAGATGAATGAAATACAAGATAGAAAATGCTCATATTGGTAATGATGCTCAATCTGGAACACCAGCCTTGGACTTACCCCAGGACTGTGTTTACAAGAAGGAGAAGTCAAATTTGTCGTATTTAAATCACTGTTGTTTGGGTTTTCCACCAACTGCAACCAAACAAAATTCTAACTGATAGAGTAGATTCAGGAGAAAATGAGAGGTGAACAAATGAAGACTGAGTATAGACAGAATTTTGAAGAAATTAACTGTAAGTTGGAACCAGAAATGAATCTGTCACTGGAGGATAAGTGAGATTAGGGGGAGATTTATTTTTATGATGGGAAACTACATTTTTTCTATGCTGTTTGAGAATTATTCAATAAAGAGGAATCATTTGATTATGTAGGAAAGATACGAAGAAATTGTATAATGAATAATGAAAAAAATGAAAAATTCTAGAAGAAATATTTGAAATAATTCTAGAAGAAATAACTTGATTGCTTATTCAGAACAAGGAAATTTGTACTTGAATGATTTTTATCAAATGTCAATGTTAATATCATTATAGTTGAAAAACTATAGGAAACAGTGCATTCTGGGAATTTAAATGAATTTCCATAAATTTTTATCCTGTCATTGGAAATAAATAATATATCATGTTTTTAATACTGTAAAGCTTACTTCATTGAAATAACTGGCAAGGTAGACTCCTATTTAAAACTTGTATCACTCAGGAAATCTTTAACTTGATTTTCTTCCTGATTTGTAAAACATATTATTGTTTCTTGCATTTTAGCCCTGCATAACTCTTATCAATTTTATTGTACAAACATGATGTACTAGTTCACTTTTCTTACTTAGCTATTAAAATTTCATACAGTAGAGTTTTAATTGAAATTCCATTTTTATAACTTTTCTCAACAATGATTAGTGAGATCATTAAACAATGCATTGAAATTCTCCTGCAATTAATTTTAGGCATAGCTCTATGCACATACACTAATTTCTCTTTGGAAACATGATAATTTTTTAGTCCTATATAATACAAAGTAAAATTCTAGGTTGAAAATATTTTTTCTATTTCGATCTCAAGGGAAAGATACTGTTTTATTTTGTTTTTATTTTTTGGCAATCAAGAGGAATGAGGTTAGGGGTTAGAACAGTTTATATTTTGTTCATATTTTTGCATTATTTATTGCTTACTATAAACGTGATTATACAACAAGGACATGCAGGAATTATATCACTGTCTCATCGTAACAGTAACAATAGAGATGCTTTAAGTATGAGACATGATAGTTAAAAACCAGGACTGATTAAATTTAGAGTTTTCTAAACTATAAAACTTAACTGATTTTGCTAAATTTTAATCAACACATTTTCACAAAACATATTTGTCTATTTATCACCTTTGTTTCTGATATATTTATGGTCATCTTTTAAACATTCTGAGCCACTTGTTAAGCATGTTTCTTGAACAGAATTCTTGCTGTTAACACTTAAAAATTTTCCCCCTTAACTAGCAAGACCCATTCTTGAAAACTAGCTATTTTCAGAACATAAAGTGTCACATTATCACTTAATAAAGCAAATTCTTAATTTTGTTATAAGAAACAAATTGTGAGCATAAATAGGCTTGTAACTATATTTCCTCGACAACTGAAAACATGTAGTACCAGTCCTGGCCTCCACATGGTGCTAGTGTTATGCACTGGAACATGAGAAGCCAGAACTACCTAGCAATGCAAAATAACACTCATATCGCCCATCAAAAATAACCCCAATAGTAAAACAACAGATTCGAATAAAAAGGCGCTGTACCTGAAATCCTTCCTTATGCAAAATCTGGCTCATCTACAACAATCATCTGGTTCGTGTACAAAATGATTTGCCAAATCATTTTTAGAAAATATAGTAAAGCTGAATAAAAGGTGGCAAAAATAATAATTTTAGATTTCTTGTTCCATCTTTGGGATCTCACCAACATCACATTCTTTTTTCCATGTGTTTTTTCTTCCATGGATGGTTATTTGGAATTACGTTAAGGAGAGGAAGTCCTTATGGGGTGGTGGAGGGTGGGGAGAAGAGGCTTCGTAGGCCTTCTGCCAGGTTTTCTCCTTGGTCATTGTGATTCCTTTGAACTATAAAATTCACTTTCAAAGCCAAAATATAATTTATTTCGAATATTCCTATTTTCAGTCATATTCTTCACAACTTTAAAGTTAATGTATGTTTCTCTTTATTGTAAAACAGGCATATTCATTGAGTTTATGTCAGTTTTATGTGATATGTAAAATTTTACATCTCTCTGCCAATTGTATGACAGTTGAAAATACTATAAAATATTACACAATCTTTGGTCATTTTGCTCAGTTTCTTGACAGCTGACTAATGGATAATTGCATTGGTTTTATCTAAATCCTTCCTCTTCTTTTGTGATGGAATATAATTGTTTTCTTCACTTTATGCTGACAATTGAACCTTCATCCTCTATCAAGAGAATCTGAGCAACTAAAGAAGTGCTCCAAATAATTAACAAGAAGAGACTGATGTTTGGTATCTAAGTATCTTAAGCCCTTGCAGATTGCCTTGCAAATAACACAAACTGAATAAATATTTATTGAATAAATCACTCAGTACCAACTGGTTTGGGTATGGCATTAACAAGGGCAGTTGAAAAATAATGGAGATTATAGAGAATATGAAAGAGGACACAAAACTTGGAAAAAAAAGAGAAAAATTAAAAATGTATTACATTGAATTATGATTTACATTCCTCCCTCCCTTCCTTTCTTCTTTTTCCTTTTTTTTTTTTTTTTTTTTTTTTTTTGAGACGGAGTCTCGCTGTGTCGCCCAGGCTGGAGTGCAGTGGCCAGATCTCAGCTCACTGCAAGCTCCGCCTCCCGGGTTTACGCCATTCTCCTGCCTCAGCCTCCTGAGTAGCTGGGACTGCAGGCGCCCGCCACCTCGCCCGGCTAGTTTTTTGTATTTTTTTTGGTAGAGACGGGGTTTCTCCGTGTTCGCCAGGATGGTCTCGATCTCCTGACCTCGTGATCCGCCCGTCTCGGCCTCCCAAAGTGCTGGGATTACAGGCTTGAGCCACCGCGCCCAGCCCTTTTTCCTCTTTTTTTCTGCCTCCCTCCATCCCTTATTTTTTTTTTTCAAGTACACAACTCAGAAACTGCTTGTCAAACAGTTAGATCATTTATTGCCAGGAAGAAAAAAAAAATATGGGCAGTCTTAAAGTCTAGAATAAGATTAAAGAAATTAGTGGATAACTTCTTTACTGAAGTTAATGGCATTTATTATTGTTTTCACAGTGAGTCAATTTCTTAAGTGGACAGAGTATAAAATGTTGTCTTTAGTTTAGGTACATTAGTGGTAACATTGTTTGAAAATGTTGGAATCTTTTGGACAAAATAATCTAAACATCAGTAACTATGTGTAAATGATTTATTACCCTTAAACCTTTTCTTGGAAACTTCTTTCTTTTTTTGTGACCATAACTAGAAATATGTGTCTTTCTCTCTGTGCATTTCTTTAGCTATTTGTATATGTATATATATTTCCATAAATAAGAATAACCATTATTACCTGACAATTTTTCTTAAAACATTTATTTTCTTAGTTCCCTTAGGAATTTGTTCTTCAATAGTTTTCCCTACGTTATTTAGCCATCCTGTTATTCGTGTTTGCCAAGCCTGAAAGACTAGCCAAAACCCAAAAGCCTACAGGGGTCGGTATTCAATTAACTAACGAAATCACTAATATGTGTGCAGCTGGTCACTCAGGAAATCACAGAGAATGTGTTCTGCCATCTGACACAACCTGGAATATAGGACTTTATTTGCTGAGTTCAATCACAGACACTGATTGTTGAAGCACCAACTGCTTTGAAAGGTTTTTATTTTAAAACTCTATATAGTTCATGATTAACATTTATTAAGGATAGGTTCCTACTAGTATAGTATTTGGAGAACTAATATGAAGTCTTTCCTAAATCATATTCTCTAAAAAAAATTGGAATGGTTGAAACATGGACCCTGGTGTCTGGGTTTAAAATGGTGATTATGCCGCTTACTGGTGTTTCTCTTCAGGCAAGTTATTAACTAAGCAGTTAACCAACTAACTAAGTTACCAACATCTGTGTCCTACATTCTGTTTTGTGTAAATGACTATAAAAGTGGTACCTATCGCATCAAGTGATATTCTGGGTTTCACTGGGTTTTATATGACTATGCCTTGCATGCTGCCTAGCATATAGAGAACAAAAAGTTAACAGTAATCATTTTCATTCCTTTTAAAGTGGAATCAGTTTGGAATATAGTGCTAGATGTTGAGAGTAGTAATAACATAATATAACCAATTCACTGCTGGTGCCACCAATAACTCACAAATATGTATAACAAAAGACATAGAAACTCATCTATTATAACATATTATAGAAGTTTTTTTTTAGAATGTTAGTTTTTTTTTTTTTTTTTTTTTTTTTTTTTTTTTTTTTTTTTTTTTTTTTTCTGAGACGCAGTCTCGCTCTGCCGCCCAGGCAGGAGTACAGTGGCCGGTTCTCAGCTCACTGCAAGCTCCGCCTCCCGGGTTTACGCCATTCTCCTGCCTCAGCCTCCCGAGTAGCTGGGACTACAGGCGCCCGCCTCGTCGCCCGGCTAGTTTTTTGTATTTTTTAGTAGAGACGGGGTTTCATCGTATTAGCCAGGAGGGTCTCGATCTCCTGACCTGGTGATCCGCCCGTCTCGGCCTCCCAAAGTGCTGGGATTACAGGCTTGAGCCACCGCGCCCGGCCAGAATGTTAGATTTTTTAAAGCAACTGATTGGAGTTCTGTCTCTTTAAGGAATTATCTATAACCTATGAGGAAGAGTATTGGTAAACCTCCCAGGGCCTGTATATTATAGAATTTTCAGAATTAATCATTTCATTTTGCCATGAAAAGGCAGGAAAATCATGACTGCTCTTTGATTAAAGTTCATTAAAGCTTATACATGGCTCCAAATGCTTCTTCTGCTTTTCTTTATTATCAAAGACCTAAAAGAAAATGAGAATAAACCTAGTATAAGTCAGAAACAAAGAATTTTAAAATTTTATGAGAGCAATTTCATTAAAATTTTATGAGTCTTTTTTGCTTTATAGAATAGCTCGTCAAAATGGAAAAATACAAGGCCAAATTATTGGATTGTCAGCCATCCAAATGATAACATCAAAATAACATTAGCCAAACCTCTTTCAGGCAGGTGAATGATTGGATCTTATATGGTACTAATTGATGGAATGCCATTCTCTGGGACTACCCTTAGGAGCACACAATCAAGAGTAATGTAGTTATCTGTCCTTATCTGCCTGAATCACTGAATGTGCGAAACAGTCAATCCAGACTCTAGATCCTTTACAAATTCTGTGATATAAGGCATATGAATAGAATGACCAATACAAGCATCAGCAGTCCTGACCTGTAAAACCCAGAAGCAGCAATGGTGGCAGCAGCAGCAACAGCAGGTCTTATTGGTGGGACATTTGAAGTGCTCCAGACTGGAGGTCATTGGGATAGCAGGGCTAGCAGGAATAGCAGAGGGATTAGTGAAGCTGAAATGCCATAACTACCACAGAGAAGTTATGTTATCTAACTATCTTAAGCCCTTACAGATTTATAAAATGTTTGTATTTCTGTCTTTAGTTATAAAAAGGATAATTATCATTGCCATTTTGATACTTTATTTTTACTGTTTTTAATCATAATGTTCTTCAGATGTAGTACTATGTGATGTTGTCCACCTATAAATAATGTGTATGTCATCATTTTTGTGTAAATGTTCAACTGGAAAAGCTAAAGGCATATTCCACCTCATTCTACAAGTGGCACAGGGAATTACTTTACCTCTTACTTGGCTGTCAAGTATCCACATCTCTCCCTGTCTGTATGCTGCTGCTGAAGTAAGTTTTAGTGGCACATAGAATGGAATACACCGTAATACACTGTCCGCAACTTGTTGATGCTGTAAGTTTGTCCAAAAGCACGTTCCCTAAAGCACAGTAGGTACAGTGTGTGCATTTAGTCAGGAGAGGCTACGCTCTGCTGTGGTAACAAATAAACTAAGTAGCTTAACATAACATGTTTCCTCCCATTCATACAAAGTCTCTTGTGGGTCTGAATAACTTTCTAGAGTAGCTGTCTCCAGTGGTGATTTAGTAATCTAAGATGATTCAATTTCATCATGCCACCATTTCAACCTAAGTTATCCTCTTTTGCTACAGAAAGGGCTTCAGAAAGACCAAATGATTTCTTAGGAATATTTCACTGCCTCAGTCCAGATGTGATACATATCACTTCTGCTCATATTTCTTCGGCTAGAATTAGTCAAGTGAATTCACGTGACTGCCAAGGAGCTGGAAAGTATAGTCTCCCATATGCCCAGGAATGAATATTGATGATATGATATTGAAGGAATATTGATTAATACTGTCTCCCACAGTATGCAAGATAATTTTAAGTCATGCAGAAATAAACTTTTACTACTGTTTGGTTTTTGCATATATTTGAAAAATACAAGTAGGACATCAAGTCTATGAGGTAATAGTTTCATTTTATATTAAATTAAGTTTAATTGTAAATACTACATATTATATCAAAAATGATGAATGTGGTAAACAGATGTCTAAAGTGTTGGTAACACTGCCCTAAAGGAACGTCTGTCAAACACAAATTTTAGCAAGTGAAATTTCAGGCAAACTGGGAACATGAGGTGGGGCATAGCAAGCTGTTCTTTAACAAGGACCTGAGGTTGATTCAACAGCAGATGGTATGGGATTACCTCCTGGGAAGGCTTGTTCTAGAAGCTAGTTGACTTTCTGCTGTTGAAATTGGAGAACCAGTGATGGAACCCATCATGGGGGAGACTGGAACTCCTGATGAGCACCCAATTTTCTTTTCTTACTTTGCTCCTTCTTTTACCAGACTGAGATTGCTCTTCATACAATGATGCAAGACTAGCAAGAATGAGGGGTTTTGGAATAAAACCCTTGATCTGGCAAGCAGTACCTTCCTAATTGGCATTTATCTTCTCACCTGGTTTACTTTGTCTGATATTGTTCAAACTGCTAGCCTGGATCCTCTCAAATCAAATACAGTAACATCACCCAATGTTGTTGGTAACTCCAAAGTTTTTCAGTCCACTAAAGCTCTTCCCTCACTGTTGGTGGTAAGTCAGTTGTTGTTGTTGTTAATTTTCTATTTCCTTGTTTCCCAAGAGTATCTAGAAAAGGGTCCCAAGGGTTCAGATTTTGATGTTGTCATTTGTCTATAGTATTATTGATTTGTATGTAATTATTGAAAGAAGCCTCTTTTATTCTCAAAAAAAAGTCTTGTTTAGATGATAAATTATTTGATGATTCTGCTTCTGAGGATTATTCTTGCTTTATTTTATGATGTAGGTGACTAATTTTGTCCCAAAGACTCTTTATTCCACTGCTAATGTCACATGGGGGAAACTGAGGCTATGGATAGTTCTGAATGTTTAGTTTTCCTAACAGTCATTTTTTGGCATCATCTATATATTTTCTATAGGATAAAGATAAAAGTAAAAGGACTTAAAGAGGAGTTAAAAGAAATAAGTAAGGACACTGGCAACTGGCAGATAAGCCAAAGCACATTTTGAGGAATCTAAAGAACCCATTATTCTGGCATTTACTTCTAAATTGCTCCAACTTAATCTGAAGGATGACACATAAAACTGAAGACAAAATCTTGGCATTCGTAACATTTATTCTCTTGTCAACATTTTAGAGGTGCATATTTTGTGTACTAATGAAATGATTGTAATGTCTCACATTGTCTCAATTCTATAGTAGAATTAGGACAGGCACTGTGCAATCTTAAGTAGAATTTAAGTTATGTGAGAGTAGCCATGAATTTGCAATAAAAGGTATAGGCACCACATTTACTTTTCCTATAATCCCACTATTAGATAACACGTATAAGAGCTGCTATTTATTCTGTCATTTGCTTCCATCCTAGAAGAAAGCAAAGAGAATTTTGAAGGTACAATGTATCACATTTAGAGCAACCTTTAGGTCTGTAGCTCATCAGACTGGCTTTTAAAATATGCAAGCACTCCAGGTTAAAAGTCTCTAAATATTTCATGTTGTTTTACTGTTAAATAATGTTTAGAGTTTGCTATCTTTTGTAGACCTTGGAAATCTAATTATTTATAATATCCAGTGACATTTACATTTTGCTAAATATACTCTGCTTGTACAAGAACATCTCATGATGAGAAAAATGGGTAGAGAATGCCTGGCTGTACATTTGTTTCTATATAATGCAAAAATATCAAGGTGACTTGTGATATCTTTTTGTTACAGTTTCATTATTTTAAAACATAATTCTCAAAAAGTGTTCCTCACTATTAGCATTTAAAATACAGAATAAGAAGAAGTTATCATAGTTGAGATCAGTGCTTACCACTTAACTCTCCGCTGTCAAATCAAATATCTATTCAAGTTTATTGGTATCTTAACATAATACCATTCATTTCCATGCAAACAGCTCCAGAGTGTTTGGCTTTGTTATTGAGATTGATTGAAGGTAGATTGTAAAGTTGACCTATTGTGTTAAACTTATTTACACAAACACAGTGTCTTGGAAAATCAACTCTGGAAATGCATAGCAGTTGAATCCTAAGGTATTTCACATCCTACGTTTTCTAATGCCTGCTTTACAGAAATCGCTTGGGTGGTGAACCTCGACTTTACCAGTTACCTTACCTGGGGGAAGTTACTTCAACATTCTTAAATTTGAAGTAAAATTTAGGAATTGATTTAGGAAAAAGGATTTGCTTTTAATCTCATTTGACGAATTTGCTTAAGTAAATAACTTATTATTTCTAACAAATTTATGAGACAATCACAGATGAACTTTTTTTTTTCAGGCTCTTGGAACACATTTTTCTTCAAAGACTTTAAACATAGTATCCCTAAGATATAAGCAATAAAAAAAGACTGAATTTTGAAAATACCTATATGGCAACAGTGAAAAACAGAATTTGGATCCTGGATGGTTACAAATAGATTATTTTAAAAAGAATTTGGATTTATTCATCTTAGGTCAATTTATCTTGGTAAGAATTTAAAAGCGCTTTCTGATGCCACATCTTTGTCTGTCACCTATTCTTAAATAATCAGCCTGTTATGTGTCATCACCCCTCCCGAACTCCCCATTTCCCCCCATCAAAATGTGGAGTTCTCTCCTGCTGCTGAGTAACGTGGGGCCGGTTATGACTGGGAGGGAGGATGGGAGCGGGGCACGTGGACCAGAAATACTTCCTAGAAACAGCAAGTACGCTGCTCAACCCTGCCTGAACTTTCCTGTAAACAGCCACTGACAGACTGCATCCCTGCTGGGTGGATCCTGCCGCTCCTAGAGGGAATGGCACTTCTTGCTTTTAATTAGCAAGGTGAAAGGTGAATTAAAACTAGCAGTTTGGCAAGTCAGTGCAAGAGGCTGACTTCTGAGAGGCTTCCAGGAGCCCGAAGAGAGGACCTCCACGGGAGAAGAGAGTGCGTGTGCGTGTGCTCGGGTTTTTTTTTTTTTTTTTTTTCTGAATGAACAGCTTTGCCTAAGTGACTGAAAAATACAGCTTCTTCCTGAATCTACCGGCGTAGTTGCTGAAGAGAGCTCTAGACAGGACATGGCTCTGAAGACTCACTCTTTGGAATGTCCTCTTGCTCCCGGCTTATAAACAACTGTCCTGAGGAAAGAAAGGTTTCACATAGCCAAATACAGCCTGACAAATGGCACTTCGTAACTGTGCTTTCTGATGACAACGCATTCGATTTCTGACAAAGCCTCTCGCACGCTGCCCCTGGAGGGAAGTCCTAAGTAAAACTCAGACCCTCCTTAAAGTGAGGAGCGAGGGCTTGGACGGTGAACACGGCAGCATGGCATCCGCGGGGTACATTATCACCTTGCTCCTGTGGGGTTACTTACTGGAGCTTTGGACAGGAGGTCATACAGCTGATACTACCCACCCCCGGTTACGCCTGTCACATAAAGGTAGGTTACCTTTCCAGATCCTTTTGTTTAAAAGAAAAAGAAAAAGAAAAAGAAAGTCGTTTAACATAGGCTTATGGTCTTCAAAGACCTTTAAAATGCACCTGAAAAATTTATTGCAAAACTGACCTAAAATTCTAAGTACCTCTGATTAATATGTTATACTCACCTCATCTGAAAACAGTGCAAAATCACATGTCAACTTAGAGATGTTATTTTTGTCTGTAAATACTGGATTTTATTAATGAGGAGTTCACTCACTGGCAGAGGGAACACAGGAAGGGAGGAAGCAGGTTGTAAATAGCCTTGAGAGGCTGAATCCACCAAGTTAACAGTAGGTATTTAAATATCAGTCTATGCATATGAGAAACAAGGATGCTGGGGAAGGGCTATAGAAATAGGGGTGTAATTTGTTCTTTTTGTTTTTGTTTTGTTTTGTTTGCATAATGGAGGTAAGAGGAGGAGGAAAGAAAATTCCTGAGGAGAAAAATGATGCCCTATCCATAATAACTGTCATCATCACGTAATTAAAATGATTAACAACTAATATAAATTAGTTTTCCAGTGGAATTGATTATTAGAATTTTTTCATATGTGGCAAAGCAAAATAGTTTATGACAATGCTTGTAAAATGGCTAATATTGATAAAAGTATTAGTATTCACTAGCATTTGTAGTGTTAATTTATATTGCCTTAATGAAGATCTGTCTAACAGCGAATGTTTAAATATTTCATTCTACAGTTGTCTTGTAAAGCAACATTATACTCATAAATAAATGATTAAAAGATAGATTTTGCATCAGGACCAATACAAGCCAGTCATGAATACATTTGATAACTCTTCCTGTAAACAAACAATCAATAAAACCATGCTCAGAGAAAGTGACTTTGCTGATTTAAAATAAATTCAGAATAAATTGTCAGCAAATAAGTATTTATTATCACCAGCCATTGAGACACTGAGACAGATAGCAGATGTAATACTCAGGATTACATAAGAATCATTTTTCAATTGTGTAAGCTTTTAAATTGACCCTCACTGTAGAAAGAACAGAAGCTTGCATTTTCTAAGTATAGGTAGAATATTTGTCAGGAGAAACAAAAAGGGAGTCCTTGAATGTGTGACATGTTTGTTCTTTTTGTCTTTTTAGTGGACAATCTTCACTAAATGTTATAGAAATTTTTCATTTTTAGAGTAGTTAAAACTATGGATATTTTCTTAGTTTAAATACATTTCCTATAATACTATCCAGTAGATAACATAAATTTAAGAAACACATTGATACTAAATTGGCAAAGTGTTTAAAATATAGTGCCCAGAATTAACACTAATCTTTTAACTTGGGAAGATGTATCATGGTATGTATCGAAATGCCTATTCCTAAGAAGTTTATCGTCTAAGATGTCAAGATATACAAATTTGATGTGATGGAATATGGACAAATAAACCTACAAAAAATTATAAATTGATTGTTTTTCTTATGTAGATAAATGGACAAGCTACCAGTTTTTGTAAGCTACAATTCTGTTACATCTAGTATTAACATTTTATACCTTGTTATTGGGGTACTTGTGTTTTCATGGTTCAATATCAGTGTGTTTTCCAACAGGTCACATTTTAATATTTCGTAACAGAGTTAATAATTTGATCAAAGAATACCAAAGTTCTCTGATACAAGTAAATGTTATGCGTAATACTGTTATTGAGTTTGTCTTTATTATGTCACTTTTAATCAAAGAAATAATTGTAACTGATGTTATGAGTGGTGTCATATGGTGTGAGAGTAAAACTGCTAGTATCTATATATACACTAGACTGAAAACTCCCACAGGATTTCCTTTACCTTTGAATTTAGTGGAACCAGCTGAAAATGCACAATATGATGTTTTTATACAAAGGCAGAATAGAGAGAGTTACCTGAAAATGGAATGTTCCTACTTGTGCAATTTTGTTAGTGAAGTCAGCTAAGAGATCACACTGGAGATGCTACTTGAAGTAGCCAATGCCTACTGCACCTCAGGGGCCTTAGTGAAAAGAAGAGCATATACACTGTCAGAGCAGGGTATTCAGTCCCACCAATATAATATGAACAGCTCATTCATCTCTCTACACTCTGGAATTCAGTGAATATTTTAGAGGTCTTCAAAAACTAGGAATAAGATATTGCAGATTATTCTTTCGTGGTCTTGAATAATGTCAGTAATGGCAAATGTTCAGTAGTGAGTGAATTAAGATAATTAATATATAAATGAGTTTATAATCTTTCAATATAAGAGGCACTAGGTATATGTAACATAACACCTCTGCACTGCTGCCTGACCACTAGCAGGGAAATCCAGGAGGTTCCCTGGAGGTAGCCTACTAGAATAATTCAGAAATTCTTTTCACAGTTCATGATCTAAGCTGTATGGGAGAAAGGCAGGCATTTTTCTCATATTCTTCACTTTTAAGATGGCATTTGAAAACACAAACCTATTGTTTCTTCCCAAGGAGGAGAAGAAAGTTTATCATATACAGAGCTTGAGTTAAATTATATAAAAATATGTTCAGAAAAAAAAAAAAAGGTCCAGAGATTTGCCCTTTTCCTCTCCCCTTCATTCTCCATTACTATTTCTTAACTAGACATATTCTTAACTAGAGCTGGAAAGGAAGGGATCATTAGAGTTAAAGAGGAGAAAAGACAGAGAGAGAGCCAAAGAGAGAGAGATGGAGACAAGGTATAAGGGTAATATGAGGTGTGGAATATTTTCTAGTTGATTTCCTACTGCCTTGTACCCCAATGGGATAATATTGAATCCCTCTCTCTTCTAACTGAATATCTCACTCCACACTAATATTAAGAAAATATACTGGCTTAGGGCAAGCCTGGTAGAAAAAATGATGAGATAATTACTCCTGTTGAGGCAATACATAAATCTTTTAATGTATTTTCTAGTTACAAGGTAAATTACATTAATAAGTAAAAATGTAGCAAAGATTAAAATGGCAAGATGCTGTCCTGCTTTGTAAAAATTTTCGGTCAAGATTCGAGTTGAATTTGGCTATATCAGGCAAATATTTAAAAGTTCATGAATAGTTATGCATTATGGCTAACTTTATCCCAACTCAATAGGGTAACATTGGTGAGATTAATGCAAAATTTTAATATTCTCCCCCAAGGGTTTCCTTGAAAAATACTGCGGTCCTCAGGACAGAAACCAAGGAAGGAGAGAATGAAGGGAGAAGAGTCCTGGTGGATTCATCTACTTCCCTTTGTTGATATCTGTTCTCTCCTTATCTTTCACCATCCTGCACTAATGAGGTTACAGGGAAGGCAAAAATAAGCTTCTTGATAATGGAGCTCAGAGAAGAAAAAACAAATAAGCCAAGACCTATGTTGAGAAAGAAATACCAATGTACATGGAAAGCCCCAGAAATTCAATCATGGGAGCTTGGCAGACAGGGTAGGTGTTTGAAGTCTCAATAAGGATGAATGCTATTGTAGAAATCAAGGAGAATGGCTGCTTAAGCATAATATGTTCTCTTAGAATAGTTGGTGAAGAGACAGTTAAATAAAGGCATGGATATGGCAGAAGAACATTCCTAAAATATGTTAACATTATACATGTAGATTTAAACATGGAATATATACTTATGCAGATAGAACTTGCAATAGAGTGTTAATTAGTGTATCTGTATTGGGTATTATAACCAATTAAATACAGATTTATCATAGTTCAGAGAGCTCAGGATTTGAAATCAGAGGTCTCTACTCCAGCTCTAGTACTTCCCACTTGTAATAATGATAATTAATTGTCTGCGTCTCAGTTTCCTGTATTTGAAAATAGGAGTAGTAATGGTATTTTGCCTATATATTTTACTGGGTTTTTGAGATAATCAAATGGAACAATATCTGTGAATGTACTTTATCACCTAAAAACTATTTATATTATTAATGTTTTTGCAGACTGATACAAAGTGAGAGTATTGGAAGGAAACAGGTCCTAAAGAGAAAAACCTTGAAAATGGTATGATTTTATATTTCAACAAATGCTAGGATAATGCTAATATAGAAGACAGGATAAACTTGCTCTTAAATAGTATAAAACATATGATTTATCTTGATAGATTGCACTCACTCCAAATCTCATCTTCCATAACTTTGACCTCTAGTTATAATAACTCAGAAGATGATTACATTGTCTGGCATTTTCCAAGTTTCATGGCCTATATTTTTTTTTTTTGCTGTAGTGTACATATATCCATTTGTTACATGTATTCACTCTACAATACACATTTTAGAATTCATTCCATTTACAAGAAAATAATTGATAGAGAATTCTAAAAGAGCACAATATTAAATAAACATTCTGAGTGATCATTCTGGAGGCCATGGTATTTATTTTATACCCAAGGCAAATAAAAAATGAGGTAGTGACTGAGCCAGTTTTTCCTGACCCAGCTCATAGCTTTGGTTCCTCATCCAATAGCTTGGTATTATCAATAGTGACATTAGTCACACATCCCTGGGTGTTAGTAAATAAAAACTGGTCATAAGACACGATTCATAAGCAGAGTGATTAAATAGGACCCAGGAGGAAACACTAGCCTATGTGCCCAGAGCTTCAGGGAGAGACAGTGAGAATTAAGTGGTGGATTTATTAAGAAATAGCTTATATTATAAAAAATACCACTGGATAAATTGTGAGGAATTACAATATGTTTTGTTGAGTCTGGTTTATACAAAATATGCTTTCTGTGGAGAGAGTCTTCCTAAGAATTTTAGATAGTGCTATTATTTGTGATTTTATATTTGCTACAGACAAGTATTGTCCATGTATCACATTGAAAGTCCCCGAATGGTTCTATGAATTATTAAATTCTTATCTGGTTGTTGCACTTTACAGTGGGAAAACAGTTATCTTTTAGTATAGAAATAGGGTGAGGGAAGGTCTGGGTTAGAAAAAAATAGTAACTGGAATTTATATATGAACTGGGCCAGTTTTGGAGTGGAAAATGTATGTGCATGAACCCATTTTTTTTTCTGCTTTGCAAGGAAAGTATTCTATACATAATATATAATCAATGCCTGTTCTTTATTAATAAATATATTCAATAGCTGTGATGTCATAATGAAATATTCTTTACAAAAATTATGTTGCCATATTGTTATTTTGCTATCCAGGTCAGATTTGTCATCTAGTCAGAGCTGAGAGTATTACATAGAGAGGGCCTCTGTTTCTTTCTGGGATGAGATCACTTGGTGGCCTCAGTTCTATGACCACATAATAAAGCACCAAACCATGAAATTGGTTGTTACTGGTGAAAAGTATTGCTAACAGTCTGCTCAGTCAGTTTTATTTCATCAAAGACATTTAAAGGAATCATCATTGGGACTTCTTAGTGGGAGTGTGTACAAAGATGTATTTCTTTATCTTTGTATGTAAAACTCTTCTGTGGTTTAATAGAGGAATTTAGTCTGCAGGAATCCAGAAATATCACTTTGCATGCATGCATGCCCCTTCATACATATCCATCCCAGTGTAAAAGTCTTATAATTTCAGTCTCTGAGAGTTAAAAACAAAACTAAACTAAAATTATACCATTTATAACATTTTCCAAAGGGTGCAGAATGAAGATTTGGATTATTTTCTTGGTTTTAATAGACAGGGCCATAAGTTAGTAGTTTCTAGTGTAACATATGACACTTTGTCATACTCTGTACATTATACAAACGATGATAGTTATTTTGATAATTTTGTTTTCACAGTAAAGCCTTACGTAACATTGGAGGTATAAGAGAAAACATCATTGTTATTGTTAATTCCTTAGTCTTAAGTGAGCATTATTCTTTGCACTCATGATAGGAATGATAGTGACAAGACTGGACATTTTATAGTCTGGATATTCTGGACTAGGAATAAAAAGGACATGTCCATATCACATTTACTCCAAGTGTTGCAATCTCTGATATTAAGAGAATGTTTTTGGTCATAAACAGTGATGATTTCAAGAAAAGACATCTCAGCGGAACTGATAACTTTCCTTCATATGGTCCCTATGGTGGCCAAGACAACTGATTACTCGAGAAGTTTTCAGCCCTGGTTCTAATGCCTATTTCAGGATATTCTAACCATAGGGGTCCTTTACCTTGGTAACCTTACCTCCACAACTGGTATGAAAAAATAAAAGAGAAATCTATTGTCATGCCTGACTTAGAAATGTGTTTCATTTCCATCCTTGGTACCTAAACTCTCAGCCATCACTGTGCTCTGCTCAAGGATTTAGCTTGTAGCCTTGGCATAGGAAACACAGTAGCTAGAAAACACTCTTACATTCGAATTGCAGTGGCCTAAAAACCCTAGACTTTGGATGAGGCATATCTAATTTGAATCTGGCCTCTGACTGCATGGCATGAGCAAGTTGTTTAGGTTTTCTGAATATGCATTTTCTCATCTTTAAAGTGGTAAAACATAATCTGCAAAAATTTGAAAGGATTACATGAGATAATGCAGATTAATGTGCAGAATACTTAACCCTTAGGAAGCTTTTTATAAATTACTCAATAAATCAGATGAGATTCAGAGATAATTAATCTAAAAGCAATCATGAGCAAATTGTTAAATTACAACTTAAGATGAAGAGAGATCCTTAATCATCAGATTTTTACTTAAAAGCAAAGATTTTCTTTAATGAAAACCAGCTCTTACTAGAGTAGATAACTAGAAAGAACAAAGAATATAGATGTCTCTCATGTTTGTAAGTTATTGTAAGAATTATTTTGTTTATACTTTAAGGAAAGTTGGAATTTTATCTGATGGCACCTTGGAGACAACAGACCAAATCCACAAAATAAACAGTACTAACAAAGGTAATTGTAGGCCCAGCTTTGTGAAGCACAATAGAACTAATATTACTAAGGCCAGACCACACTGCCTAAAGTTAAACTAAACAGTATGCTATAGGCAGCTATCAGCTCAGCATGTGTTGTTTACTTGGAAAGTGAAAGAAAGTCTCCCACTTTGCCTTACCTTAGATGAACAGGTAAGATATCTGGTGCCATGCACAGTTCCTGACACTTCGTAGGCATTCAACAAGTGCTCATCAAGTGAGTATCTGAATAAAACAAACTGATTTAGAACTGTGTTTTTCAAAGGAAAAGGTGATAGGGGTGGGATGAGCAGGAATACCCATGAAACTGAGGAATCCTGGACAACTATTTATGGCCCCTTTAGCATAACATATGTTAGAGAAAAGGCTGGGGCTTTCTGTCTATTCACCTTCTTTCTCATCAGTGCTGCATTTAGTGAAACAGCTGGGACCTCCAGGCACCCTCCTGATACATCAGTTGAATTCTTTCATCTACATTCTCTCCTCCACCTTTTTCTCTACTTCCTCTTCTTTTTCTTCCTTCTCTTTCTTTTCCTCTTCTTCCTCTCCTCCTCCTTCTTCTATTTATCTTGTGACTGTCCTTGTCATTTCTGGGTTATCACTATACCCCCTCCTCCCTTTCTCTTTTCACTTAATTCTGTGACTACCCTTTTGTGCGGCTGGCACCACCCCTTCTTTCTTTTTCTCTTCTTGTGCTTCTCTTCCAGATAAATATTTTTTATTTATTCCTCACCTTAAGCCAAAAGGGGAGAGAAAACATACTTTTGGTAAAAGATATGTATTCATTGGCCTTCTGTGTACCTTCAATATTTGTTTCTTTTTTGTTGTTTAACACAATAAGTACAAAACATAACCTTTGAATTATTTAGAAAAACTTTAAACTTACTAGGTATTGAAAATTGGTTGAAATCCATGATGTAGGAAATAATGAAATACTAAATAAATAGCTCACTAGCCGCCTGGATAATGTACCCTCTTTCTCCAACCTGTTTTTCTGCTGGGAAGCTGATGCTCACAGGCACCGTAGGATTGTGGCAATTGGAGAGGACAGGAATTAGGGCACTGCACAGGAGAGAGCAGAGCCTGCCAGCCAAGTGTTCTGTAGCTAAACTCGGGTTAAATGTCAGTTAAAATATTATTGATGTAAACCTATTTCTATGCACTTTTGGTTTGTTTTATCTGAGTTTTGAGCTTTAATTTAGGGAAACCAGAATAAAAAGGGGGTTTTATTTACAGGATAGAGTGGTGGAACAGAATCGCTAAGAATAAGTCTCAGGGGTGATTTTAGGTAGCCAGATCAACTTCAGAACCGGAAAAGAACAGCAGCAAAGAAAATGAGAATAAAAGAGGGTGAAAATAGAGGTCAGCTGAGGACACTGACTCTTTCCCTCCTGATTTGTTCTTTCCCAGGAAATGATGGGAATGGAGAGGGACTTTAAGATACCCTGTGGAAGTAAAGTCAAATAGGAAATGTGCTCTCAGCATTGTGTATAACTGTTTACTCCTCCTGATTGCTTTTTTTCTAACACTGAGTCAAAAAGTTTATTATGAACCTCAGGTCCTTTCCAATTATAGAAATGTAGGGCTCCTTTCTTCTCCTTACCAGGCTTCAAAAGGGTTTCTCCAAAACACTTTTGAAACTGGTATTAGGAGATAGTATGTTGTAGTGGAAAGGGTATGGACTTCCAGTTTTTGAATCTACAGTATATTTTATTTGATGCTGTCTTATTCTTGCTGAATCATTGAACTGAGGCTTCCTTTCCTCATCATTATAAAGGGACTAATGAACACTGTCTTCCTATCTTGTATGATTTTGGTAGAAAAAAATTTAAATGTATCACAAAGATGAATGACATGGTGCTGTAATATCTTATAATACTTTCTAATTTATGTAATTGTTTTAAAATATATTTAAAGGTCCTTCAGGGCAAGGAGTAATTTTTTGTAAGACCCTTGGGGATGGAATAAATTCACTTCAAATCATTCCTAAAGGCTATAACTACAGTCTGGGTTTTGGTGTCTATTGAATTGAAATGTACATATATTTAGTTGGCTTCCATATTATGGTCAAAATAACACAACTATAAAGGCCAACTTTATTTTTTTATAAGGTTCAGAGCTACTGCTAAATAATTCACTTGCAGGATGGCTTGATTGAATTTCATTGCACAGGAGATGATGCTACTATTATGGAAACTGGAGTAAAACGAATGCTACACAGAGTGTGGTCCATGGACTGCAACATCAGCATTCCCTGGGAGTTGCTGAATCAGATATACTGAGTCAATAATTCTGAGGCTCGGGAATCTCTGTTTTAACAATTCCTATGGGTGATTCTTAGTGAAGACTCAACTATGAGAACCCCTGGGCTGTGTGTATGGAAGGATGCTACAAAGGAGCCCCAAGTTCGTATTTACCATTTTCATTTATTCCTCCTTTTACTTCATCTCCTAGGTTAAGGGTGCTGTCAAATGTCCAAATGACAGCCTTGGTCTTGATAAATATATTTAGATTCATAGATATCTAACTATATCACCATTATCTGCTTATTTTTGTATTAAATATAAAGTGTACCTATACATTGATGATAATTTAGCATATAATTTAAATATTTTAAAAGATTATTGATGGTGTAAATTGTAGCATGTTGTAGCTATGATTCAGTTCTGATGAGAAAACATCTAATATTTGTCGATTGTGGAAAAGTATTTTGTAAAATTCAAAAACTCTTTTATGCCTCAAAGAGAAGTTTTCTGGGACAAATGAAATTAGATGTCGCTTACCACTTCATCCCTTTGTTATACATGTTGATCATTGCCTGTATTAATCTGCTCTCATGTTGCTATAAAGAACTGCCCAATAGTGTGATAAAATTAAGACATTCCATTAATTCCGTTATGAATGACCTCATTGCTCACCATGCACGATAAAGCTGTGTTGTTTTCACACAATATACATATTAAAACACATAATTCATTTCAGAGTGCACAGAACACTATGTTATTATAGAGAAAGCCTTTTTAAAGTTTTTTTCCCTTAAATTCTTTTGGGGTAAAATCAATGGATATAGCTTTGGGACATAGTGGATAGCTATATATAATGAAGAATTAACCAAGTTTATTGCTTTAAACATTTCAATTTTAATCACATTAATAATAAGTAAAGTGACCACGTGCGTTTGTTAACTATCATAATCTTTTCAAGGGACAGAATACAACAATTTCCTCCTTGATGTCTTGGACACTAGCCCAGAAACCACTGTCCTACCGCCTTGTAAAGAACTCCTCTTTCTAAAATACACGTTAAATTAGCAGAATATTTTGAATGAAAAAAAAAAAAAAAAAAAAGAACTGCCAGAGACTGGATAATTTATAAAGGAAAGAAGTTTAATTGACTCACAGTTCCACAGGGCTGGGGAGGCCTCAGGAAACTTACAATCATGGCAGAAGGGGAAGCAAACACATCATTCCTCATATGGCAGCAGCAGAAGTGCAGAGCAAAAGTCGAAAAGCCCCTTATAAAATCATCAGATCTCCCAAGAACTCACGCACTGTCAGAAGAAGATCTTGGAGGAAACTGTCTTCATGATTCAATCACCTCCACCTGGTCCCACCCTTGACACACGGGGATTATTACAATTCAAGGTGAAATTTGGGTGGGGACACAGAGCCAAACCGTATCATTGCCTTCAGAGGATTAAAAGAGCCTATAATGTTTAAGTATAATTGGCTTATTACTCATTCATTTATTCCATAAGTATTTGTTCAGCTTCTTCAATGCTTTAGGTATGGAGCATTATGCTAGGATTTTAAGAATAAAAAATCCAGTTTTACAAACATAATGTGGTATGCTGTTTGGAATCCTGGGATAGTAAAGGATTATTAGATAAAAACTAAGGAGATCTGAATAAAGTATGAATTTTAATTAATAATACTGTATCAATATTGGTTTATTAACTGTGATAAATGTACCATATAAATGTATAGTGTAAACAAGGGGAGCTAGGTATAGGTATAGGGGAACTCTCTGTACTCACCATAAATGTTCTGTAAATCTAAAACTATTTTAAGAAGTTTAACACACACACACATACACACACACACAGCTTTTAGTCAAACCCAATTCTCAAGAAACTTAAGATCCAGTTGTAAAAGGAGACAAGTCGTAATAAAGTAGGTTGCTTTTTTTATATCCCAAGGGATGCTATAAAAGCACGAAATTGGGGCTGAAAAGAGAACCAAAGCTCAGTATTAAAGATGAATAGGAGGAGCTTGGGCAAGATGTTATGAACAAATTAGCTATGTCATACTCTGCCTTGCACCATCCTGCCATGTGCCTACAATCTTCCCGTGGCATGTAATGCATTGTATTCTCCCAGAAATTAACTTAATTCCACTGTGTCTGTGACTCTACCACACACGCTAGTATCACACGTTCTTTGTCCTTGTTAAATTTAATTTCCCCTGTTTCTAAATGACTTTGAGAAATTTTCAGATTTTTTGTATGAGTAATATATGATTACTACAAATTCACAGTTAGAGTTTGAACATACTGAGGACAATTATATTGCATTTTATTGCTTGCATTCTTAGAATCTAATAAACTTTAGATACTGAATATATTGTATGTATTGCATTTAACATACAGAATTTAATTGCTATATCTATTCACACTGGTGTTACCAATCTTAATTCTTTTGCTGGATGCCACATACAAATACATTCCTAACAGAGATAGCAGAAAATGAAATGATGGGGTTGGGAGAGCATTGAGAATACAGGAGATATGATGAGAATATTTCTCTTCTGCCCCTTTTGCAACACATTAGGCACTAGTTTGGCTTCAACTCTTCTATTACAAAGGTTCTGAAGAGAAATCCAGGACTGCTTTAAAATTATTCAGAAAATATCTGTAAATTATTAGAAGATAGAGTTTGAGGCAGTGGCAGAGGATAGTATGACTTCATCTGGGCCATTCAAATGATTATTGTCACATTTGACTCAACTTTTCTTCCCACTTGCTCCAATCATGATCTCCCAATTTCCGATATAACACCTCATTCATTTCTACAGTGACAAACTATGAAGAAATAGAAAAAAAGAACTAACACATTAATACCATGACAAAGCAGAAAGCAAAGAAAGTCAGAACTGGGAAAGAGTGATAACTTACCCAACATCTTTGTTTTTTCAGAAATGCTCCAATTGACCAAAAGCAAGGTGGTTTTTTTTTTTTTTTTTTTTTTTTTTTTGTCAGTCTGTCCCTGCGCAACAATTTTATGAATAATTTGGCCATTTGTCTTTCATTTTTCGTTTTAAAATCACAGCTACTGGTAGTAACATAGTGAGAAGGCAAAGCAATGACTAGGTTTTATCATTCTAATTAGTTTATGCAAGGTATTTTACTTTCTCAATCCAGGTTATTTGAGAAAGAACTTATGAAAATTTCATTTTACTAAGATTTTATTATATCTATAAGCCAAGCAAAAATGTTTTTTCATGTACTTAATTTATCAAAATCAATTGATAATATATTTTGAAATGCTATATCCTTAAGTTTTTTTTTTTTCTTGTTGGTACTATACTATAATTAATCAGATATAATGCACTTAACACAAACTATAAACTAATGGGCATAAGCAGAAATGTCATATTCAGAAGAAAGCACACATTTTTCACCACACCTTATTATTATAAAGAGTAAATAAAAATGGAAATGGGAAGCACTGGATTATTTTATTTTTAGAAACTAAAGACAATCTATAAAAAGAAGTGTGTAGAAATTAGGATCACTTCTATAATCCTGCACAAAGCAAAAATGATACAGGTTTAAAGAAAATGTTAGGAAAAATAATGGTAAGGAAAAAATGATTTCTTTTGAAAACAGCTCTATTATTGATGAAACTGACATAACTTATTTTTCCTGATCCTAAGCAAAATAAATAGTACAATAAAAGCAAACACAAAATAAAGAAAGGAAAAAGCAATTATAAGCTTGACATTGTCACAAAGCATAAATGTTACACATATTTCTGGTCAGACGAATGGTAACTACAAATACTTTTTAATTGGTTAGAATGAGTACTCGAATATTGAGCTTGCTGTAAGTTTCAGGTCTGGATAAACTGGAGCTAACCATATGGTTTATTCTTAGAATAGCCATATCACCCATAATCAAAATGCAAATTATAAAGAGAAAGAACTTTTTTCAAAGTCAAATATTATAATTTTAGCTGTTGGGACATTCGATTATCCAAATCACTGTACATTTCCATTAATATGAGAAGGAAAATCATTTTTTTCTTATTTTTGTCCAGAAAGAAGAAAGAAGATGGAGAAGATAGGACTATAAAATACTAGAATAGTTTTAATGAGCCACCCAAACATTGATTTTATTATTATATTGTTATAGTCATAAGAAGTTAATGTGTTTAAACTTCTATAACACATTCGTGTGGTTTAATTTCCTTGTAATTCCCCAAAGCAAAATTCGCTTGTAATAATATTTAAGTAATCATAATAAGAAGGAAAATATTATAGGTAAGTCAACTGTACAATTAAAAAAGCAATCAAAAGAATGAAACTGCATTTTGTTATTATACTGTCAGAAGTAAGACAAAAGTTATGTACTGGGCACTGTTTTTGACAGATTTTTTTGCCAAATGTTTTTTACTTGCTCCAAAATGTGTATGCCCAAACTGAAGTCTGATATATTTTAGGATTGCAGAAGGATTTTTCCTATCTGTAGAAAAAAACTGAATTATCTATGATTTAAAAATCAATAAAGTTAAACGAGAATAAAAATGAGACATAAAACTAAAGAACCATTACCAATGAGATGGCTTATACACTAATAAAGCAGTTATCACTCAGAAACGTGTTAGATGCCTTTTATAGTATTTGTCTCAAGGGACATAAAATACAATTCAAGGATTTTAATGTATGTGGTTATGTTTAGAATATAATATTATGCTTGTTAGATACTTAAGTTTTTATATTAGTCAACAAATAGTTATAACTGTTTTAAGTTAGAAATGCCATTTGTCCTTTTAGTCAGCTAATTTATAACTATAGGATAGTTAGAAGAGTTGTCAGTGTTTCATTTTTGAATGTCTAGAATACTGTTAATGTGAGAAAACAAATACAAAATTGCTACTGGTTGTTTTGCTATGGGTGGAAAAGAATTCTTGCCAGTTAAGGAACTGCTGCAGGGAGTGCTCTCTCTGTGAATGGTGTGTGTAATATTGCAATTTTGTTGCTGACAGCAGGGCTGCTTTTCACTTCTGCAATTCCCCACCCAAGCTCCAAGTTTCCACTCACACTGCTAGCCACCAAAATCTCCCTTTATCTTCTATGACTATTTTTTTTTTCCTCTTAACAAATAGGCCCAGCTGCTACTGCAGCCGGTTGCCCACACTCTCTCCCATACTGCTCTTGCTGAGGATGGCAGGCAGAGTAGAGAGGAACAGCTGAGATTGGCTTACTTTGGCATCTAAATAATTTTGGGTGGGTCCTTTCCTAACTTTATTACTCCATTTAATTTTATAATCTTTCCTTCTGTTGAACTTTAAAAAAGCATAAATTCTGTTTCCCTACAATGTTTTTCTCGTCTGGCTGCGACTCTCTTATACCTGGCTGCTCAAGATAAACAAATTGGTTCCTTTTGCACGTAGCTAATTTTTTCCCAATGTTAAGCACTATTTAGGAATCAAATGTGGTAGAAACAAATTTATTGGTATGATCTTGGACATGTTACTTAATCTTTCTCTGGCTAAAGGAGGTGTATAATAATATCATCTTCTCATTGGTTGTGATAAGGATTAAAGAAAAAGCTTTTAAATGTATTTAGAGTAGTGCCTGGCACATAGTAATTGCTAAGAAGGTGTTTGTTAGAAAGCCAGAGAGAAGAAGAAGAGGTAAAGAAGGGGGCATGGGAGAGGGAAGAGCAGAAGTAGAGAGGAAACAGGAAAAGGAGGAAGGAATAATTGCTAAATGGAAAAACTAGTAATTGCACTTAGGGAATTAAAATCAACCTTATGGATTTAGCATTGTATGTCTTATTTCAACAACAACAACAACAGCAAAATCGTTCATTAGAAAAAGACTATAGTTTAGGAATATTGTATAATTTTGCCCAAATCGGATAATTTTATGGAGGGTAGGAACTTAGGTGATTATTTCCCACTCTGTGAAGTCATCATGTCCATGGCTTCCAGATAGGTGGTCACATGTTTATCATTTTGAATTTGTGCATTTTCATGGAGAGGGAGATGACTGCCTGACAAGGAATTCCATTTCATTTTATAATAGTCTAGTGAAGAGCAAGTACTTACCTACCTAATCTCAAATCATTTTCCATATTTTAGTCTTAGTTTTTTTCTTTAACGCTAGCAAGAAGGACATAAGTCATGATGGACCTCCAAATATATAAAGATAGTGTATTAGTTCATTTTCATGCTGCTGATAAACTCATACCTGAGACTGGGCAATTTACAAAAGAGGTTTACAAGGTACTTACAGTTCCACGTGGCTGGGGAAGCCTCACTATGATGGCTGAAGGCAAGGAGGAGCAAGTCACATCTTACATGGATGGCACCAAGCAAAGAGAGAGCTTGTACAGAGAGACTCTCGTTTTTAAAAGCATCAGATCTCATGAGACTTATTCACAGGAACAGCATGGAAAAGACTGCCTCCATGATTCAATTACCTCCTATGGGGTCCCTCCCACAACACGTGGGAATTGAAGATGAGATTTGTCGGGGGGCACAGTCAAACCATATCAGATAGTTATCATGCTTTTTTGTCATAGGTGAATATTCCTCAATATCTTGACTGTTCTGTCAGTATTTTGGCCATTCTCTGGTTTGTTAATGCCCCTCTTAAAATGGAGCAACAGAATTTATATTCCAGAGATGCTTGCTTTATTTACAGAATAGTGGTGCTGTAACCAATGACTTTTTTTTTTTCTTTTTTTGAGATGGAGTTTTGCCTTTGTTGCCCAGGCTGGAGTGCAATGGTGTGATCTCGGCTCACAGCAACCACTGCCTCCCGGGTTCAAGCGATTCTCCTGCCTCAGCCTCCTGAATAGCTGGGATTACAGGCATGTGCCACCACACCTGCCTAATTTTGTATTTTTAGTAGAAATGGGGCTTCTCCATGTTGTTCAGGCTGGTCTCAAACTCCTGACCTCAGGTGATCTGCCCGCCTCAGCCTTCCAAAGTGCTGGGATTACAGGCATAAGTTACTGTGCCCAGTCAACCAATGACTTTTATTTATTAAAGCCACCCGAGTTGACAGCAGCTTATTTGGCAAATATGCCATTTTATTCGATTACTGTCAGCCTTTCTAATGGTTTTCTCATAGGCTCTGTTGAGCCAACTTTTTCCTTTATTTCATGCAGGTGGTTTGTTTACTGAAGTTAAGAAAAACCCTCTTCTACTCCCTCCAGTCTAGAATGTAGATATGTGTAGTAACAATGTGTGGTGCCCTGAAAAAGACATGCACTTTGGAGTGAGACATTCCTATATTCAAAGACTATGTAGGTCTGCTATTGTGTGTCTTTGCTTGATTTACTCAGCATCATTTTCCACATTTAATGTCTTCAGGAAACTGGCTACTTAAAATGGTAAAAGTTGCATTCACTGTCTAAATTCTTTTAAAGTTTTGTTTTTTTTTTAATTTAAAATACACATTTCATGGACTTTATCTAAAATGTCAGTATTTGGAAGGAGTTTAACATACAGTTGAAGCAAATTTTAATTAAAGTATATAAAATATATGCTTTTCTGGCTTTCCTGGATGATGTAGACCAAAAAACGTCATTGCCGGTTTTCTTTATAAATATTATAAAATTATTTACATACTTATAGTAAATGAAAGATCAATTTTAAGGTCTGGATAAACGTGAGCTAAACATAACCATTTTTTAATATGAAGAAACAAAACCATCTTTCTTCATGGCTAAAATAAACAGAAGCCTTTTTAAATGTCTTAATTTTTTATTTAAAAAGAATCTGGAATGGTCACAACAGAATGGCAGAATTAAAATACCATCATAGCTGTGATTGCTTAATTTTGTAACTTGAATTTGCTGTCATCTTGTAGATTTGCCAGTCTCTCTTGTAGAAAGTCCCATGTTTTTTAAAAAAAAGCATATAATTTTTCAGAATAATTTTTAATTAACTCCTTGTAAGTCAAATGGTAATCTGTAAAAAATAATTTCACAAAAGATTTTATGTGTCAAAAATATTCATAATTTCCTCAAAATTATAATAACCCTATATTTAACCAAATCTCTTTGCAGCCTCTATTTTGTTTTTGTTATAGGATTAACTTCACCAAATGCTCTTTTCCTACATTACCAGTTTATGAGCTGCTTATACTGTCTTGGAATTTTGAGTATACAGGAATAACTATTTTAAAAATAGTAAAACATCATCAGTATAAGGAATATCACTAATGATCATATGCACCTATCCATACCACAGTTCTTGTAGCAATAATGAATCGGCAATATTTCAAAATATCACACTGTGATAAACAAGGATGTCTGATCTCAGAAGATAACACATGACAGACTCAATGCTCTACCATAAATCATTTTGAATTTGTGTACCTTGTCAGATATCTTCGGGATGTTTTTCCATCTGCTAGCAGTATATTGTCTTCAGGTGCTTTCAAGTATATTTGAATATAATATTAATCCTCTGACTTACAGACATTAATTAAAGTGATAGGGCCAACCTTTTGCTGTCCTATTTTATTTAATATGACAATCTCATCAATATGAGGAAATACAGAATAAAAGACACATTCCTTTACATTATTATAGAGATTGTCAACGTCAATTTTTCGTTAAGAAGTGAAATAATTTTTATTCCCGGGCAAGATGGCCAAAAGAAACAGCTCCCATCTGTAGCTCCCAGTGAGACCAACACAGAAGGCAGGTGATTTCTGCATTTCCAACTGAGGTGCCTGGCTCATCTCATTGGGACTGCTTAGACAGTGGGTGCAGCCCACAGAAGGTGAGCCGAAGCAGGGTGGGGTGTTGCCTCACAGGGAAGTGCAAGGGATTGGGGAACTCCTCCCCTGGCCAAGGGAAGTCATGAGAGACTGTGTCATGAGGGATGGAGCTATCAGGCCCAGACACTATGCTTTCCCCATGGTCTTTGCAACCTACAGACCAGGAAATTCCCTCTGGTGTCTGCATTACCAGAGCCCAGGGTTTCAAGCACAAAGTTGGGTGACTGTATGGGCAGACACTGAGCTAGCTGCAGGAGGTTTTTTTCATACCCCAGTGGTGCCTGGAACACCAGTTAAGCAGAACTGTTCACTCCCCTGGAGAGGAAAGTGAAGCCAGGGAGCCAAGTGGTGTTGCTCAGTGGATCCCACTCCCACAGAGCCCAATAAGCTAAGACCCACTGGCTTGAAATTCTTGCTGCCAGCACAGCAGTGTGAAGTTGACCTGGGACACTCAAGCTTGGTGGCAGGATGGGCGTCTGCCATTACTGAGGCTTGAGTAGGCGGTTTTCCCTTCACAGTATAAACAAAGCCACCAGAGAATTCAGATAGTGCAGAGCCCATCCTAGCTCAGCAAAACTGCTGTAGCCAGACTGCCTCTCTAGATTCCTCCTCTCTGGGCAGGGGATCTCTGAAAGAAAGGCAGCACCCCAGGCAGGAGCTTATGGGTAAAACTCCCATCTCCCTGGGACAGAGGACCTGGGGCAAGGGGTGGCTGTGGGTGCAGCCTCAGTCAACTTAAACGTTCCTGCCTGCTGACTCTGAAGAGAGCAGTGGATCTACCAGCACAGTGCTTGAGCTCTGCTAAGGGACAGACTGCTTCCTCAAGTGGGTCCCTGACCCCCAGGTCTCCTGATGGGGAGATACCTCCCAGCAGGGGCCGACAGACACCTCATAAAGGAGAGCTCCAGCTGACATCTGGCAGGTGCCCCTCTCAGATGAAGCTTCCAGAGGAAGGAACAGGCAGCAATCTTTGCTGTTTTGCAGCCTCTGCTGGTGATACCCAGGCAAACAGGGTCTGCAGTGGAACTCCAGCAAACTCCAGCAGACCTGGAGAAGAGGAGCCTGACTGTTAGAAAGAAAACCCACAAGCAGGAAGTGATACCATCAACGTCAACAAAAAGGATGACCACTCAAAAACCCCATCTGAAGGTTATCAACCTCAAAGACAAAAGGTAGACAAATCCACGAAGTTGAGGAAAAACCAGGACAAAAAGCCTGAAAATTCCAAAAACTAGAATGCCTCTTCTCCTCCAAAGGATCACAACTCCTCACCAGCAAGGGAAGAAAACTGGACAGAGAATGAGTCTGATGAACTGACAGAAGTATGCTTCAGAAGGTGGGTAATAACAAACTCCTCTGAGCTAAAGGAGCTTGTTCTAATTCAATGCAAGGAAGCTAAGAACCTTGATAAAAGGTTACAGGAACTACTAACTAGAATAACCAGTTCAGAGAAGAACATAAATGACCTGATGGAGCTGAAAAACACAGCATGAGAACTTGGTGAAACATACACAGGTATCAATAGCCAAATCAAGAAGAAGAAAGGATATTACAGATTGAAGATCAACTTAATTAAATAAAGCATGAAGACAAGATTAGAGAAAAAATTATGAAAAGGAATGAACAAAGCCTCCAATAAACATGGGACTATGTGTAGAAACAAACCCTACATTTGATTGGTGTACCTGAAAGTGAAGGGGAGAATGCAACCAAGCTGGAAAACACACATCAGGATATTATCCAGGAGAACATCCCCAACCCAGTAAGACAGACCAATATTCAAATTCAGGAAATACAGAGAACACCACAAAGATACCCTTGACAAGAGCAACCCCAAGACACATAATCATCAGATTCACCAAGTTTTAAATGAAGGAAAAATGTTAAAGGCAGCCAGAGAGAAAGGTCAGGTTACCCACAAAGGGAAGCCCATCAGACTAACAGCAGATCTCTTTGCAGAAGCCCTACAAGCCAGAAGAGCATGGAGGTCAACATTCAACATTCTTAAAGAAAAGAACTTTCAACCCAGAATTTCATATCCAGTCAAACTAAGCTTCGTAAGTGAAGGAGAAATATAACCCTTTACAGACAAGCAAATGCTGAGGGATTTTGTCACTACCAGGCCTGCTTTACAAGAGCTCCTGAAGGAAGCACTAAATATAGAAAGGACAAACCACTACCAGAAACTGCAAAAACATATGAAAATGTAAAGACCATCAATACTATGAAGTAACTGCATCAACTAATGGCAAAATAACCAGGTAGCATCATAATGACAGGATCAAATTCATCCATAACAATATTAACCTTAAATGCAATTTGGCTAAATGCCCCAATTAAAAGACTCAGACTGGCAAATTGGATAAAGAGTCAAGATCCATCAGTATGCTGTATTCAGGAGACCTCTCTCACATGCAAAGACATACATAGGCTCAAAATAAAGAGTTGGAGGAAGATTTACCAAGAAAATGGAAAGCAAAAACAAAAAAGCAGGGGTTGCAATCTTCATCTCTGATAAAACAGACTTAAACCAACAAAAATAAAAAAAAGAAAAAAAGAAGGACATTACATAATGGTAAAGGAATCAATGTAACTAGAAGAGTTAACTATCCTAAATATGTATGCACCTAATAGAGGAGCACCTGGATTTGCTAACTATCCTAAATATATATGCACCTAATAGAGGAGCACCTGGATTTGCTAACTACCCTAAATATATATGCACCTAATAGAGGAGCACCCGGATTCATAAAGCAAGTTCTTGGAGACTTAGTCTCCCACACAATAATAGTGGGAGACTTTAACACCCCACTGTCAATATTAGACAGATCAATGAGACAGAAAATTAACAAGGATATTCAGGACTTGAACTTAGCTCCGGACCAAGTGGACCTGATAGACATCTATAGAACTCTCCACCCCAAATCAATAGAATATACATTCTTCTCAGCACCACATCACACTTATTCTAAAACTGACCACATAATTGGAAGTAAAACACTCCTCAGCAAATGCAAAAGAACAAAAATTGTAACAGTCTCTCAGACCACAGTGCAATCAAATTAGAACTCAGGATTAAGAAACTCACTCAAAACTGCACAACTACATGGAAACTGGACAATCTGCTCCCGAATGACTAGTGGGTAAATAACAAAATTAAGGTAGAATAAGTAAGTTCTTTGAAATCAATGAGAACAAAGACAAAACTTACCAGAATCTCTGGTACACAGCTAACGCAGTGTTTAGAGGGAAATTTATGGCACTAAATCCCCATAGGAGAAAGTGGGAAAGATCTAAAATTGACACCCTAACATCACAATCAAAATATCTGGAGAAGCAAGAGCAAACAAATTCAAAAACTAGCAGAAGACAAGAAATAACTAAGATCAGAGCAGAACTGAAGAAGATAGAGATATGAAAACCCTTCAAAAAATCAATGAATCTAAGAGCCGTTTTTTTTTAAAGATTAACAAAATAGATAGACTGCTAGCCAGACTAATAAAGAAGAAAAGAGAGAAGCATCAAATAGACACAATAAAAAATGATAAAGGGGATATCACTCATGATTTTACAGAAATACAAACTATCATCAGAAAATACTATAAATACTTCTCTGCAAATAGACCAGAAAATGTAGAAAAAAAAATGGATAAATTCCTGGACACATGCACCCTCCCATGACTAAACCAGGAGGAGTTGTATCCCTGAATAGAACAATAATAAATTCTGAAATTGAGGCAATAATTAATAGCCTACCATCCTAAAAAAGCCCACAGGACCAGATGGATTCACAGCTGAATTCTACCAGAGGTACAAAGAGGAGCTGGTACTATTCCTTCTAAAACGATTCCAAACAACAGAAAAAGAGGAACTCCTCCCTAACTCTTTTTATGAGGCTAGCATCATTCTGTTAGCAAAACCTGGCAGAGATACAACAAAAAAAGAAAATTTCAGTCCAATATCACTGATGAACATTGATGTGAAAATCTTCAACAAAATACTGGCAAACTGAATCCAGCAGCACATTAAAAAGCTTATAAACCATGATCAAGTCAGCTTCGTCCCTGGGATGCAAGGTTGGTTCAACATATGCAAATCAGTAAATATGATCTATCACATAAACAGAACTCATTACAACAACCACATGATTATCTCAATAGATGCAGAAAAGTCCTTGAATAAAATTCAACACCCCTTCATGCTAAAAACACTCAATAAATGAGGTATTGATGGAATGCATCTCAAAGTAATAAGAGCTATTTATGACAAATCCACAGCCAGTATCATCATGGATGCGCAAAAGCTGGAAGCATTCCCTTTGAAAATCGACACAAGACAAAAATGACCTCTCTCCCCACTCCTATTCAACATAGTATTGGAAGTTCTGGCCAGGACCATCATGCCAGAGAAAGAAATAAAGGGTATTCAAATAGGAAGAGAGGAAGTCAGATTGTCTTTACTTGCAGATGACATGATTGTATATTCAGAAAACCCCATCATCTCAGCCCAAAAACTCCTTAAGCTCATAAGCAATGTCAGTAAAGTCTCAAGATACAAAATAATGTGCAAAAATAACAAGCATTCCTATACACCAGTAATAGACAGAGAGCCAAATCATGAGTGGTTGCTACAAAGATAATAAAATACATAGGAATACAACTTACAAGCAATGTGAAGGACCACTTCAAGGAGAACTACAAGCCACTGCTCAAGGAAATAAGAGAGGACACAAACAAATGGAAAAACATTCCATGCTCATGGATAGGAGAAATCAATATCATGACAATGGTCATACTGCCCAAAGTAATTTATAGATTCAATGCTATCCCCATCAAGGTACCATTGACTTTCTTCACAGAATTAGAAAAAGCTATTTTAAATTTAATATGGAACCAAAAAGAGCCGGTATAGCCAAGACAATCCTAAGCAAAAAGAACAAAGCTGGAGGCATCACACTACCTGACTTCAAACTATACCTCAAGGCTACAGTAACCAAAACAGCATGGTACTGGCACCAAAACAGATATGTAGGCCAATGGAACAGAACGGAGTCCTCAGAAATAACACCACACATCTGCAGTCATCTGATATTTGACAAACCTGACAAAAACAAGCAATGGGGAAAGGATTCCCTATTTAATGAATGGTGTTGGGAAAACTGGCTAGCTATATGCGGAGAACTGAAACTCGATCCTTTCCTTTCACCTTATACAAAAATTAACTCAAGATACATTAAAGATTTAAATGTAAGACCTAAAACCATAGAAACTCTAGATGAAAACCTAGGCAGTACCATTCAGGACATAGGCATGGGCAAAGACTTCATGACTAAATCACCAAAAGCAATGGCAACACAAGCTGAAATTGACAAATGTGAACTAATTAAACTAAAGCACTTCTGCACAGCAAAAGAAACTATCGTCAGAGTGAAAAGGCAACCTACAGAATGGGAGAAAATTTTTGCAAACTTTCCATCTGACAAAGGGCTAATATCCAGAATTTAGAAGGAACTTAAACAAATTTGCAAGAAAAAAAAAAAACATCAAAAAGTGGGTGAAGGATGTGAACAGACACTTCTCAAAAGAAGACACGTGGCCAAGAAACATAGGAAAAAAGCTTATCATCACTGATCATTAGAGATATGCAAAGAAAACCACAATGACACACCATCTCATGCCGTTAGAATGATGATCATTAAAAAGTCAGGAAACAACAGATGCTAGAGAGGATGTGGAGAAATAGGAATGCTTTTACACTGTTGGTTGGAGTGTAAATTACTTCAACCTTTGTTGAAGACAGTGTGACGATTCCTCAAGGACCTACAGCTAGAAATACCATTTGACCCAGCAATCCCATTACTGAGTATATACCCAAATGATTTTAAATCATTCTGCTATAAAGACGCATGCACACGTATGTTTATTGCAGCACTGTTCACAATAGCAAAGACTTGGAAGCAACCCAAATGCCCATCAAGGAGAGATTGGATAAAGAAAATGTGGCACATATACATCACTGAACACTATGAAGCCATAAAAAAGAATGAGTTCATGTCCTTTGCAGGGAAATGGATGAAGCTGGAAACCATTATTCTCAGCAAACTAACACAGGAACAGAAAACCAGACGCTGTATATTCTCGTTCATGAGTGGGAGATGAACAATGAGAACATATGGGCACAGGGAAGGCATCATCACACACTGGGGCCTATCGGGGGTAGGGGGCAAGGGGAGGGATAGTTTTGGAAAAATACCTAATGTAGATGATGGGTTGATGGGTGCAGCAAACCACCATGGCACATATATACCTATGTAATAAACTGCACATTATGCGCATGTATCCCAGAACTTAAGTATAATAAAAATAAAAAAGGGAAAAAAAGAAATGAAACCATTTTTAAATTTAATCTATCTCAGGTAAATAAAGAATAATTGTATTCTAAAAATATGGTAGCAAATACAATTTCTAAACATAAATTCATGTTAAATGTGAAGTAGCATTTTTTTTTTTTAGGTAGAGATTTATAAAGCAGAAATGTTACAGCTTTTACTGATAGTTAAGAAAAATATAAATTAAAGTGCCTAAAGTCATAATGTATACTTATCAATCTCACTACAGGTTATTAATATGTTGGTGTGTGAATTTTCTTTCAGATATGTAGCAATATATTTGAACACACAGGTTATTTTTATAAGAATGGGTTCATGTTGTACATGTTGCTTTTTCATCTGCTAAGAAGTGCTTTTTATGCCTTGGATTAGAGATATGCTTCCTCCATTTTATCTCATCATATTCCTTTATTTGAATGTACCATAATTCATGTACCCAGTTTTATTATTGCAGGGAATTTTGGTTGTTTCTAGTATTATTTTCTTTTTATAAATTATATTGCTGTCATTATTAGTATACATATGTCTTTATGCACTTGTTTGATTATCTCCCATGTATGAATTCCAAAATAAAATTGCCTGGCGAATGAGAAGGTATTTTGGGAACCTCCTCATATAGATTTAGAATAATATTATTTTTCCATTTTATTCCACCATCTTCTTATCCAAGCATCACCCTGAAATCAAGGCACTTTAAAATGCTTACTTTCTTTTTTAATTTATTTATCAACTTTGATTATAAGTTCCAGGGTACATGTGCGGGATGTGCAGGTTTGTTACATGGCAAACATGTGCCATAGTGGTTTGCTGCACTGATCAACCCATCACCTAGGTATTAAGCCCAGCACCCATTAGTTGTTCTGCTTGATGCCCTCCCCAACTTTTCCCCACCCTGACAGGCCCCAGTGTGTGTTGTTTTCCTCCATGTATCCATGTGTTCTCATCGTTCAGTTCCCACTTATAAGTAAGAATATGCTGCGTTTGGTTTTCTGTTCCTGTGTTAGTTTGCTGAGGATAATGGCTTCCATTATCTCCATCCATGTCCTGCAAAGGACACCATCTCGTTCCTTTTTAAGGCTGCATAGTATTCCATGGTGTATATGTACCATATTTTCTTTATCAAGTCTATCATTGGTGGGTATTTGGGTTGATTCCACATCTTTGCTCTTGTGAATATTGCTGCAATGAACATACGTGTGCATACATTTTTATAATAGAAGAATTTATATTCCTTTGGGTATATACCCAGTAATGGAATTGCTGGGTCAAATGATATTTCTGATTCTAAATCTTTGAGGTAGTGCCACAATGTGTTCCACATGAATGAACTAATTTACATTTCCACCAACAGTGTATAAGGGTTTGTTTTTCTCCACAACCTTGCCAGCATCTGTTGTTTCTTGACTTTTTAATAATCACCATTCTGAGTGGCATGAAATGGCATCTCATTGTGGTTTTTATTTGCATTTCTCTAATGATCAGTGATGTTGAGCTTCTCATATATTTACTGGCTGCATGAATGTCTTCTTTTGAGAAGTGTCTATCCATATCCTTTGTCCACTTTTAAGTGGAGTCGCTTGTTTTTGTTTTTGTTTTTGTTTTGCTTGTAAATTTGTTTAAGTTCCTTGTAGACTCTGGATATTAGACCCTTGTCAGATGGCTAGATTGCAAAAATTTTCTCCCATTCTGTAGGTTGTCTGTTCCCTCTGATGATAGCTTCTTTTACTGTGCAGAAGATCTTTAGTTTATTTAGGTCTCATTTATCAAGTTTTCCATTTGTTGCAATTGCTTTTGGTGTTTTCATCATGAATTCTTTGCCATGCATATGTCCTGAATGGTATTGTCTAGATTTTCTTCTAGGGTTTTTATAGTTATGGGTTTTACATTTAAATCTTTAATCCATCTTGCTTTAATCTTTGTATAAGGTGTAAGGAAGGGGTCAAGTTTCAGTTTTCTGCATATGGCTAGCCAGTTCTTCCAGCACTATTTATTAAACAGGGAATCCTTTCTCCATTGCTTGTTTTTGTCAGATTTGTCAAAGATGAGATGGTTGTAGATGTGCGCTCTTATTTCTGAGTTCTCTGTTCTTTTCCATTGGTCAATGTGTCTGCTTTTGTACCAGTACCATGGTGTTTTGGATACTGCAGCCTTGTAGCATTGAAGTCAGGTAGTGTGATGCCTCCAGTTTTTTTCTTTTCACTTAGGATTGTCTTGGTTATATGGGCTCTGTTTTAGTTCCATATGATTTTTAAAACAGTTTTTTCCTAACTCTGTGAAGAATGTCAGTGGTAGTTTAATGGGAATAGCATTGAATCTACAAATTACTTTGGGCAGTATGGCCATTTTCACAATATTGATTCTTCCTATCCATGAGCATGGAATGTTTTTCCATTTGTTTGTGTCCTATCTGATTTCATTGAGCACTGGTTTGTAGTTCTCCTTGAAGAAGTCCTTCACATACCTTGTTAGCTGTATTCTTAGGTATATTATTCTCTTCTTAGCAATTGTGAATGGGAGTTCATTCATGATTTGGCTCTCTGCATGCCTGTTGTTGGTGTACAGGAATGCTAGCAAATTTTGCATGTTGATTTTGTATCCTGAGACTTTGTTGAAGTTGCTTATCAGCTTAAGAATATTGGCAGCTGAGATGGTAGGATTGTCTAGATATAGAATTATGTCATCTGCAATAAAAGACAAATTGACTTCCTCTCTTCCTATTTAAAAACCTGTTATTTATTGATGCTGCCTGATTGCCCTGGCCAGAACTTCCAATACTATTTTGAATAAGAGTGGCGAGAGAGGGCATTCTTGCCTTGTGCTGGTTTTCAAGAGGAATGCTTTCAGTTTTTGCCCATTCAATATGATATTGGTTATGGGTTTATCATATGTGGCTCTTATAATTTTGAGTATGTTACTTCAATATCTAGTTTATAGAGAATTTTTAACATGAAGAGATGTTGAATTTTATCAAAGGCCTTTTCTATGTCTATTGAGAAAATCATGTAGTTTTTGTCTTTAGTTCTGTTTACGTGATGAATTACATTTATTGATTTGTGTATGTTGAACCAACCTTGCATCCGACTGATGAAGCCAAGTTTATCATAGTGGATAAGCTTTTTGATGTGCTGCTGGATTCGGTTTGCCAGTATTTTATTGAGGATTTTTGCACCCATATTCATCAGGGATATTGGCCTGAAGTCTTCCTTTCTTGTTGTATCTCTGCCAGATTTTGGTATCAGGATGATGCTGGCCTCATAAAATGAATTAGGAAAGATTCCCTCCTTTTCAATTGTTCGGAATAGTTTCAGGAGAAATGGTACCAGCTCCTCTTTGTACCTCTGGTAGAATTCAACTGTAAATCCATCTGGTCCTGGGCTGTTTTTGGTTGGTAGGTTAAACATGCCTACTTTCTTTAAGCTAGGTTTATTCACATTATTATTCTAAATATTAGGTATATGTCAGTTCTGAATTTTGATTAGCAAATACAAATCAGATATACACCAAAGTCAGTGAACAAATTTATCTCACAAAATCATGTGTTCCTTTCATCATTTGTATTTTTTTTTTAATATGGAATTCTACAGACAACCTTATTGAATATTGTAAAATCTCTCATTTCTATCACTTTATTCATTCTGAGGTATAGAGGCCATATAAGATGAGAAACTCCCTCTTTTCTCCCAGGATTTATTAAATAAAGAATAGATCATTTATTTAACTAGTTACAGTGAGTCTACTTAATTATTGATTACCTACTAAATGTCAGGATATTATTTTTAGAGGTTTTAATAAAAGAGAAACATGGTTTTGCTTATCTCTCTCTGTCTTTCTCTCTATCCACAGGTACACATATATATATTTATATTACCCACAGTTAATGATATCATATCCTCTTTTCCAACAGTAGCACTCATTTTTTTTTTCTAATTTATGTACTTTCATTTTGTTTCTCCTTTTAAAATATGTAGTGAGGGAAGGATATAGTATTATCTCAGATGTGACAAATTCAAGGCAAATGTGATAACTCCTTCTTAGTATATCCATAGCAGGTATTATTAATAAGTTGTGCCATTTTTTTTTTTTCCTTTTAAGTCAAGAGATAGCATCAAGATTCTTAGTACAGGGCTTCAGTGAACACCACCAATATTTTCTTCATTTCTCATTTTCTACTGAAAACAAATAGAACTGATGGGCCATTTGAAATAACAAAAATGTGTCAATAATAGGTTATTGTAGCTCAAGGGATCACATGTATGGTTGCTTGATAAAATATAAAAGTCAATTAAGTAAACTCCAGATAAGCAACATGATGCTTTTTGTTTTTGGTTTTGTTTCTGGGTTTTTTATTTTGTTTTGTTCAAGTGTGTTCCAAATATTGTTTGTGGACATACTTATCATAAAATTATTTGTGTTTATCTAAATATTTTTATTTTAATTTCTCGGCTAAATTTGGCAAATCAAAGTTTTTTTTTCTGTATTTTAGAAAAATGGCCAGAAAAATATAAAATTATAATAACTATTAAAAGTTGTCCCATAAGTTTAATACATAATAAGAACAAAAATAAGCATCCAGAAGACATTGAATAACCCAAAGATCTGCAAGACTTGTTAAATAAGGTATTACTATATAAAAATAAAAGAATGATTTTAATGAAAGGAGTTATAGTTTTCTAAAAGACAATTTTCTAATATCTATCAGAATATAAAGTTTTGGACCATTTTTGAGCCACTATATAAGAATGCATGGCAGGTATGTTTTTCTATGTGTGGATACAGTACACATATAATATACACATGTGTGCATATGTGGATGTCTGCAGTATCATATATGATGAAAATATAAGATATTTGATAAACCATTATGTATAAAAATCTCATGTTTGAGAAAATATATATTCATGTATGTGTATGAAAGATATCCTCAATTTTATTATATTTTATTGTATTTATCTTTGGGCAGCAGCATATGAATTATGTTCACTTTCTCTTGAATACCTATTTGAATTGTCTTTTATATTGACATTTATAATTAGAATGCCTGTAAAACTATTTTATTTTAACAACAGCAACAAAAATACTAGCTACTCAAATAATAGAGTAAAGAAAGTCATTGAGGTAAATTTTACCAATACTTAATCAAGCACTATCCAAATGAGAATAACCTTGAGCCAACAGACTTTGTGTATTCCTGTTTTATTGATAATGCCTCTCTAGTTGTAATATGCATCCTGAGGACATCGTGGCTGATACTATTAAATACAAATTTTTATAAGTTTATTACCAGAATGAAGTAGTAGCCATAAAACGAAGTACTAAAATCAAAAAACATGCTTGTCACTTACACAAAGGCAACCATCTGTATAATGAGGTCAGAGAGAAGATAAAGATTCCACGGTATCTGAGAAATCTGAGTTTAAAACCTCAGTTGTTCTAATTTTTCAGATTGTGTGATTTTGGTTTAATTACTTAACCTTCATTAACATCAGTTTTTTCAACTACAAGTAAAACAGTAGCTACTTCATTGTTTAAATTCTGAATCATAATAGGTACTGACAATGTTCACTTTACCAGTTTCTCATTACCTTTCTTACTCTGACTTATTTCTTCTCTGACTTCTCACCACTCCCAATGCTGGTGCCATCTCTTCTGTCATTGACCATCCCACTTTGACCATAAAAGGTGATGAGTAAAGCAGAATGCGCAAAGGGTTATGTCTTATTTATTATCTTCCTTATGGAATATAGTGTTCTATTTATAGCAGATGATCAGTGAATGTGTATTGATAAGACAACATTTTATTTAAATAATATTTGATTTAGGAGCAACGGAGAGGGCATTATTTAAATTTTAGGTTGTTGGTAACGTAGTCATTCAACTTCTTATTTTTAATCATTTTTAGGTGGATTATTACTTTTTTAATTGTGAAAGAATGCTTTTTAAACACTACTTTACTTTGTCATAATTCCAGATCAGCATCTGTTTGATAAAATCTGGCACGAGTCGACCTTTGAAAAGCCCATCAAACAGTGATTTACAATTTCCTCCTTCATGAAGTGACTGATATCAATAATAATTTATTCTTTTTTTTTTTTTTTTTTTTTTTTTTTTGAGATGGAGTCTCGCTCTGCCGCCCAGGCTGGAGTGCGGTGGCCGGATCTCAGCTCACTGCAAGCTCCGCCTCCTGGGTTTACGCCATTCTCCTGCCTCAGCCTCCCAAGTAGCTGGGACTACAGGCGCCGCCACGTCGCCCGGCTAGTTTTTTGTATTTTTTAGTAGAGACGGGGTTTCACCGTGTTAGCCAGGATGGTCTCGATCTCCTGACCTCGTGATCCGCCCGTCTCGGCCTCCCAAAGTGCTGGGATTACAGGCTTGAGCCACCGCGCCCGGCCCCAATAATAATTTATTCTAACAATAAATTCCAGTAAGTGAAATGGAAGCCCTTCATACTCTGTGACATGATTAAGGAAAAATATTTGGTGGGGTTAGTTTCATCCCTTTATGCTTAACCTCAGGGCATTTGTTATCTGTCATGCATGAAATAGAAATTAGTAATTCTCAGAGGAAGATTATATATAAACCTTGCAAAATGAAGATTATATAGGAACATAAAACATTAAAAATACAAAAATAATAGAAAGACATTTGTGGGCTACAAAACATTTTAAATTATTCTAAAGTACAGTTTTCACTTTGTGTTTTCTATTTATAACAATAATTTTTAACGTATAGTTTGGAATGCTAACCAAATTGATAATCACAAATGAAGAAAATAAAGAGCATAAATTGGAATATTTAAGCACGGTGGCTCACGTCTGTAATCTCAGCACTTTGGGAGGCCAAGGTGGGTGGATCACCTGAGTTCAGGAGTTTGAGACCAGCCTGGCCAACGTGGTGAAACCCCGTCTCCACTAAAAATACGAAAACTAGCCAGGCGTGGTGGCAGGCTCCTGTAGTCCCAGCTACTCGGGAGGCTGAGGCAGGAGAATCGCTTGAAACTGGGAGGCGGAGGTTGCAGTGAGCAGAGATCGCGTCTTTGCACCACAGCCTGGGCGACAAGAGCAAAACGCTGTCTAAAAAAAAAAAAAAAAAAGAAAGAAGAAAAATGATGAATGTTTCTTGTCAGAGGCAGGATCTCATCTGGGTCTTTACAACTTGAATGAAGAAAAGACACGGAGGAGGAAATTGCAGGCTCAAGTAAAATGGCAAGAATGAAGTAGAAGTTTTAGTTGAGTTTCAGGGGAAAGTTGCACTTTTCAAAAACAGCAGGGAATATCATTGAATAAGTAGACTAGAGCCAGTTTGCCTGCTGTTTACTTTTTATTAGAATCTTATTAAAATATATTAAAGCAATTTTTATAAAAATAAAAATTCAAATATAGTTCCCCTTCCTATTCTGGTAAGATTTCATCTCAAGGCTAGTTATCTCTAAGATGTTTGGCATTTCTGTTTGGTCTGTAATACACATATACAAAAGTAGGAAATGCAAAACAGATTTATTTTTTCTTATGCAAAATAGGACATAGCATGAATGACAATTGCCCTAGCTACCTAAAATTTTGTAATAATCCAAAAATTTCTATATTGTGTACCATAATTACTACCATAGTTTCAAATGGTTTTGTAATACATATACTGTGTTTGCCAAAAGGTTAAGAAATTAGACTTACACATAATTATCGGGAGCTATTTACTCCAACTGAACATAATTATTGAAATCACAAGAACACAGATTTGAAAGGAACCCCAACAGGTTATCTAGTTGGTCTAATCTCTTCAAGGGCATACATTTAACCCACCACAATTTACCAATTTTTGTTTTCCTTTTCTTAATCAAGTTAATCCATTTTTCTTACTTTAAGCAAGATTGTTTAAAACCTCTCCTGATGAAAAAATTCTGTTTAGTAAATAAAGCCCTCTGGAGAGAGAGAGAGATTCCACAACAGCTCTTGGTATTTCGCTTTGGCTTGGGTTTAACAATGCTTGCTGCAAACATTTCTTCAGGATATCTAAGGTAATTCTCTCATGCTTCTTCCACCGAAGACTGTTTTCTCTAGTCTTGTGTGTTTCACTTACAGCGGTGGAAGTACTACTTTATAGTTGCTATAATCTGCATTTAGGTGGGAAAGTATGGGTGATAGGTGCAAATCTCTTCCATCTGTAGTAAAAAGTGATGGGGTTGTATAAAGAGTGACATTATTGATATTATTTTTTTTGACTCCCAAAAGTTTCATGTAGTTTTAACCTATAAATCGTTCCTTAAAAATAAAAATATCCTTCTTCCCCAGTCAGCTTCTAGGGGACCCATACTCACCTATGGTTGATCACGTTTTGGTAGAGCCTATTTTTTTTCTCTGGGTCATAGTTCAAGCTCTTACATTTTCCCTAAATTATTCCCAACATCATCATTATATTATTCTGTTTTCAGGGCCTTCATTCCCACACTGTCTGCTAAGTAAGGGGTTTAAAAAATAATCTCACGTGAATTGAAAGTCATCTGTAGTGTAAACTGTACAATTTGTATATTTACATTTTAGAACAATTTGGAGGAATCAAATCTCAAACTAAGGATAACAGTGGTAGTAATTTCAGGCCCCCTGTTGAGAGATAAGATATAAAGGTGCCCCAGAAGCCCTTTGAATGGTGCTGGACACAGAGAAAATCCCCTATTCTATTAGCTATTGTTATTAGTTATGATGAAGATTGTGTTGGTGGTGGTATTGTTTAAATATGTTAGAGCAGGAATATCTTACTTGCTGTCTTTCTCCTGGAGTATGGTGCTCTGTTGTATTTAGAGTGGATGATCAGTGAGTGTGTATTAATAACACAATATTTTATTTAAGAGCAATGGATAGGACGCTATTTACATTTTAGATTGTTGGTGAACTAGTCATTCAAACTATTTATTAATCTTTTAATTCTTCATTGGGCATTCATCGTTGCACATCCCTGTCATACTTTGGAAGTTAACTTGGCTTTTTGGCTTGTTTTGGCCAATGAAATGAAGCCAGAATTGATAAATGACACTTGTGCACAGAAACTGTGAACTTTGAGACTGAGAGTGTAATTTGTCACGTTTTCTTTTCCTGCCTCAGTAGTCATGAATGCACTTCCCAAGATGTAACCTCTGTCACTCTGGGTCCCAAGGTTGCTTGCTAATCAGGATCTCATTTGAACACCTACTTCGGATATGTAAACTGGGTTAGAAATAAAAGTCTGTTGTTTTAAGCCACTAAGATTTGGGGGGTTTCTTTTTTATTGCGGCATAACCTGCCCTCTCTTGACTGATAACTGACAACATGCGTATTTGTGAAGAAAATATTTTTGCTACTAGACATGACTAAGCAAACTATTTTCTCTGCACACAAATAAATTATGTTCAGGTGTCACTCCACATAACTGATTATGCCATGCCAACGTTCTCTAAAATAAACGTGGTGAAATCCTTTCCTTACAAGGAAGAAACACAGCGTCTGTTATATTTGAACGGGAAAACTGCTTCTGGCTGGCTGTCCATAGTGCTGAATGGGGAATAAAATCTGTCCGGCTGTTTATGTCCTGAATTTTAGCACTGAGGCAAAATGTGAGCAGCTCAATTTACCTATGTTATTGTATCCAGAATTCCTTCTTCTCCCATCTTAGGCATTAAAACGTATGCAGTGCAATGACTTATCTTGCAACAGGTGCGATTGTTAATTACTCGAGATTTTCCAGGGACAAACAGAGAAAACCTTCTCTCTCTTAGTAACATCAAGAAAGACTGAAGGGTGGAGAAAATAATTCTCGCTTCCATTTTTCAACCTCATGTACTTGATACTCCAATTAGAGACTCAGTGATATTTTTGAAATTTTATTTTCCTGCTTTTGTGTATGAATATTGTTTTGTGTTTTAAGTATTTTAAGAGGTGCTACATCTTTAGAAGTCATTTTTTTGTATTTTTTTGGTAAATAATTATAAGGAAATGTACATTTTTTACTTTTTAATGGGGATGAGTAGGAAACTAAGATGAAATATGTAGTTTCAGTGGAAAATAAGAGAGATACATAAAAAACATTTTATTTTAAAGAACTGCCTCAAAATTTGTTTATATCATCCCCAAAGTGCTGTTTTATTTTTTTACATTAATTGTACTGTCTTGATATTGGGAATAAGATATGATCAAAACAATTGAAGTGTGGATCAAAAATACTGATAATCTTAATTCAAAAGCTTTGTTAATCATACTAATATGAATTATTTTTAAGCCTGAAATCTGGTTTTAGATTATATTAGAGTAGGCCCATTTCTTTATGCAGATGGTAGATAGGGCTCCTTGTTAGTTCAATTTTAGATGAAATGAGTAAAGAAAGAGCACTTTCTGAAAACTAGTCATTTCATATTGTTTTGTGGTTTACAGTGCTCCGTTAAAAACACATGACATTGTTAGGCCTATTTTAGGCAGTCATACAGTCTGATTCACAAGGAAGAATTGATAATTCCTTCCGTGTTTTACTTCTGTATATTTTTAGATTTTGTTTTCTGTATGTCATTTTCTTACTGACAGGAGGATGAGGAGAAAGGCAGGATGGGTTAAATGGATTCATTAAAATACACAAAAAGGCAGGGTCTCCATTGTTTTCAGACTGTAGAGTAACTGTGATAGGATGCTTTTTCAAATATGAATAGAAATTATTTTCATAAAATATCTACTATATCTCAATGCTTCAATTGCACCATCTCCAATCTCCCTAATGTCTTCATATCCCTATTCATATTTCACATACAAGCTAAAAATTTTCAATTATTTAAATGTATTTAAATTTAAAGTCATGTAGCTAGCAAATGACAAAACTGAGTTCAAATTCAGTGTCTGTACTGGCTGAATCATGGATATGAGTTTTGAAAGGTTATTCCTACTTTATATATCAAACCCTTTTCCAATGGTAGAGAGGTTAGTTTTCTGAGTGAAATATTAACTGTTATAAAACGTATGTGTTAAGAATGAAGAGATCTTATTGGGGAATTACTATATAAACTCCAAAGCAAAGTTTCCAATGGGCTTTTTTTCCAAGGGCTAGTGTGTGCTGGTCCCAGAAATAGACATGTATATTTTTTACCCACCCCTAGTGACACTAGAATATTCTGTTCTTTTAAATCTAGGGCTAAATTAGGCAAGGAAGGTTCAAACTGGACAAACCTACAATTATCAAAATCTCCTCTTAGAACTTTAAGAAGGCAGTCGGGACTCAGCAGGTATTTTTATTTGCTTATTTTTCTCATCAATTGAAAACGCAATCAAATTCTGGCTGTGTGACCTTGGGTATTTTGCTACCTAAGTTTCAGTTCTTCATTTGTAAAATATACCTATTTTTTCCATAGGATTATTCTTTGGATTTATTTAAGTATCATATTTAAAGTTTCTATCACAGTGCCTGCCATAGTATGACCTTAAAACTGTATTTACTGAGAGCATGAGAGCATACATTTAAGAAAGGAATTGTATTATTGCCATCATAGGTTCCAAGGATATAACAGAGAATAAAACAGACAAATTTGCTGCCCTAATTAAGCTTATAGTCTGATAGGAGAAGATATTATGTATTCTATTGGTTGAGTGGTACTCTGAATATAAATAAATAATAAATAAAACAGATTAAGGGGCATAGAGTGTTCCAGGGATTCTTTTTTACATAAGGTGATGAAGGAGTCTCGGATAAAGTGATATGTGAGTAGAGAACTACAGGAAATTTGGAAACCTGGAAGGAAAACATTGTGGACAGAGAGACTGACTGGTGCAAAGGTATTGACATTAGAATACCTTCTGTGAATTCTAACAGTAGAGGGAGTAGGGAGGACAGTGGTAGATGAAAGCAGCAAGACAGTTGGGGCGCTGATCACATGGGCCTTGGCTGCCATGCTAAAGGTAAGACACAAGCTGTATGATGGAAAGCCATTAAAGAGTTTTGAAGTGAGACTTGGTCTGACTCTCAGACTGAAAAGATCAGAATCCTGGCTGGCAGATGATAGATTTTATGGGCAACACTTGAAACAGGTAAATAAATCTGTAGGGGATTTTAATAGTTTAGGTAGAACATGATGGTTGCTTGAATGAGTGATATTGATGAAGGAAGAAAGAAAAGATATTATGGATATTAAAGGTAGAACTGACAGAATTTGCCAATAGATTCTTGTAGGATATGGGAGGCAGAGAGGTACCAAGGATGCTTCCAAGTGTTTTGGCCTGAACAACTGGAAGATTGGAGTTGTCACTTCCTGATGGGGAAGGCTGCCGGAAAGGAGCAAGTACGAATATGAAGAGAAATGAGTGGTAGCTAGACGAGAACCTAAGTTCAAGGGGAGTAATGATTAAAGATGAGTGACATATAGCATAATATATATCACCCATCTGGATGTGAGATATATACTACATATGGAGTGATCTGGGGTGAGGAAAAAATTTATGATGCAAAAGAGGGGCTGATGTCCTTGAGTAGGTAAGAGATGGGATTTCTTGAAGCAGAGCAGAGGCTGGGCTGCCATAGAGATGCAGAGGGACAGCAGGGTGGAGGTAATTGATACAGGTTGTTAAGTATTTGCCTAAAATTTGTCATTGAAAGTAATGGCAAACCCGCAATTACTTTTGCCCCAACCTAATAGATTTGATGGTGGTGGGGGAACTTGGAATTTATCTTAAATATAAAGCAAGTTTCTCCATTGAAGGAGTGGAGGAAGAGAGAAGGTGTATATCAGTTTGTTAGGTCTGCCATAACAAAGTACCATGGAGGGATTGATTAAAACAACTGAATTTAATTTTCTCACAATTTTGGAGGCTGTAAGCCTGAGATCTAGTTATCAGTAGGGTTAGTGTCTTCTGAGCCTTCTCACCTTTGCTTGTGGATGGCCTTCTCCCTGTGTCTTCATTCTTCATGTGGTCTTCCCTGTCTGTGTCCCCGCTGATCTCATTTTAACTTAATTACTTCTTTAGAGTCTCTATCTCCAAATATAGTCACTTTCTGAGGTATTGGGATTTAGGACTTCACCATATGGGTTTTATATTAATATTAATATTAAGAGGGACATACTTTAGCCCCTAACAAGGTATTTAAAATTCAATTCAAGGAAAGTAACATATTGCCTAGAATGGGCTAGGAAAATGTAAAATTGCAGAGCAGCATTTACATTAATGTAGTAGACCATTCATAGTTGAAACATTTGTAATATCTACAAGATTAAAAAATTTAAGGGACAATTAAGTTTAAATTTTAGTAACTCTGTGTCATTTAAATTAAATAATTTTTTTCCTGAAAATATACTCTGTATTCTAAGTAGTCCAGAAAATAAAATAGAAAATAATAGGAATGGCACTAGATTTACTCAGTATGCACACATATTCCAAGTATATTCGTCAAGTGTTGTATATTCATTGTATCAGAAATTTACCTACAGAGGGTAAGAATTAGAAAACTAAGAAAGATGGAATAGATTGGTAGAGTGAGCTTTCTGCATCTTTTTCATTCTATGACCCTCAGACTAAAATCTAGTCTGCCAGTCTGTAATACATTCTTATATTCTGTAATTAAAGTCTCGTGCTTTGTTTGTCTCAGGTATTTAAAACATTGTTTTCACAATTTCTTTGTAGTTTATCTTTAAATTGATAGACAATATTTTCCAGAAATATTTTGATTTTATTTTGCAGTTCATTGTACTGTATTTTGTTTAATTTCCTTTCCAAAGAGAGAGGAGTCTTTTTGGCTTTTTAGAAATCTTATTGTCCATAATTATTCAACATACAATGTTTAATTTTATAAATGTAAGGTTTAAAATACATTAGAAAATAAAGTAGCATTCAGTACATAATTTAACTATGATTTTGAAGAATAATTTTGTTTAGTTAACTTAAGATATTTATTTTGTTTCAGATAAGAAAGTGATAAACAAGTTTTATGCATGATTGTTTTTAATGAGTTTTAAATAAACCAAGTTTTAATTTATATGAGATATAGTTGATTTGGTAAATAAAATCTATCATTTTATTGTTAAATTCATCACCATTGATCACAATATATAGCTTGGGTAGGAGATTATGGTTGCTTGAATGAGAGTGGTATTGATTAATAGGGTAGCATAATTTTGTTAGCTACACAAAGTACAATATTGATAATTTTCTAAAGCCTAAAATATTTATTTATATTTGGAAGAGTCTATCTCAATACAATATTAAAATAAGTTAAGCAGAAGTCTACCTAAAGTATTCACAAAATTTAAATGCTATCTAACTCAATCACTTTATCTCTGAAAACACAGATTCTAAGCAAAAGTTTGAGAAAAGTACATACATGTACTTTTAAACGTGTGTTTAAAGTAGACAGTGTGCCTGATCCATATCATAATTTTTTCTAGTAAATGTGAACCTTTGTTGTTGTTAAGTAGAGTTTTTCTATTTAAATATCATCATTTAATGAAGCAGCTAGAGCATTTTTTGAACTTCATGGTTATCCTATATGATAAAATATACAGTAGAGGCAGTAGAGGTTAAAACATTATTTGAATTTTTTTTTTTTTTTTTTTTTTTGAGACTGAGTCTTGCCCTGTCACCTAGGCTGGAGTTCAATGGTATGATCTTGGCTCACTGCAACCTCTGCCTCCTGGGTTCAAGCACTTCTTCTGCCTCAGTATCTAGGATTACAGGTGTGTGTCATCATGCCCAGCTAATTTTTTGCATCTTTAGTAGAGATGGGGTTTCACTATGTTGGCCATGCAGGTCTCAAACTCCTGATCTCGTGATCCACCCGCCTTGGCTTCCCAAAGTGCTAGGATTACAGGTGTGAGCCACCACACCCAGCCAGCTAAAATAATCTTTAAGAAATTCCAATCTGGTTATACCACACCTCTAATTAATACTCCCCAATGGTTTGTAATTCCTCTCAGAATAAAAATCCTGAATGGGTCTCCAAGGCTCCTCCTCCCACTGTTTCCTCCAGTTCACCAGCCTTTCCTAGCAAAAGGCTCTCTGCCTTTATATATGCCTTTATGCATTCATTCCTTTGTCTTCCTTCCTTCTCTTCTAAACCTTATTCATCCTTTACACTTCAGTTCCACATTTACTTCTTCTTTGGGAAAGCTCCTATTGATCTTTCAGCTTGATCATACTTATAGTATTCCAAATTTTTATTTTATAGCATTTTTCAAGTGAATAAATCAAGAATAAGCCAATGACGCAATTCATATTTGTATAGAATCTTATACAAATTAAAAATATTAAGTTTTCTCTACATAGGTAAAAATGAGGATGAAGAACTACCATACTATGGCTAACTTAATCAATATAGGTGCCTAGCCTTCTCCCCTTACAATTAACATAGGCAAAGCAAAGCCTCTACAAGACAGTATGGCAATGAAATTACAAGAGTAACGAACATGCTCAGTGAGTGAGTGGAGAAGAATTTTACAGTTAGGCTGATAACATGACCCCTAAACCTCCAGTGATTTTCATATATTAAAAAAGAGAAAGTCAATTAAGCTGTATAAAGAATAACTTAAACACATTATCTGTTGTCATGTGGACATAATAGCTGACTGGTTGAATCTGTACTTTTTAAAAGTTATGTAAGTACAGCTTTAGGTCATTTCACACTAGGGGTTTCAAATGGAAAGACAAATTCGCTCAGTGGGAGCTCTTCAGCATCACCCAAATAGTTGAAATAGGAACTATTTCCAGTTTCACCAAACAGAAAGTGTTGGTACAATTGCACATAGAACCATTTGTGTGGACTTAACAGTTAAAAAAATAGGAATATTTGTCATCCCCTACATTATACTTCAAGAAGCCTAAATATAACAGAAAGATTGTGAAATTATAGTATTTTTAGATTTAACATCAGATATTTTTTGGAAGCTTCACTTTAGCAAATCTTATTTTGTAATCTAATATTTGCCACAATATAATATGTAAGTAGAAAATACATACATTAGTTAAAAACAATAATTTCAAATCTGATTTAAAAAAAAACTTTAGATTGCCAAAAAATGGACAAGTTGCTAAAATATTAAGGCCAATGAATCAGCAATTGAATAGCTTTTTCTAGGTTACCATGACAGAAAGAATCATTATCTACTTTGTTCTCTTCCTTCTGTAAACCAAGACTTACAAAGATTTTGCAGCTTGAAATGCATCCCAGACAGGAGTTAATTTTCAATTTTGTCACCAAGTACAGTTACCAGCAGGATACTGAATGCTGACAAAACGCGTAATGATTGCTGCTCACCAAAGGGTAACTGGGATTCTGGATTTCAAAGTGTTAAAATATTTGAGATGTGGGCAAAGATCTCATGATGAAAATACTGAAAGCAATTGCAATCAAAACTAAAATTGACAAATGGAATCTAATTAAGCTAAAGATCTTCTGCACAGTAAAAGAAACTATCATCAGAATGAACAGGCAACTTACAGAATGGGAGAAAATTTTTGCAATCTAGCCACCTGAGAAAGGTCTAATATCCAGAATCTACAAGGAACTTAAACAAATTTACAAGAAAAACAACCTGTCAAAAGGCGGGCAAAGAATATGAACAGACACTTCTCAAAAGAAGACATTTATTGGCTGGGTGCAGTGGCTCATGCCTCTAATCCCAGCACTTTGGGAGACCAAGGAGGCTGGATCACCTGAGGTCAGGAATTTGAGACCAGCCTGACCAACATGGTGAAATCCCATCTCTACTAAAAATACAAAAATAGCCAGGCGTGGTGGTAGGTGCCTGTAATCTCAGCTGCTCAGGAGGCTAAGGCAGGATAATCGATTGATCCAGGGAGGCAGAGGTTGCAGTGAACTGAGATCGCACCACTGTGCTCCAGGCTGGGCGACAGAGTAAGACTCCGTCTCAATAAAATAAAAAATAAAAAATAAAAAAAAAGAGACATTTATGCGGCCAAGAAACACATGAAAAAAAGCTCAGCATCACTGATCATTAGAGAAATGCAAATAAAAACCACAATGAGATACCATCTCATGTGAGTCAGAATGGTGATTACTAAAAAGTAAGGAAACAATAGATACTGGCAAGGTTGTGGAGAAATAGGAATGCTTTTACACTGTTGGTGGGAATGTAAATTAGTTCATCCATTGTGGAAGACAGTGTGGTGATTCCTCAAGAACCTAGAACCAGAAACACCATTTGACCCATCAATCCCATTACTGAGTATATACCCAAAGGATTTTAAATCACTCTAGTATAAAGACGCATGCACACATATGCTTATTGCAGCAGTATTTACAAGAGCAAAGACATGAAATCAACCCAAATGTCAATCAATGATAGACTGAATACAGAAAATGAGTTGCATATACACCATGGACTACTATGCAGCCAAAAAGAATGAAATCATGTCCTTTTCAGGGACATGGATAAAGCTGGAAGCCATCATTCTCAGCAGACAAACACAGGAACAGAAAACCAAACACCACGTGTTCTCCCTCATAAGTGGGAGTTGAACAGTGAGAACCCATGGACACAGGGAGGGGAACGACACACACCAAGGCCCATCAGGTGGTTGGGGGTGAGGGGAGTGAGAGCATCACGACAAATAACTAATCCATGTGGGGATCAAAACCTAGGTGACGGGTTGATAGATACAGCAAACCACCATGGCACACGTATACCTATGTAACAAACCTGCATGTTCTGTGCATGTATCCCTGAATTTAAAGTATATATATATTATATATATAATACAAATAATATATATACACATAAATATGTTAAAATTTTTAATTTTAAAAATTGTTATTAATTTTAAAATTCCAAGATATATATATATACACACATATATATAGTGAGAGGAAACCACTTAAGTTTAAAACCAAATTCAAAATACTGTGTCATTTCTACTTAAATTTAGTCAAAGACTTTTAACATTCAAGTACTTTTTACAAATTATAGATAACTTGATTCAGAGCATAGACATAGAATATAAATGGAATAAAACATCTGAAGAAAGAAGTTTCCTTTCTCTGTATATGCTTTTTACTTAATAAACCAATTTTGCTTCACTTTAAAGGGAGAGAGTAAAATTACTCTGTCCTCCTTCAACCTATTTGCTTTGCAAATGTACTTTATTATAACTTTTAAACAAAGAAAGTCTTCTCATCAATTGTTAGAAGTTTTAGCTTTCCAGAAACTGTGGTTATAGTCAAGTTCTTAAGAGAACCATGCAATTAGGGATATGAATCTCTTCATTCTCTCTACCTGAAGAAATTTCTGATAGAAGATAACTTGGCAGGATAATTTCTATACAAAGTTAATTTCCTATTCAGTTTCTTAGCACCTAATTTTCTTCTTATAGCCTTTAAAGAACACTCACGCATGTAAAGGGAGTAGCCAAGTCCAATGGAAAGTATGAAAATGCTTGTATAAGCACTTGTTACAAGTACTTTTGTGTTGCAGTAGACTGCTCCAAAGATAGATTTTTAAACATTATTTTAGAAGAATGCAAAGCTCTACAACAGATGAAACAATATGGCTTAAAGGTTAGAACGTATTTGCTTCTCTGAAAAAGTTCTTAAGCTTTTGGTGTTTTTTCTTTACACTTTAAATAAAACTATATGTATCTCACTGCTGTTATTAGAATCAATTTGTTAACTAACTAAACTGAAACTAATATTAGAGATGGAGTACTTTCTCATCTTGTTAATAAAATGCTTACAGTAGCATCTAGTTTTTTTCTGAAAATATATGTCATTTTTCTGTATTTAAAGTTGTGAATTACTTAAGTAGTATTAACTTTGTTAATCATAAGAATACAAAGCTTCCTCCTCTCATCCCTTGTACCTGGTATCAATTTACAGATATTCCTATTCATAGCATAAATTTTTTTCAAAAAGGACCTGCCACAAAATTTCAGGCTTTTTTATTCTCTTTTATATCTTGTGTTTCACCTCCCTAATATGGCCAGAAAGAACTGAAAACAATCTAATACTCATTAGATTATGTTCATGTTCATTCGCGTGAACTTCAGGGCTTTCTTGGGTGGTATTTGGGTAAGAGCTATTGATGTACACATTCATAATACATTTCTAAATGCTTTATTACTCCCAGGAGTAGAAGACTTTGACCACTGGGTTAATGGTATATCATAAAGAAATATAATATTGGGTTGGAGTCTTATCGAAGAAAGGTTATACAATATAGCTTCTTTTTCTTGGACCTACACATAAAGCAATAAAAATTACACATTTTTGGAAGGTTAAGTTTTAATCTTAATTCAATTTAACAAATATTTATTGTGCACCTACTATATGCTATCTATAATATTCAATTGAGTCAAGTGTACTTTTATCTATTAAGAAAATCATAATGTAAAATAATAATAATACATGTTAAAGTATGAATCACATGGGCAAATTGTAGTACTAGAGTATAGAATCATTACAAACAAAAGGTGATGAGAGCCATAAAAAGAAAATGAAACTAATATTTAAGAGTGCTTCTAGGCTGGGCGTGGTGGCTCAAACCTGTAATCCCAGCACTTTGGAAGGCTGAGGCGGGCAGATCAGAAGGTCAAGACATGGAGACCATCCTGGCCAACATGGTGAAACCCTGTTTCTACTAAAAATACAAAAATTAGCTGAGAGTGATTGTGCGCACCTGTAATCCCAGCTACTTGGGAGGCTGAGGCAGGAGAATCACTTGAACCCGGGAGGCGGAGGTTGAAGTGAGCTGAGATCAAGCCACTGCACTCCAGCCTGGCTACAGAGGAAGACTCTGTCTCAAATAATAATAATAATAAATAATAAATAAATAAATAAATAAAAACTGCTTCTAAATGACAGGTATTTTAGACTTCTCTAGGTAAGATGAGGGCACATCTTTCTGGATAGGAGAGAAGCAGTGGAGATAGACTTGCTCATTTGAAGATTGTTGAGTACTTACTATGTGAACAAAAATTTCAGGTAGAGTATCAAAAGAAGTTTTGTGAAGGCAGCGGCAGTTCATATGCTGATGAATTATGATTTATAATTTGTGACACTTTCAAACTGACAGAAAATATGACTTGTTTCTTTCACATTTCCCAGCTTTGTCTTATTGGTGTTATCTACTTTATTGTGACTCCCTATGATTAGACAGGGATGAAAGCAAAAACTACATTGCTCCTATCCTGAAACAGAATTAGGGAGACAAAAATCCTCACCCATCCCATTCCTCAGGTAACCCAGAGCATACAAGAATCCTCTCCACTATTTAGAGTGAATCATAATGGCAGTAGTAATAGAAGTAGTAGTACTAGTAGTAATGAGAGTATTCAAATAAGCACAGTTGCCTTTTATTGAACACTTAGTATATGCCCAGGAATATGCTCATATTGATTACATCATTATTTATCTTTACATTTCCCCATCAGGGTATGTTTTATGTCAAATCATTCATAAATGAAAGAAAATAACTTCTGCTAGATTAAACATACAAGACAAATTTGTTATTAGATAAGGGGATGTTTCATGAACCAGAGATGGTTAATGTAACTGGGCCTCAAGAAGGGAGAAGCCTCAGGACCTGACAGTACATTAAGAACTCAGGAAGGAAACTCCCTCTGTCTCTTATCTTTGCTTTTCTCTCTATATCTGTAGCTTGACTTTCTCTATTTCTATGTATGCATGACAAGAGAAAGGTAGTCACTTTACAGCTTCAGGAGGCTAACCAACATTCATTGCTATCTCTCAAGCGCCATTCTAAATTTTCGGGAAAGAATATATGACTATAAGAGCTTGGATCAGATATACAAAACATAGCCAAAAAAAAAAAAAAAAAATAGCTAGTATATCAGGTTCACTTAGAACACATATGGAAGAAGAGTGCTCAGAGAAATAAATCATGTGTGCATTCTCCAGTGTAAGAATGATAAAAAAAAGAGTAAGTAATTTGTCCAAGTTCACACAGCAAAGAAATGGCAAAATGTGATTTTAAATACAGATTTTTGTCTGAGTGGTTTTCATTGAATGCTACCCAAGTAGCTCTCGCTGAAGTCTGTTGACTCTTGTATTAGTTTCCTACTGCTGGTAGGAAATGATCAAGTAGCAAGTTGCCATAAACATAGTGTCTTTAAACATAAATTAATCTGATGGTTCTGGAAGTTAGAAGCCTTAAGTATGTTGTTAGGGCTGTGTCACTTCTAGAAGATCTAGGGATCATCCATTTGCTTTCCTTTTATTGCTTCTAGAGGTCACCCACTTTCCTTGGCCTGGGGCCCCTTCCTTGCACCATTCTGATCTCTGCTTTTGTCATCACATCTCGTTCCCTCCCTAGAATTCTCCTGCTCCCCTCTTAAAATAACCCTTGTGATTGCATTGGTTTCACCCAGATAATGCAGAATAAACTCCCCATCTCAAAATTCTTAATTTAATCAAGTCTTTAAGGTCTCTTTTGCCATAACATATTCACAAGTTCCTGAGATTAGGGTGTAGACATCTTTGAGGAGGCCATTATTCCAAGTACCATGACTCTCTAGAGTCTAGTCTAAGTAATTCCTACTTAGTGCTGCACTTTGGGATTTACAATTTAGTGTTTTTACAATATCACATTCTACCCATTTCTTATTATTTTTGTTTATCTGTGATGATGACTTTGACAAAAAGTACTATTTTTTTCTGTTCCATCTTAAAGTTACTTGAGATTCTGCCATGCTTATAAGAATTAATATTTCTTGCTCCTGATAATTCCCAGATGCTTCATTTCTAGTGTAACTCATTCATTATTTGAGATGGACTTTGAAACAGAGTTCTAATTTTGACAAAGATGAGAGCAAAGGATCCATTAAATTGGAAGTGTTTTTATGAACAAAGCTGCCAGAACAATGTAAACATGGAATACGAATAGAAAAGTCTGTTATCGAGTCTGTAGGGGTTATGTAATGGAAGGATGAGAGAGTTAAAGTAGATTGGGAACCATATCATAAATTTTTTCAAACTGATCTGTAATGTATTTATGTAATATGATTGATGGGAAAATGATAATTACTCAAAATTAAGTATTTTACAAATCTATTACTTTAAAATGTGTTTTTGTGTAGAAAAGGCCCATTTAGCTACTTGGGAGGCTGAGGCAGGAGAATGGCATGAACCCGGGAGGAGGAGCTTGCAGTGAGACCACACAGTGCCACTGCACTCCAGCCTGAGCGACAGAGTGAGACTCTGTCTCAAAAAACAAAAAAAGTTTGCCATTCTTTATGTACACATGGGTTTTGCCTCTAAAATTTCAAACATCGTCTTTTAAAAATAATTGTACTATTTATTGTTTTGAAACAGACACATAAACATACACACACACCACCATCAACACATTAGCAAGTCCTCATGCAAGGCTGGATGTAAAACATGGTTGGAACACCATAGACATATACTCTTAAACAAAGACTTGCTTATTCTGCTTATACCATTCTGTAGTTCTAATGATTTTTAATAGTATTAACTGGTTTTCTCAATGTAGGTATTTGTCTGTATGTAAAGTGTTAGGTAGTAGTTACCCAATGAGCAAAATATATACTCATTTCCATTGTATTCATCTTGAGTATAACTATTCATACTTATGTTAACAAAAATAAACTTAATTTTACTGTTATTAAAAAGCAGCTATGAAAGAATTTAATGAATACAAGTCAACTTTGGAGCAAAAACATGTTCCTTGAATTTGAGCTCACAGTCTAAATGAACTATTTTGGCATCCACGAGATTAAAATGATTAAATTACTTCTCTCCTGTGTCTTATATTCACATAGGAAGTTTTGTACTTTGCTCAACCACAGAATACTTTACCCTCCAGAAGGGGAAAAAAAAAGTAATTCCATAGCTAATGAAAGGGACATTGTGTTCTGTGTAACTTAATGTTTCCTCTAGATTTACTATTTTAGAAAGGGTTAGAAATGGAAAGTATTAAGCACTAGTGACTTACAATGACATCATTCTGTATTTAATAAAATGTGTCCTTACTATTTTACCAAGGCTTTCAAAATCATAGAACTTTATCTAATTTTATTTTTTACCTTAAAAATGAGAGTTCTTAGAATTTTTATATTTGATATGCATTTTCTGAAGTATGATAAAACATAAGTTTAAATATTTAGGCAAATTTAATTGTTTTGCCCATGAAAATTTTCCCAGTGTACTGTTTATAAAAAAATTTCCACAATATTTGCTGCTTATTCATTTATTTAAGTGACATTTAATGAGTGCCACATATTTTATGTCAAACATATAAAGATACATAACATATAGATTTTGTTCTAAAGAGTAAATTTATATACATATAAGTATATAGCATGTATTGAGATAAGTGATGACAAAGACATATACAAATGATTCAGAAACATCAAGAGGTGTCACAACAGGTTTTCTTGTGGCAAATATGTTAGTGGAGCTTTAGAAGCTTAATTGACTCTGAACATTTGGTCCCTTTAAGACAAGATTGGACTTCTCCCAGTTTTAGCTCTCTCTGCAAATGCTTGGAGCAGCAAACTGCTAGCATTATGAACACAGCAAGCTTCCAAAGGGAGGACTCTAGCCTGTATAATAGCATCGACTCACCATTGATATTTCAGAGATAAACACTGACTTAGTTATCTATATGGGCAAGCAAAGAATAGATGAATAAAAGCCAAGGTCACTTTATAAAAGCCACTAGTATTCAATTCTTTATATTATTTAATTCTTTCAATGCTTTTCCCCACTAACTCACTGACTAAAATTGACCAACAGAATAAAATGGCATCATTTATCATGGTGGAATTCTTAGAGTCTTCTAAAGGATCTCTAAAACAATTACATTTTGATATAATGAACATTTGAAGTCTACAGAGAAATACTAGAATAATGCTAGCTCCAGAATCTTACTATATTTAGGTTTTGGCACAGTCCTGGTGCCCATCTGTACCATCTACCAAAAGGCCTGCCACTAAAGGTAGATCTAGATTACCTCTGCTTCAGCATTCTCAACCCAGTGGAGCCAACTACCATAACTCTCCATATTGATGAAAATAAGTCTAGTTTATGTGAGAACTTTTTGAAACCTAATATATTGATATGAAGCTTTGTTACAACAATACAGAGTTAGTTGCAATGCCTTTGAAATATTTCTCTTTAACTTCCAGAAATGCACCACCATTTCTGGTGAACCTAATTATTTTTCTAGTCTAAATTATTTCAAACTCTTTATCTCTTATATACATTCTTTTATACTTATACATATAATATTTTAGCCAATAGGATAATTCTCTCTTTATACCAGAGTATGAAATATAAAAGTTCTATAGGAACATCAGGGGTAGTACTGCGACTATTAGAATTGGGATTGATGTTAGATTGCAATGACTTGGCTCCAGACTGGCTACATCACACATTTTTGATGAATTCATATTAGTTTACCATAGCAATAACCAAGACAAGTATAGTTGTGGTATATTATTTATACATGCTGAATCTATGTTTGGACAAAGTGAATATAAGTCCAAAAAATGTAGCATCAATTGCTGATTGATAATGGGCAAGATAATTAGAAAGCTTGCTAAGGCTAAGTAGGAAATTTAATGAGTGAAAGCTGGTAATAAAGGAACTTGGGTTGAGAAAGACACAGTAAATGGATGAATATAAAGAACCGAGTGCTAATACAGAGCATTGATTTGATTGAAGCCTTACCAGAAAGTCCACAGACACAGAAGATTACAATATGAGCATCACTAAGGTCCTTCTTGGCTGGGATACATTTCATTTAGCAAAAATAATTATCATAAAAGAGTGTCAAGACTTTTTGACATAAGGCCTGAGAAATACAATGACCAGAGACTTTCATGACCAAGAATTTGGTGGGACTTAAATCATAATTTTAAATGTCTTTGTCTGGTCTTTGTATAGTCTGGCACACTGTGGCTATAGACTTTTTGAACCACATTGTTAGTATCAGAGGAGGTACTCATGTGGATATGTCCCTTTCCAGGAGTATAGATATGTGAGTGATATCCATAAAATAGATAGCACTGGTGGTTCTATAAGCTAAGTATTAGTGTTCTTTCTAGTAGTGTTAGGCAGCCACCTGTTCAATTGGTCTAACTCTCAATCCACAGATTTGATGAGACATAGATTGGAGTGTTAAATGGGCATGCTACAATTGGAACAATTGAAATGACTGATGGAAGAGGAACTGTAGGATGAGAGAGTTCCCTAAAACCTTGCCCTTAGGAACTTATCATTTTCAGTTAGATTATTTGACCCTGCCGATATTACTTATCTGTGTCTATGACAAGTTTAATAAGCAGTTACAAGATTAACACACATAAATATAGGAAGGTCTAAGATGCCATCATGAGATCAGAGATCACAGGGAGAGCAAGAAAAGAGATTGGGACTTCAGTAAAAAGAGATCCTATGTCTAGTAGAATGATGAATAAGAATGTGGAACTGGGTATGGAGAGACTGGTGAGCAACATCTGCTAAGGTATTGGAAAAGCAGGTGAAGGAAAAGCAGGGTGGAGATTTAGGATTCACAGATTATTTTTATGGATTTTTCATATATATATGTCTATACACACAGAGCTAGCTATAAAAGCAAATTATTCTGTATTCAGTTATGTATTTATTATATAGTTAAACTACAACTATATGTATGACTTTCTTTAGCCACTGAGAGCCTAGAAGCAGTGACACTAGTAATAGAATATCCACTGGATATCATTCTTCATTAAAAGAAGCCAGGGTTCCTTGGAGAAGTGGTTGAAGTGGTTGAACTGGAGCAGGAAACATATAAGATGAATCTAGAGCATTAATGTGCTTAAAAAGAAGGAAAAAGAAAGAAAAGTAAAGATGGATGTCAAAAGAACGTAGGAACCAACCTGGAAAACCTCACAATGGCTGAAGCTGGAACAATTTGAGCAACAAAATCAATTATGATATTACTGGATCATAACCCAAATAATAATACAAATATGTGAATCATACTAATATAAATAAATAACTGAATAAAGAAGTAAATGAGAGAAGAGACAACTCTTCCTTACAGAATAATTACAATTAAAAATGTAGATGAAATGAGGAAAATAGGAAATCCTCATTAGAACGTCACAGTACTAACTGCTGCAGGCAAGACACAAGGAAGATCGCTAAAATTAGTGGGCAAAAGTTTAAGGAGGAATGGAATATTTTCATAGTCATAAATGATTTCTCCCTAAAATACGTTAATTATAAAGAAAAAAATCTTTTCAGTGGAGAAACCTGGCAGACACCACCTTAACAAAGTGATCTGGGTAACTTATCAAATCATGAACTCCCTACCATGATGTACTGAGATGTGATTCATTTCTGTGGTATCCGTCCCAATAATGCATTACCTCAGTCTCATTAGGAGAAAACACCAGAGAAACCCAAACTGAGTAACATTGTACAAAATAACTGACTTGTCCTTTATAAGTATCAAGGTCATGAAAGGCATGGAAAGGATGAATATATATCACAGAATAGAAGAGACTAAGAAGATATGACAACTAAATGCAATCTGGGATGTTGAATTGGATCCTGAGATCCAATTCAAAACAAAAGGACATCAGTGGAAAAATCAGTGAAATCTGAATAAAGTCTATAGTTTAGTTAATAACATTATGGCAGTATTAATTTCCTAGTTTTGATATGTGAATCACAGTCAAATTTTAATGTTAGGGAAAGCCAGGTACAAGATGTATGTAAACTCTGTACTGTTTCTGCAAATCTTCTGTAAATATAAACTAATCTGAAAATAAAGTAAAAAGAAATGTGTGACATACAAAGAGAAGCCATTTTATGTGTCATGGAATTGTGAAAAACTACTGTTTAATCATTAGTATTAGGATGCTTTTGATAGCAAGTAACAGAGAAACCAATTTTTTTTTTGTCTTAATGACTTATTGAAAAGAAGAAATCTTGAAAGTAGGTGATGCTCAATCAAGATGTCATTCAAATATGACTCTAGCTTCTTTTCAATTAGATTCTCTTTAGTTTAGCCTTCCCTCTCAAGCTGCTTTACCCTCAACCTGGTGATGAGAAAACTGCAAAATTTTCAGGTCTATCACTAATGTCCAGGGAAAGAGTCCTACTAATTGCTGTCTTTAAAAAGCAAGGAACCTTTTTTCCCAGAAGTTCTCTGGAAAACTCACCCCTCCCCAAATATAACTGGAATAAATTGGGTTGGATACTCATTACTAAGCAAATTGCAGATGCAAAGTGAATCATTCAGGCCATTTATTTTAGCCTTGATTTCTAAGAGCAATCACTGGCCAGCAAATTCTGACTACTATGCCCACCCAAGAGCTGAGGATGGGGTGCTGAGCTATGTGGGAGCTGGTTTAAATAGACAGACTAAAATCAGGTTCTTAGAGAGGGGAACTGGGTAAAAGGAATGAGCACTGTCCACAATAACATATTTTCAAAACAAAAATCATACGTATGATCTGGTACTAATGAACATTCTAATAAGGGAGCAAAGACAGACTCCAAAATTCATACCCTTCCAGAAAAACCTAGGAAGGTTTGCGCTCATCCTCTCTATAGCACAGTGCTATAATTATTTTGGCAATCTAGGGGAGACCCAGTAGGTTAACTTATTAGTCCTTTAAATTCCAGCACTGATTAGTCTGATCCTTTTCCACTTGTTTCCTTTAGCAGTCTTGGAAATGGTTCGTTTGTTTACATACATTTGGCACATTTCCCATCCCTAATTTGATCACCTGCACCTGGAAAGTCCTGGTAATTTCATTCGAAAATTCAGGTGCCCTCATTATGGAACAAAGAATTAAATAAACTTCCTGCTGGCTGCAGAAATTTAAATTGTTCTCACGTAAGCACTTCACCTTCGTACACACTGAATGTTATATGAAAAGCAAACAAAAAAGTGTCTTTTGACAGAGAGCATAAAAATACTCCATGCTATCTAGAGAAAAACAATCTGTAATTGGAATGAGTTGGCAAAGTTCTCCATATTGGCATAATTCACCATATGGAAAAGCCTCAATACTAAAGATGCTGGTGATAGTATTGTAAAAAAGTACAGAGCTGGTTTGTGTACCTCCAAATATAAACACTCTTTAACCAATGTGAAATGAAATATTTTTATATATCTTATCATTTGAATATAGTTTAACAATTATTATATGAAGGTAATTATAGTTATTCAAATGCCATCAAAAGAAGCCAACTTTCAGTTACACAGTACATGTTATGCTATGTATTTCTACAGTAAAATTGAAAAATATATGGATACACTGCTCTTGCACTGAGGGCCAATTGGATACATATCTGTACATCTGAACTCTCTTTTATCTCTAGACCCAGGCATCTTACTGCTTGTTGGATTTCTCCATTTGGATAAACCTTGACTGCCCAAATTCAGTCTGTTTAAAATGAAATTCATTACAACACAACCCAATCCTGTTTCTCTCTTCCATCTTTACTTTCAGTTAAGAGCACCACTATCCTTATGGTGGCCTCAGTCTATAAAGTCCAAGGTCATCTCTTATTCTTTCTCACTCCTTCTCAGCCTCTACTCACAGGTACTAAGTGTTCTGGATTGTATTTCTAAATATTGTTTTGATCTGGGCTTTACTTTCCAATCCTACAATGACTGTGTTGTTAGAGCAGATTATGTATTTCTAGCTGATCTCAACTCCAAAAATCTTTCTGCCTCCCCCAACACACAACACATGCACATGCACACACACACAAATACACACACAGAGAGAGCTTTCAGAGATAATTACAAATATATAAATTTTATTTCATGATCTTGCCCCTCCACACTTCAAATGATTTTATGCCCTACTACTAGCTAGTAACTAAAGTTTATTGGCCAGTTGTGGTGGATCCCACTTGTAATCAAAGCATTTTGGGAGGCTGAGGTGAGAGGATTGCTTAAGCCCAGGAGTTTGAGACTGCAGTGAGTTGTGACTGTGGCACTGCACTCCAACCTGGGCAACAAAGCAAGACCTTGTCTAAAAGAAAAAAAAAATGTTTATTAAACAAGGTCTTTCATAATTGGGCCACAAACTACCTTAGCAGCTTACTACAATGAATACCTTTTAGATCTCAGCTTGATTTTATTCATGTCCTCCTTTTTAAAACACTTGCTTCTCTCATCCTCCAAGACACCTTTCTCTCCTATTTCTCTTCTCTCTGGGACCAGGCTTTACTTCAGTTGTTTTATTCACTCCTTTTATTTTAGTTAGCACCTTTATGACAATTACTCTCAAATGTGGTACCTTCAGCTGAGATATTTTTCTGCATACCAAACCTACGTATTAACTGCCTATTACTTAATATGTCTTCTTGCATAGCAAATTGAACCAATCACTTTCTTCTCACCATTTAATTTGTCCCTCGATATGCAATCATCAAATATTCATAATTTTAATTCCTAAATATTACTGTGATGTTTGAAAATGTTTCAGGTCTTTTAGTTTGATCTAGATAATGGTCATTGGTAGAGGATAGGTGGAAAAACAATATAAACTTAGATCTGTTATTTTAAAATTACATAAACCAAAAAGACTACTAAAAACACAGAATAGACTCAACAGTACTTTAAAACCTAGAAACAATTTACACTTTGCAAGTACAGCAAACAAATTATAACCAGCAACATACCTATTAGCATAACCCTAAGTATAGATTTATTCATTTTATCTAGCTTCAATCCAGATTTTAGCATGAAGTATGTTTGATATTGATTAGTAATTCTAACAGTAAAATAAGATGTGTGAATTTCATTATTTTATATGTAAATAACATTTGAAAAATAAAACCATTACTATAGGCAGTATTTCTAAACCTTATGGTAAAGAATATTTTCATTATACTCTCCATAAACTGTTAAAATATTCATTAATATATAAACACCATGCTATTTTAATATACAAATACTTCTGAATATTGCTATTCTCACAATTGGAACAAAACATTACACTTACAAAGCAATGTTATGGTTGTATTTTTTTGCATGACTATATATGCAAGCTAGGTTTCATGTTATAACTGGATCAAAAATGCTTGATTTAAAATTATATAGAAAAATTGATGTGAATACATAAAAAAAAGAAATCCTCACTCACCCCGTCTCATTTGCTGTATTCCAGCTTTTGTATCAAGTAGAGCTCTAGTTTGGTTTCTCAGGGCAAGCGGCATAAGAAGTCTGCACTTACTTGATTATTTTCAAAGACCCTTGAAATACAAAGATAATTATTTTTATACTTCTTGCAAAAGTTTTACATGTTTATTTTGTTCAAACTGTATGAGATTGCCCATCTGTGAATATTTTGCCTACAAAAAATGGCAGTTTCTTATGGTTCTTATATAATTTTTCCTATTCTATTAAATTTACAAAAAGTATTTTCTTAATTTATATGTGTAAAAACCATAAAATAGATAGAAATGTTCAAAGAACATCAGCTTTACCAAATTGTAGCTAAAACTATTTTTTGTTAATATTTTATCCTCTATGGTAAATATATTTATTGATTCATAAATATAATAAATTTTATGTTACCTTTTATTCAAACTTGGAGTTGAAATGCTGAAAAAACTCTTTAAGCCATATACAGAATGTAGCATTTTAACAGTAACAAAATTATCATACTATAAAAACAATTTTAATTTGTTACTAGCAGCAGGTCCCATGATATCCTATAATCCAATAAAGATTTGCATGTACTCAAAATACTTTAAAAATAAATAATTCTGAGAATGTGTTTATATTTTGCTTATCTAAATTTTTTAAATGTTATTTCTATTGGCAGTAAAACTAAACATTTACTTGTCTATTCCTTAAGGAATTGTTTTTTTTTTCTTGCAAATAACGCTAAGATAAAGTTTATAATGTATGAATGACATTAAGAAATAAATTAACAGAAAATTAAAACTTCCTGCTCAAGAACGAGTAGCTTAAAGCTTCATTTTACTAACGGAAATAATCCTTATTTCATTTTTACTGAAGTATATAAAACATTTTTCTTCATGTTTTGTATCAGTTAAGATGCTTTAAACTTCGAGTAACACAGACATCACAGCTAACAATGAGTTAACATATGGGAAGGTTATTATAATCTCACATTCTAGTAAAGCAGTAGTTTTGCAGTGATATTAAAGATCCAGGTACTGTCCATGATTTCGCCTTCTGATTCTCTGTATGTTAACTTGTACTCTTAGACTGAAACCTTTCAGAAGCCCAATATGTCTACAGGCATCATAGCTAGACAGCAAGGTCCAGAAGAAAAGGAAGACTGTTTCTTTCCATGCAGCTAAGTTTTCTGAACAAGAAAATCCCTTCCCCTTATCCCTCATTTTAATTGGACAGAATTACATGACATATGTCTGGCAAAATCAGTCATTGGCTAGGAAAGGGAATTACCTAATTGGCTTTAAATGATCAATATTCTACTTTTTAGTGCTTCTCTATACACATAGCAATGGTGAGAGTGAACACTCAAAATAGGGGTTCTGTTATCAAGAAAGAAGGACGGGACAATGCCTTGCTTTAGGCAACCTAATGTTTCCAATAGTCATCAAATATATTTATGCTCCAGATTTTGCCAATGAATCTATGCATTTTTATTTAGGTGAAGAAAACCTACATAAAATGTTGTAAATGAATCTGGGTTTTTAATACTCTATTCTTAATATCCCTGATATAGAAAGTTGCCTAAAATGATACACAATAAATCTAAAGTTTACTCTAGAAAACAGAATAGGGACTATGAGGGGGGAGCACTTTCACTTTTTAATTCATGTTTCTAGGTGTCTGACATTTTACAATGAAAATGTGTTACCAATTTTGTATCTTAAGAACAAAACAAAATTGTGTTTCCTAGTAATGTAGTATACAACAAAAATGATTGCAGTAAAAAGAAATACAATTTCTACAATTCAAAAAAGAAGAATAAAGCGTATAATTTCAGACAGTATGCTATGATATATTCATCTGAGGAAGCCATTTCTCAAGGTGTGGGAAGTCTATCCCTGGACATGGTATACAGAAGTTTGATATTTAATAAAAGTATTAAGGTTTTTAGACCAAGCATACACTGCTGAGTCATTTTGAAGCCAGGTATTGCTGCATCATTCAGATTTGAATGATCCAATATAGTAGCCACTAGCCACATGTGGCTACTGAGTACTTGAAGTGTAACTTTAGTCAAAGTGAGATATGCCATAGAGTGTAAAATACATACTTCATTTCAATAAATAAAAATATCTTATTAATAAATTTTGACATTAGTTACATATTGAAATAATATTTTGGATAATATTGAGTTAATAAATCTATAATTAAAATAATTTTCATCTGATTATTATTCATTGATTGTTAATGTTGCTTGCAAAAGATGTGAAGTTTTAGATATGGTTTAAATTTGTGGTTCACATTATGTCTACTTTGTGGCTCTAGTCTAGATGTCTAATGAGTGGGGAAGGTTAGATTGCAGTCTCTGTAAGAGCTGAGCAGGCCCATGTAAAAATCAGTGGCTGACTGTGCTTGGTTTGAAGTTATATCTGTGAAACTCGAATATTTAATTCTCTCAGGAATAAGATTAATTTTTAATCTCATAGATAATTATACTCTGGATAGATATAATCTGGATAAATAATAATCTCAGGTAGGAAAGAAACTCACTCTGAAGAAACAAGGGAGGAGTGTAAAACAAAAAAGGAATAATTATTTGTCAGAAATCTGAAGAAAGGAACAGTGTTGGGAGTAGCAGGAAACCCTGCCAATCAGATTACCTTCTGGCCTAGCCATCATAATAAAGATGGAGTGAAATTATAATTAACTTAAGAAATTGATAATTGGCTGAGCCAATGAAGTACCCAGAGCTGAGGCGGAACTTGATGCTAATCTAATAATTAATTGAGCACAGATGTGAAGGAGAGCTCTCCTTTCCAACTCATGCGCTTCAGCTTAGTAAGCAGTCAGAGATGAGGGAAGTGACAACACCACTTCCTTAGGAAGTTTCAAAAGGTGTCACCATAGAGACTCAAGAGCTTTTCAGGCTCTCTTTGGGGCATCTAAGGAGCAGCGTGCTATAGCCGAAAGATCTCCCAGGAGCTTCAGGAAGTAGCCCTAGGGATTTGGGGATGAGGTTTCCAGATTCTACAGCTGTGCTGTGGGTAAGCTTTCATGTTTTCTTGCTTTTTATTATTGTGACTCATTACTTTTCATGCTACTGTGATTCAAGGTAAATATGAACTACTGTTTAAAACATTTAGGAACAAAATTAAATCATTTTAAGGTGAGTAGGATAGAGGAAGAAGTTCTAACACTTAAATTTTAAGCTATTTGGAAATGCACCTATAGTAATGAGTGACTTCTGTGATCTACTTTACTACTTTGAAGTATCAACAGATGACATTGCTCTAATATCCAAATTATACACTGGAGAGTCTTCACATTAACTGGGCATTCCCTCTTGCTCTGACCAAGCCACGCTTAGATCACTCAGTACTGCTTTAGAATGCCAGTTTCTTAATGTTCGCCTGCCCAGGCTTTCAACTCCTCCTCCTCCTCTTCCTCCTTCTCCTCTTCCTCCTCCTCCTCCTCCTCCTCCTCCTTCTTCTTTTTGAGACAGAGTCTTGCTCTGTCACTAGGCTGGAGTGCAGTGGCACAGTCTTGGCTCACTTTAACCTCTGCCTCCGGGGTTCAAGCAATTATCCTGCCTCAGCCTCCTAGTAGCTAGAATTACAGGCACGCACCACCACACCCAGCTAATTTTTGTATTTTTAGTAGAAACAAGGTTTCACCATGTTGGGCAGGATGGTCTCAATCTCCTGACCTCGTGATCCACCCGCCTTGGGCTCCCAAAGTGCTGGGATTATAGGCGTAAGCCACTGCACCCAGCCTCAACTTCTTTAAATATATGATAATCAAGTATTATATCCAGCATAAAAACAGAGAAACTTTAAAAATCATCAGGTAAAAGATTATTAGTATAAATATTGTCAGTTTTTACACAAAATATAATTACTTTAAATATATAATAAACAAATTAATCTAGTGATAACTGAAGTATAAAAGGTTATAAAAATATAGAATGTACTCCTGCTTAAGGATACCATTTAAATATTTTAATTATATAAGTAAATCTCGAATACCTTATTGGTTTGAAAAAAATTACACAACATAGTTGCATATCTTTCCACTGAAATTCATCTTCATTCCTTTCATATAATCATGATTGTTAAACATTTTATATTTATACTGTCATTTTTCTGAACAATATTATATATTTACAAATATACTATCTATAATTATGGGTATCTATAATGTATTAACACAACCATATATCCATAACTTTTTATATATATACAAATAGTTTTTAGTTTTTTCCTAGTCTTTTTTCTAAGTGGGGTCATACTGTATATTAATGTTGTATTTGGGAACTGGAATTTCTGTCCACAATGTGTCTGCGAGTCTTCCCGTGTCATCACATCTTGAATCTACTTAAGTATTTTAAAGGGATGCTTAGGTTTTCATAGTATAGATAAAACATAATAAATAACATTCAACTTTCAGGAAAGTTGATGAAAGCAATGTGTTTTACTTTTGAGAGAATAAACTGTATTTTTTACTGCAGAGTCTGTAAGTTTCCAAGGGTTTCAGATTTGAGAAGCTGATGCATATTTTCATGTCCATTTATATATAAGGAAACCATGTCCAGTGAGCATAAAAACTTACTCCAAATCAAACAGTTTGCAAGTTGTGTGTTGATATCTGACTATCCTTGGCAGCCTTCCATTTATGTCAATGAGCTAAATTACCGATGTTAGAAAAGGTTAGTTTTTTGAACTGAATATGTAGTTGTGATAAAGCACTATTCATGATTGAGGAAAAACCTTGAGCAAATACCTAATAGATGTTGTGGAATATAGATTGTGATTTTTATCAAAATAAAACTGAATTGTGAATTCCTACGTGTCTAGAACAGCATGGTAGCAACTATCCAACATAGGCACGGATACATTGTTCAGACTAATTAGCATTTTTGTGGCAAAAAGTCATGTATTTAAAAAATCTGTTTAAGTAATGTCTTCCTTTTGCAAAAAAGTGAACCCAACAAATTTCGCCTGAAATTAAAACGAATTATTTTTGATTCCTCAAGGTTAATATTTGAAAACACATGGTATAGCTATGCAGCCCGAAAAAAGAAGTGACATAGACATACCCCTAGTCCTTCTTCTTCTTGCCTTCTAAAGAAAATTCAGAATCTTCCAGCTTGGCTCCTGGTCCTCTGCTAAGCTTAATCAAGGTAATGGGTAGAAAAAACATAGATGCCAGGAGTGCTAGATTGAATTGGAAAGGACTTTATTTCTAGAAGAGTAAGGGAATACATCCATAACAGAAGGGAAGAGAATAAAGTTTCTAAAATGTAGAGCAATAACAGGTTTTGTAGACACCTTCTGCATAAACCAGGTAAGGAAACAAGGAGAAATTTTTGCTGTGCATTGTGAATGGAATCTCTTTTGGGGATGTAAAAAAGACTTTAGTTAACATTGATAAACCTCAATTGATAAAATTGATATTTTGAATATTAAAGTAAAGAATAATTTGAAAAACTAAATTTAATCTAACAAAGAGTATTTAATATGCAGTATAAAGGGTACCATTAGGTGAATAAAATTAAATAAGACAGCTGGAGTAAACAAAAAACTATCAAGGATAGAGATATAAATTATTGCAAGGAGATATACAAGTACATTACGTATTTGTTCAAGAAGCCTTAAAATAAATAACAGGAGAGGAGTTTCAGTTGGAGGGTAATGTGATCTTAAATATTTCAACATAAGAAAGAAGTCACATGATGAAACTGAGTTGTAAAAAATTGAATCTTTTCATAGGATACAGGACAGATATCTCTGAATAGAAATAGAAACTATCTCAGAAATATATTAACATGAAACAGGTGCAATTAATTAATAAAGGGTTAATTATTTCCTAAATATACTATTAAATACTAAAATATTAAGTCAATAGATAACAGAACTTAAGACTAAGGCATATAATAGAATTTTTTTAACTAATTCAGATTTATTCCTATGAGTTATACTAAATGTAAAATAAAATTAGAAATAAGCTTAACCAGGGTAATGGGTATATGTAAAATGGAATTAGTGGTATATCCTATGTAATTTGAATCATATACCCTTAATCTCTGAAAGTTAGATACATGAATGAGCAATTAACATGATTCATAATACATTATAATTCTATTTTCTATAAACCTCAATACCATAATATTGGTATAGTGACATTTGAATCAGAAAATTATGCATTAATAAAAAAGGTTTTTCTATAATTATTCCAATAAAATTATAGCTAACACTGAACACTTATTATATTCTATGAATTTACTAAATTCATACTAAGATACATATATTAACTCATTTGATTCTCAAGTAGCCCAAAGAGTTATCTACTACTTTTACTCCTATTTTAAAGAAAAGAAAATTGAGACATACATTAGTTAATTAACTTGCTTAAGTCACCCAATGTGTCAACTTGTCTGGGTTAAGGTATGCCCAGATAGCTGGTAAAACATTACATCTGGGTATTTCTGTGAGGGTGTTTCAGGAACTTAGCGTTCGAATCAGTAGACTGAGTAACGTAAATCACCCTTACCAACGAGAGCAGGAATCATCCAATCCGTTGAAGTTCTGGATAGAACCAAAAGGCAGAGGAAGGTGAATTCCCTCCTGTTCTTGAACTAGAACATCCACCACCCACCTTCTCCTGCCCTTGAACATCTGGACTCCAGATTCTTGGACTTTTGGGCTCTGGCGACTTACACCAGCAATTCTCCTCCCCCTCCCACCCCTCCTTCCAATTTTCATGTATTGGATTGAAAGTTATACCACAGGCTCCTCAGATGTAACTCAGATTGAATTACTCCACTGGCTTTCCTGGTTTTCCATCTCATAAATGACAGAAAAACTTCTCGGCCTCCATAACTGAGTGAACTAGACAATTCCCATAATAAGTCTCTCTCTCTTTCTCTCTCTGTCTCTTAGTGGTTCTGTGTTGGTGGAGAATCCTGACTAATGGATTCCCCAAATGAATTCTCAAAATTCTAAGTGATGGCGACAGCATTTGAATCTAGGAAATTTAGTGCAAAAACTTACACTCTTAATCACTACTCAACAATGCCTTATTCAGCAGTTAATCCGAACTTTTTTATTTATTTATTTATTTATTTATTTTTATTTTTTTTTCTGACAGGGGTTCACTCTTTTGCCCAGGCTGGAGTGCAGTGGCACAATCTTAGCTCACTGCAACCTCCACCTCCTGGGTTCAAGTGATTCTCCTGCTTCAGCCTCTGAGTAGCTAGGATTACAGGCATGAGCCACCACTCCTGGCTAATTTTTTTTTTTTTTTTTTTTTCAGTAGATATGGGGTTTGGCCACGTGGACCAGGTTGGTCTCGAACTCCCGACCTCAGATGATTTACCCACCTTCGCCTCCCAGAGTGCTGAGATTACAGGCCTGAGCCTCATCTAATCCAAGTTATTTTTAAAAGCCAAAGCAAGGTTTATTTTTAGGGGAAAACAATCTCTCTTTAAATGTACAACTTCCAAGACCAACTTGATGACTTTTAAGTGGAAGACTTTCATCCACGTAACTTTTTCTATGCTTTGCAGATAATGAGGGACGCTTGTCCATATGCCCTGTAAAATGAACTGGTATGCCAAACCTACAGCACCTTGTTATAATCTAATAATTTTATTTACATTCCCTATATTCTTCTTATATATTCCTGGTGAATAAACTGAAAACTAAGTTTCCTTTAACTTTGTAGAGGCACTACCTAATTTCTTTTTTTTTTTTTTTTTTTGAGACGGAGTCTCGCTCTGTCGCCCAGGCTGGAGTGCAATGGCCGGATCTCAGCTCACTGCAAGCTCCGCCTCCCGGGTTCACGCCATTCTCCTGCCTCAGCCTCCCTAGTAGCTGGGACTACAGGCGCCCGCCAGGTCGCCCGGCTAGTTTTTTGTATTTTTTTTTAGTAGAGACGGGGTTTCAGCATGTTAGCCAGGATGGTCTTGATCTCCTGACCTCGTGATCCGCCCGTCTCGGCCTCCCAAAGTGCTGGGATTACAGGCTTGAGCCACCGCGCCCGGCCCGCACTACCTAATTTCTTACAAGCCTCAAATTGGTTAAAATTCTAACTTGAGTTTGTGAATATATATATATACACACACATATGCACACACACACACACATATATATGTATATATATAAATCTTTAAAGAATGTTTGACATATGATTTATTATATATTTGTACTGTTGACATTTGCTTTCTGTGATGATATTGTGTGGAAAGTCTTTAAGTTTCTCTTTGGTAAACTTTAGAAAGGAATAAAATACAAACTGAATTCTAAGAACTTCATAGTAACTAATTCTCAGATATATATCTATTCTAGCCTTCATTTTATAGCCTTCAATGTACAAAATGCAGAATCACAGCTATTCTGGTAAGCATGAAATCTCCTACACTGAAAGAAACAAGGAAACTCTGTACTTGTCATTTACTGTCTTTTCTCTGTCTTCATGCATCTATGACCCTTTAACTTGAATATAGCAATTTCAGAGTTCAAGGAAACCTGGAGTCTGTACTTACATTGTTGACTATAGAGATTATTTCCTTTGCTGGAGCATGCTGGGTAATGATAGACTGTACACAAGGAAAGGAAAACCTGCAGATTTTTATTATAATGTTGAGAAAGATAAGTTTACTTAAAGAAACCTCTATTATAGTCCCTTCTTCTGCTTGTCTTGGTCTTCAAAAGAGAGTCTTATGATTAAAATAGCGTGCCAAATCTCTTTGGCTGCTTTAAAGTGATATAAACCTAACATATTATATTAATACAACTAGAAAGAACCTTCAAGAGTTTCCAAACTTTATTACTCTTTTGGCAGTCCCAAATCCATCTGAGATCTAATGAAAGCTATGCACATTCTCCCTAGAAAAAGGAACGTTTCTTTTGGATTGGCAGGGATTCAGGAACCTCCAGGTGTCCCACATGGTTCAGTAATGCCAGATTCACAACTCCTAATCCAGCCAATGTAACTGTTTCATAGATAATAAAAATGATTCAGCAAGATTATGACATGGGGGTGTATGTCCAAATTATCTTGTAAATGCGTTTCTATTTGCATATACACATGCAGTGATATGTTTGCTTGCTGTAAAATATACAATTTGAGCTCAAGTAATTCAGTCTATGCCTTCTTTGTCATAAGGATTTCTTCTCTCAGTGTGTCTCTTAAAAAAAAAATTGTCATTGACTTTAGGCTACACCAGAATGATGTCATCTAGAGTTTCATAATTTTATTTGCAAAGACTTTTTTCCAGTTAAAATCACATTAACACATTCTGGGATGTGCATGTGCATATATGTTTGGGTCAGGGGACACCATTAAACCCACTACCCAAAGTTACCATTTATTGATCATTTGTTGATCATTTATTGATCAGGCCATTGAATTAGTATTTCTTCTGAATTTACCAAAATTTCATGAAGTAAGTAGCAAGGCAGGTCCCACTACAAATGAGGGCACTAAGAAGCATAGAGGTTAAGCAACATTGTAGACTTCACACAGCTTAGTCAGTGTTGGAGTTTTTGCTTGACCTGTATTCTCAGTGCTCAGGGCTTAATAGGAAAAGCTCAATTTGTTTCCCAAAGAAAACAAAACCAATGATGTCCTTAAAGTCCTCTTGGGCTTTGTGATTTAATAAAATAGAAAATGTATTAACACAAATAGCTGAGATACAGAATAGAAAGCATATACAGTGAAGAGAAATGTACATAAATTGTTTAGAGAATTCAGAAGGAGCTGATTTATCCAGCCATTTATCAATCTGTGGTGTCTTAATATCCTAATACAATGAGGCTGACTATAAATTCGTCATGTAACATTTTATCTCTTTAATATTCATAAATACAAATCTCCACATTCTGGCATAAAGGGCATTCAATCATTCGCTTACTCACCATTGATGGAGTATCAGACAATTGTGCTTCAAACTCAGGATATATTGATAAAACAAAACAAGCAAATGCTGGCCCTTCTTCATGGAATGTACATACTGGTGGGGGAGACAGACAACAAAGAAACAAGAAGGCAAATATGTAAAACGATTGCTAATTTTAGTGAGTGTTATGAAAACTATGGGAGGCTCTGGTAGAGAAAAGTGAAGGAATCTTTGTTTAGGTGGGATGGTGAGAGTGGTCAGGGAAGGCCTCTCTGTAAATGGGATACTGTTGCAGAGGTGGAAGCACAGACAAGGACTTACTCCTGAGAAGAGCAAAGAAACAGCTGTGCAGATGGAGGGAACAGCACATGCAAATAACTCAAGGCCAGAGAATGCTTAGTGTCTTCAAAGAACTGATAAGGATTAGTATTGGGAATGTCACCTACTATGACCTAGGCAGGGGCCAGGGGATGTCAACTCTTGCTCACGGTAAGGAGTGAGAATTTTTCCCAGTAGTAAGACAAAAACGCTGCAAGATGTAAACAAGGAAACAATATAACTGAGTTTTTGGGGGGAAGATTGTGTTTGCTGTTCTAGGAAGAATAGATTGGAGGTGACAAGAGTGTAGGAGAAGGGACCAGTGAAAGGGCTTTGAGAACATCAAATTATCTGTCAATATTCAAACTTCATTTAAATAATGGCTTGACTCATGTATCTAAAGATTACACTTACACTATTTTTTTAAAGTTTACATCTATTGTCAGTATTACAGGAACTACTAACTGTAGCTACTCTGGGGATTGACATTGGCAGGAAGAAAGTGGGGACGGCATAGTGGGAAAGCTTTCTTTCCATTATATGCCTGAACTGCTTGGAACGTTCTGAGCCGGTACTTCAACTGCTTCCTGAGACAGCATCCAACACCACCTATTAAAGTTCTCCAGCATACCAACTGACTGAGAAATAATATATGTTTTAGTTTTCTACCAGTGGTATTTTTTAGAAATTAGTGTTCGAGTCCTACTCATTTTATAAATCTGTCAATGAATCATTAATTTGGAAATAAATTTATCAAATATTGGGTTCTATAGATACCACAAGGTCAGCTTATGGATGTTAGACAACAGGCAGAGTGCACAACTTTTGAGTCTGGTCTTTGGCATTCATTAGCTGTGTAACTTGGGCAAGTAACTTCTTTCCAAGATCATTCCCCACATTTGTAAAATGTTTATTATAGCTGTGAGAAAGAACATATGAAAAAAGTTGTATTACATGTATATTAGTAACATTGATTTTTATGGTCAATATACAGCAATTTCTTTGATTTTAATCCCCTTCTTACTTAGAATAGAAGTTAGAATGCTGTAACATGAAAATAATAGAAAATACTACCTCAACTGGATAAAAAAGAACATTTATTATCTAATTTCACACAAAATCCACACATAGGAGGCTCCAGAGTACAAGAGTCTAGTCCCCCTTTGTACACATTAGCTGTGTAGGCTCAACAGTGTCGCTGAGGACTCAAGTTCTTTGTGATTTTGCAATACCTATCTAAGCTCACTCCTCAGAATCCTCCTAGCCACAGGTTGGCTATGGCAGCATCAAGCATCACACTCACCCACACAAGCATAATGAACATTTTTGAAAGTAGAATTTATGTCATCTTGAATGTATCTTTTTAATAATGAGGGAAATTTTCAAGGAATCCTCCAGCCAAACTTCTTTAACATATCACATGAAAGACAGAATTTCACATATCAACATCTAACCAGTTCAGAATTGTGTCATATGCCAACATCTAACCAGTTACTGAGAAGAAAATGGGGTTGTGATAATTGGATGAGAACAGTAGATATTTAGCTCCCAAGATGGGGATGGAATGGAGGGGCTAGCCAAATAAATATGGGGAAGGACAAGAAGAAAGAAAAGGTGAACGAATGGTAAGCAGATAAAAAGCAGAATCTGCTACAGGAGAATGCCCCCAGCTACTTTTGCTCTTACACAGGGATTGATTGACAGTTGATTTCGATACTGCTTCTCCTCCTTCAGAGACAAGCCCTTTCTCAACATCCACTCACATCTTGAAAGATGACAGTCCCCAATGGAAAGAAATGATAAGTGTTTTAAATGATGAAAATGCTAATTATCCTAATTTGATCATTACACAATGCATACAGATATCAAAATATCACACCGTACCCCATAAATATGTACAATCAGCTTAAAAAATACTAGTCATAGTTTTCTAAAAATACATCAGTTTAACTCCACATAGTCCTAGAAAGAATTTAGACCTACATAAACATTACACAAAAGGTCTATATCACTTGATTAAACAATTCACTAATAAACGGGCAGAGATTTGTGAGGACACCTTTCAATAAGTAATTTTAATGTTATCAGAATTTTTATATCAAATTCAGAAAAGTAATGTTACTAAAATAATATAACTGATTAATCCAGACAAGGAGATGGCCACAAAAAGTAAATCACATTTTAAATTTTGTTTGTATAAACATGTCTATATACATGTGTATATTTACATACATATACACAAAAAGTGAATGAAATATTTTATTTTTCGTTACTTATGTTTTCATATTTATATGTGTATTTGTGTTTGTATATGTGTATATATAACATATAAATGAATATTTGAAACATTTGTTTCATTGTTATGTAAAAAAGAAAAAGTATCTAAAAAAAATTCAAGGGAGAGATTAGCCGTATTCCTGTAGTTGGGCAATCTAATTCTTCCAGCATCCACCAATCCAAATAGATACTAAATTATTTTGATAAAATATTGGTCATTATTTTCCTGCTCTGTGCTGTTGGGAAGTTTTGCTTTCATCAGCCATTTATCCCAGGGATTTTACCTTTCCAATTTTAACACTTGATCAGAGGTACAACTGTCTACGGAATGGAGTGGCTCCTGATTCTCAGAACTTCATTCAAACAGAGGAAAAACGTGGTTTACCATCTTATTGTCTTGAGGAGTCTAAAACAGAGCTATAATTTGTGTCTTAGGGCCACTCACGTGACAAGTTTCAAATTCCACTTTATTAAATTCCAATTTATTAGGAGTATGGTCTTTTAATCTCAATTTTATTTTAAAAATAAAAATAAAATTTTAATTTTCTGTTATTTTATTAGTTCATTAATCATAAACGAAGCCTTTATTAGTTTGTTATTTATATGTATATATTACTATTTATTTTTATTTAGATATATTTGTTTTAATATAATTTTATTTTTATATTTACATTTTATTGACATTATAGTCTTTCTTCCTTTTGTATATGGGAAAAATGCTTGCATTTGAGACTGCAATAGAATGAAATATTCTCTCCATGACTTGAGAGTTAAGGGTTAGTGTAGAATTATGATCCCTCATTAAGCCTGCCTTAAACACTTCAGTATTCTTTAGAAGTGTAATTCTATTTCTTTTAGCAGCACATAAGGAAAAATAATGTTAGTATTTTGCAGTTAATTCAATTACTTTCCTCTTGTGAAAATGGTGACAGGATTTCCTATTGCTCTGAAAAGCCCTCCAACCATTATCCTTGATTGGCAGTATAGAAAAAATTCTGCTTGTGAATGAAATGAAAACATTGACTGTACACTCTGACAGATTGTTTTATAGGGAGTTTTAGTCCATTTTCTGATACTCTGACTCCAGTAGCAGTTTAATGATCAATTGATTAGCTAATAGCTTTGATCAAATTCCAGATTGAAATTACCACTTGCAGCGATTTTGAAGTTATGTGATGTCGTTTTATACCATATTTATTTTTTATTTAAGCTACTGATGTTTGCAAAATTGCTTTTCTATGATGCAAAATTGTTTGTTAAATTGGGAACACTAAAAAATAGTAGTTTAAAAACGTACACCTTTTAAAATGCTATACCAGTTAAATAAACATACCATTAAAATGTTTAAAAAGTATGTATAGCTAAAAACCCAGTAGTATTATTTCCTCATTAGGACTGGTCCTTCAAATGGGAAAATTGATAGAGTTCACTTCCTTGTTCTTGCAACCCAGAAGTTTAAATTACAAGAAAAATGATTAAAGTTCCATGGCTGTAAATATTACTATGGGCAGTGCAGTGATCTGCTGCAATTGTGTGTGGACTATTGAAAAAATGGTTTGTAATTTTTACTGGTGGAATGATACACAAGGGGCAGGTATTTGGAAAATGTGTGTTGAGTTTTATTTTTAAAGACCTGTGAGGAGTTAAGGATATTAGTTACGATATGCATCCCTAGACAGATGCTGAATCATGTGAAGTTATGTCTTAATTTCACTTACCATATAGAAAGTAACATATAGTGATGTTACTTTTGACAGCCTAGGATAATATGCCCATTTCAAAGTAGACATTTATGAGGTTTAATTTATGAAATTTTAGACTACTGAATATTAATTTACCCTTGTTTTTAAAGTCCTAATTCATCATCTAGGGAATATAAAGAACTGCAATAATAAAGATCTAATATGATTTTTGACATGAAATTCAACATATTAATAGCTATGATAATCTTAAATAAATTTTTTGGTAACTATTTATTGAACAGATATTCACAGCATTTAGTGCCTTATATTTGTCTGGAAAAGAAGTTAAAAATTAAAATAATATAGACCCTATCTACCTTCAAAGCAAATAGGAGAGGGTTATATAAATTGACAGTTATGGTTCAATGGCATAAGTACTATGATATAGAGGATTAAGGAAGCATGGAAAATAAATTTATCACGTGGAAAAGTCAAGGAAGATTCCTTGGAGATGTTTCGTGAACTATGCTTGATGAGTTGGAATTAGCTATATGAAGGAGAGTTGGAAAGTGTGTTCTAGACAAGTGGAAAATAATCAGTAAGTTACAACCAAGAAAAGATCATAGTCTAAATTCTGAATTTAGGAATAGGTAGTGAAAGTAAAGAGGTGGGGATGCACATGATAGATAGCAAATGACCAGCGTATACAGCATTTGTTGAGAGAATAGAAATGAAGGAAATGATTGAAAGGTAGCCATCTAGAATGATTCTATTGGTTCTAGCATTTTAGGTAAGGTGAAGGTGATGGAAATGAGGTCAGTTTTAACTATATTACTTAGTTTGTAGTAGAAGTGAGTAATTCAAGGAAGGTAAATTTGAGAGAAATTAATAACTTACAGGCAATCCAAACATTTTAAAAATAAGAAATAGAAGCATTAGAATATTCTTTCTATTTGTAAGTATTCCTATCAAGTTTTACAGATAATTTTGGATAAAGAGATTTGCGATGGCATCGACTTCATTATCTTATCAAAGTTCAGATTGTTGTCAATGTACATGGTTTTGTTTTTGTTTTGTTTGCTTTTTTAATGGAATTGACACATAAAATTAAATTGATTGCTGCTTTAGGCACAGAGTAGAGTGTGCTTTGGTTGACTAAACTGAGCAAAAGCAAGAACATTTACCAATGTTCCTTAGTTCCTAATTCTTAGTTCCTAAGAATTACTCATTCTCTCAGGAAGTTCATTCATGGCTAGCTTTCCAAAAACAAACATAACAAGCCAGATTTATGGGCTAGTATTAGCTACTTTTCTAGCTAGCTAACTAAAAAAAAAAAATTCAATAGTTTTTGAGGTATAGTTGGTTTTGGGTTACATGGATAAATTATTTCATAGTGACTTCTGAGATTTCTGGGATTTTAACCTTGCTATAGTAAATGTGAATGAAGAAAGAAAAAGAATAATTGTCAAAGTAAAAACTTGTTTCTAGAGTTTTCTTTCAAATCTACATTATTATCAATTAACTGGGACCCGGTACAAGTCATTTTGCATTGACCTAGCATTGCTAATAGCAACATTTTCTTTTTCCCTACTTTTTACCATGTACCAATGGTTGTCTTGCTACAAGTGAAATGCAGAAATATCTGCCAATATCAGTGGGCCAATTTTAATCATAAGTTGACTTAGTTTATTTCAGAATATATTGAACAGTTATGCAACCCTAAATTCTACTTATGTGATAGACAATGATTCCTTTAAAATAAATTTCTCTAAGACTTTTTAAAATTTAAGTACTTTTGAATTTGAAATAGATTGAAATTTTTAAAAAAGAATACCTAAAGTTGTTCTGCTAATCAATCCAAAATGAGATTGTCACACTAAAGCATCTTAATTGTACAAACAGATTGCACTTACATCGTTTATTACATAATACCTAGTTTATGCATAATAAATAACCAATCATTTTTAGTTTTAAAAAGTTTTCTGCCCTGATAGATTTAAATACAATTAATTAAATAATGTGTCATTTTTGAACCCTAACATAACTACTCACTTCAACATGTATCTGCAAATAGTTAAACTTTATAATAGAATAACATGTTCTCTCTTTTGAAATCTATACATCTTAATAAAGCATGGCCACACTTTGCTCTCTTATATGAAATACTATAATATCAATAGTTATTAATTTAATTTCTATATATTTCTGATTAATTCAAATCATGGTACTAACTGATTCCAGAACTTCTGTAATTTTTATTATTCAAAGACTTGCAAAGCTCTAAGTTTAAAGGGCCAGTATTTGAATAAGCTGTCTTTTGTTATGTCTATATTTAATTGAATTTAGGCATAATCATTTCTATTTTGAAGTCATCTGCTTTTTATTATAGTAAGTCCTGGATATCTTCGTTTTCTCTTCTTAGTTACAACTGATTCTACTAAGAGAGGGAGTTTGTTTGGGAGTAGTGGTGTAGTATAAGAAAATAAATATTTTCTACCTTCTTTTTTTTAATAACCAGTTTTTTCTACCATTTGTTTTATGAATTTTTAAGAACAAATATAACAATTTTCTGTGTTGGTCAGTGCCTTTTAATAGACCAAATTACAGATTCTATCTTTTTTTTTGAGATGGAGTCTCACTCTATTCCTTAGGCTGGCATGTAGAGGCATGATCTTAACTCACTGCAACCTCCGCCTCCCAAGTTCAAGCTATTCTCCTACCTCAGCCTCCTGGTTAGCTGGGATTAATTTTTGTATTTTCATTAGAGGTGAGTTTCGCCATGTTGGCCAGGCTGGTCTCGAACTTCTGATATCAAGTGATCTACCCACCATGGCCTCCCAACGTGCTAGGAGGATTCTATCTTTTATTAACTACAATAGTATAAAAATTCATTGGCATAGCAATGTTAACACAATATAGCCATTAAGCCAAATTAAATATCAGAAATCTAAGAAAACTCCCTGGTGGTAAATGAAACTTTTTTTTTTTTTTATCATTTAATACTGTATTTTTTAATGAGAAAACTCTCACAGTCATAACTGGATGTAAATATATTCTTCACCAAATCCTAGGAAGGTAGAAATTCTAAGGTAATTTTTTTCTTACATGTGCTAACAATATGAGTTAATGTTTAGATACTTTTTAAATTCTGGAAGCTATTTAGATTACACACCGTTTCTCAAAATGAATGTATTTTAGATGACTTTATTTAAAGGTAAAAAAGAGTCATATCAAAGTCGAGATAAAAATTGTAAATGAAGACATTTTTGCTATTGTTAAATATAAGTGTTATGAGATTATTTATAACTATGAAAAATAATGTATTAAATTACTTTCAATCTTCTGAATTGAGAAATATTCCTATGACTTTGTAATAATAATAAAAAATCACTTTACATTCTCTCTCCTAGAGCCAATTCTCCTCTATTAGTGCTTTAAAACCTCTAACATCTATCTCACATTTCATCTGTGTTTGAAATGAGAATTTGCCAACACTTTATTGTCAATATCAATTGCATCCAATTTGGTATATTAGAGGATTATTAGAATATAATTCATTTAAGCAAAACATTACAAAATATACATACAAAATATAATATTACAGCGATTTCTCCTACTTATAAAATAAATAAATGCAGTATTGATGAAATAGCTACTCGCAAGACTTTTGTGAATTTTATGACCACTAGAACATGTCTTGGAGATTACATTATCCCCTCTGGTAGCATTTTGAGTCTTGGTAAGTTACTTACACCCTATTATTCAAATTCTAACTTCAGTTAAAAGAGTAATGATTATTGAAAGCATAAACTTTCAAAACAAAGGGAAAACATGCAACATATGCTTTTCAAAACTGTCTTCAAATTTTTGGTCTCCTTGGACAAAAGGAGCGGTATAGATCAATTGGTCGATCTGTCTATCTATCTATCTGTTTATCTCCAATCTGTCATACAGGCATATCTATCATTATCTGATGATACAAACGTTTACATAAAAATTTTAATTATGATATTTATATTTAAATCAATGTCTAACTCTGGTGTTTTGAGTAGTGATTAGGTGGACTATATATATATACATATAAGTGAAGTGAATATAAATCTTCCATTGCATAAGGGAGAAAGTGTTGAATCCAGTTTACAAATATTGAAATGATATAAAGCAAACTTATTACCATGATGGAAATTATTTGGAATTTTAGCTGTTGATAATTATTGTTAGATACAGATGAGTTGGCTGGGCATGGTAGCTCGCATCTGTAATCTCAGCACTTTGGGAGGCCAAGGCAAGTGGATCACTCAGGAGTTTGAGACCAGCCTGCCCAACATGGTGAAACACCATCTCTACTAAAAATACAAAAAATTACCCTGGCATGGTGGCATGTGACTGTAATCCCAGCTACTCAAGAGGCTGAGGCACGAGAATCGCTTGAATCCAGGAGGTGGGGGTTGCAGTGAGCCAAGATTGCACCACTGCACTCCAGCCTGGACAACAGAGTGAGACTCCGTCTCAAAAATTAAAATTAAAAAAAATATATAGAGAGATCGATAGACAGATGAATTATGCTCTTTTGACATAGCCATTCTTACACTTTCATCTTGGATATTGAAAAGAACATACATTTGCATGGCAAACTGACTCATAGAAAAAGATCAAGAATTAGAAAATGCTTGGCAAGTTGTAGTCATTCCATGCTTATATATCCTGTGATATATAAGCATGAAGTCGTTTTAGAAACAGAAAGTCCAATTTTAGCTTGGCTTATTACTGCCCATTTTAAAGCCTACATTCCCTATCTTTCACTGTAACTAGCATATGAGTTATTCAATGTTTACATGTTTGCAATTTTCCAATAAAGGGTTGATAAATACTGTCTTAACTCAGTTGACAGATAAACTTCCAAAGAGTACTGTTAAAATTGAAAAATAATTGAGCAAGGTATTGCATATATGCTAACAAACATTTCAAATTATTTTAACAAGATGCTGGTTATGAGAAACAAACCTTTGGATAGTTGTCATCTGCATAATTCTTACAATTCACTTTTATACTTTCTAATAGATTTGTATGCCTCTGTATATATGCCAATACATATTATTTGATAGTCATAAGACATCATTCACTTGAATTTCTGTTTTCTTTGTAAACTAATGTAGCAATACATTGTTTGAAAACTTCAAACTCTGCAATTCAACAAATACTTCACCACCTGAGTGTTACATTAACAAAATTTTGTTGTGTTTTAAATTGCTCAACTTAACTAGCTGCTGACAGGTTTGATGCAATTATACTCTGAAGGTCACAGTATATGTATCTCTGTCCTTCCAAAAAGGAGTTATAAATTGGCACTTTTCCTTATAAACTCAATAAAAATGTTAAGATTTATTTTCTTTTTCAATTAATAAAAAGCTAGAAAAACCAAGCGAGAGAGATGGTACAGATCGTTGGTGTTCAGAAAGAAGGGACCCACAGCTTACAATATGATTTAATGACCAGTGAGAGCAGATCTGTTATAGCTGTTCCAGATAATTATGAACCCAAGGGCTGACATAAAAATAAACAAATCGTTTCTTTTTGTGAGAGCTTTGTATATTCAAACTCAAAATGGGTAGAAAACATAAATATTAGTAACATGTCAAGCGCATTAAAATGACTTTAATAAATACTTGTTGAATTTAATGTGGAACCAAATAAAGTGTATCCAATAACACTTAAGTAAAATTATTAAATAATATTTACATGATAAAAATTGCCTCGTCTTTTGTCTCTACAAGATACCTTGTACTGAGAATCTCATAGTCATAGAACATAATGCCTAATCTTTAATTTGACCCTATCTTGTGTGCAGGTAATACTGTGATCTATTTCTATCTAAAGAGCAATTTCAAGATGTTCCTCCATCCTTCCTGCCACTCTCCTTCCACTGGGGGTAGGTAGTGGGAGTGTGCTGTTATTTTGAGATTTTTCAACAAATACAATTTGCAGGGCAAAAACAAACTTATGATGAATTGAACTTATTAAACTAATGCATATTTCAAAGTGAAGTGAAATAGTCACCAATTCTGAATCCAACATCTAAACTAAACCAGCAAGTAGAAAAATAAATAAGCTTAACTTGTTTGATTTCTCATCAAAAGAGACAGTCTCTAATTTCCATTTATTGTTCATTGTGTCCATTAACTTGTGTTCTATATAAAACTACCCCAAAACTTAGTGACTGAAAACACCTCAGTTACTTTAGTTTGTGGTTCTGTGGTTGAACAGGCAATACTTCTGGTGGGTGATCTCTGCTGGCCTTTCCCATGTGACTGTGGTCAGCTGGCTGTTGGACAATCTAGAATGGCCTCTCATACATGTCTAGCTGTTGGCAGATGATTGACTGTGGATTATCAGCTGAAGCACCTCAGTTCTCCACATGGCCCCTCATTCTCCAGCAGATTAGCACTGGCTTGTTCACTTAGTGGTCACTAAGGATTATAATCACAGAAAGAAAGGGAGACTCCCAGTAGCAGACGTGATTAAAATCTCTTCCTCTAGTGTTTGCTTTTGCCTCATTGAGCAAAGAAAATCACATGGCTAAACCCAAGTTTATGTGGGTAAAGAATATTCAAAAGTACAGATACCAGGAACTGAATTATTGTGGCTATTTTGCAAACAGTCTACCTTAGTGTCTCTCTCTCTCTCTCTTTTAACGTTTACTACTCCTTATCTCTTTTTCTCAGGGTATGGCCTCACTCATTGTGTATATTTATGTCTTTGGAATCTCTTCTTCATAACAAAGATTTCTCTCCCCTGTGTCTATACTGTATCATTTTCTTTTACTCATTCTCATTTATCCTACAAGAAAAAAATTTAAATTCAATATTTTCCAAACTCTAGTAATGGCATTTGACTATCTGTTGCTTTGTTCTTCAATTTTAAATAGTGCTGGAAACAAACTTGAGATGTCCTTCAGACAGAATTAGCCCTGAGTGATTAAAACTCTGCATTAAGATTTTTTAATGCAAATTCTTCAGGATTTGGTTAACATTCATATTTAGTGAAGAACTGGGAGAAAAAGTCGAGGCTAATAGTTGAAGATCAAATTGCAGTGTTAATATTTGCATATAAAAACATTAAGCACTTACACAGATTAAAGAGAGCATATAGTTTTGAAATTTTTATTTTAGTTCATGTTTAATGCCTTTCTCAAAATGTTAATATTTTTATAAATGATTTTCAGTAGCTAGTAATAAATTAGAGCTTTAAAAAATTATTTTATTCTATAAAATGCTAAAGAAAAAAATATTATAAAGAATTAAATATTTTTCTGATAAAAATAAAAATCCAAGAAGAGTATAGTATCTGATATATAATAAGCAGTTATTTTTATTATCACTCAAAAAAACTACAAAGAATACCATGAATCATCTACATGTAGACATTTCTCTATTTATGATTAGTAGTTACCCTAAAAAGGTAAGGCAAAGAAACTTACACAATAGATATTAAGTAATTTGAAATTCCCTAGTTTTGAAGATTTAATTGCAAATAATGAAGAAAATTACAAAGACGTTTATTATTTATGCTTCAATACAAATGTCTTTATCCTCCTGTTATTTTTATAACTGACCAGATAATTTCAGAATAGTGATAGAAACAAACAAGATTTTTTTTTCCTCCATTTCCAGAATTGCAAACTTTGCTGGACAATATCAATGTTTTCTATGAAAATTTTTAAGACAAATTATACATTTGTATATATGTACAAACACTTTGTCATAGGGGATAAATTTCAATTTTTTAAAATATGATAGTGTATAAAAATATTAATTTGAATATTAGGATAGTTGAGAAAATACTGAAGACAATAAAAATGACAATGACACTGTTTATGTATTTTATCAATTTTTAATCGAATTATTTGTTTTTTGCTTGTTGACATAAGTTCCTTATAGATTCTGGATATTAGACCTTTGTTGGATGCATAGCTTGTGAATATTTTCTGTCTGTAGGCTTTCTGTAGGCTGTAGGCTATATGTTTACTCTGCTGATAATTTCTTTTGCTGAGCAGAAGTTCTTTAGTTTGATTCAGTCTCACTTGTCAATTTTTGTTTTTCTTGAAATTACTTTTGAGGACCTAGCCATAAATTTACCAAACCTGATATCCTGATATCCAGAAGGGTATTTCCCTGTTTTGTTTCTTTTTTTTTCTAGTAGTTTAATGCTTTGAGGTTTTACGTTTAGATCTTTAAGGTATCTTGAGTTAATTTTTGTATATGATAGAAAATAGGTGTCCAGTTTTATTCTGTGTGTACAAGCCAGTTATTCTAGCACTATTTGTTGACTAGGAAGTCCTTTCCCCATTGCTTATTTTTGTCAACTTTGTCAAAGACCAGATGGTTGTAGCTGTTCAGCTTTTTTTTTTTTTTTCTGGGTTTTTTATTCTGTTCCATCTCCATCACCAGTCTCGCTCCATCACCAGGCTGGAGTGCAGTGACGTGATCTCAGCTCACCGCAATCTCCACCTCCTGGGTTCAAGCGATTCTCCTGTCTCAGCCTCCCCAGTAGCTGGGACTACAAGTGCCTGCCACCAGGCCTGGCTAATTTTTGTATTTTTAGTAGAGACAGGGTTTCACCATGTTGGCCAGGATGGTCTCCATCTCTTGACCTCATGATTCACCAGCTTCGGCCTCCCAAAGTGCTGGGGTTGCAGTGTATCCATTTTTGTACCAGGACCATGATGTTTTGGTTACTGTAGCCTTATAGTATAGTTTGAAGTCTGGTGATGTGATGCCTGCAGCTTTCTTCTTTTTGCTTTGGATTGCTTTGGCTACTCATACACTTTTTTTGGTTTCATATGAATTTTAGAATTTTTTTTCTACTTCTGCAAAAAAAAAAAATTGATGTTGATATTTTGATCACAATAGCATTGATTCTGTAAATTGCTTTGGGCAGTTTGGCCATTTTAAAAATATTGATTCTTCCTATCTGTGAACATAGAATATTTTTCCATTTACTTATGTTGTCTCTAACTTCTTTGAGAGGTGTTTTATAATTCTCATAATAAAGATCTTTCACCTCCGTAGTTAGATGTATTCCTAAGTATTTCATTGTTTTGTAGATACTGTAAGTGGGATTGTGGTCTTGATTGGCTCTCAACTAGAATGTTCTTGGTGTATAAAATGCTACTGATGTTTGTACATTGATTTGGTATCCTGAAACTGTACTGAAATCATTTATCCGTTCTAGGAACCTTCTGGTGGAGTCTTCAGGGTTTTCTATGTAAAGATTCATATTGTCAGCAAAGAGAGATAATCTGAATTCTTCTTTTCGTTTTTGGATGCCTTTTACTTCTTTCTCTTGCCTGATTCCTCTGGCTAGCACTTCCAGTACTATGTTGAATAGGAGTGGTGAGAGTGGGCATCCTTCTCTTGTTCCAGTTTTCAAGGGGAATAGTTCCAGCCTTTGCTCACTCAGTGTGATGTTGGCTGTGGGTGTGTCATAGATAGCTCTTATTATTTTTGAGGTATGTTTTCTCGATGCCTAGTTCGTTGAGGGTTTTTATCATGCAAGAATATTGGATTTTATCAAAGACTTTTTATCACACTTGTGGAGATGATCATATGGTTTTGTTATCAATTCTGTTTGTATGGCGAATAACATTTATTGATTTGTGTACATTTAACCAAACTTGTATCCCAGGAATAATGCCTACTTGATCGTTATGAAATAATTTTTTAATGTACTGCTGGATTTGGTTTGCTAGTATTTTGTTGAAGTTTTTCTATCTATATGTTCATCAGGGATATGGGCCTGAAGTTTTGTTTTTTCATTGTCTCTCTGGAAGATTTTGGCATCAGAATGATGCTGGCTTTGTGGAATGAGTTAGAGAGGAGCTCTCGCTCAACTTTTTGGAATAGTTTCAGTAGCATTTGTATGAGCTGTTTGTATATCTGTTAGAATTTGGCTGCAAATCCATCTGACCAGGATTTTTTTTTTTTTTTTTTTTTTAGTGGGATTTTATTATGGATTCAATTTCAGCTTGTCATTGGTCTTTTCAGGTTTCCACTTTCTTCTTAGTCCATCCCTGATTCACACAACCAGGAGGTTGTCTGTTTCCAGGAATTTATTCATTTCCTCTAGATTTTCTAATTTGTGTGCATAGAAGTATTTATAATAGTCTCTCAGGATCTTTTTAAATTTTATTTCTGTGGGCTCAGTGTAATGACATTTTATCATTTCTGATTGCACTTATTTGGATCTTCTTTTTTTTTGTCTTTGATAATCTAGCCACAAGTCTATCAATATTGTTAATTCTTTCACAGAACAAATTGTTGGTTTCATTGGTCTTTTAAATGGACTTCTGCATCTCAATTTTTTTCAGTTCTCCTCTGATTTTAGTTTTATTTTCTTCTGCTAACTTTGGTGTTGGTTTCTAATTTTTTTCCTAGTTCCTCTAGGTGTGATGTTAGATCATTAGTCTGAGACCTTTCTAACTTCTTGATAAAGGTATTTTGCACTATGAACTTTCTTCTTAATGCTGCTTTAGCTGCTTCCCGAAGATATTGGTAAGCTGTGTCTTTATTTTTATTAATTTCAAAGAATTTTTTGATTTCTGCCTTAGTTTTGTTTTTGACCCAAGAGTTATTCAGGAGCAAATTTTTAAGTTTCCATGTTTTTGTGTAGTTGTGAAAAATCTTTTCGTATTGATTTCTATTTTTATTGCACTGTTGTCTAAGAGTGTGCTTGCTATGGTTTTGATTTTTTGAGTTGATTAAAACTTGCTTCTTGAACAAGAATGTGGTTGATCTTAGAATATGTTCCGTATATGGGTGAGAATAATTTATACTCTGTGGTTTTTAGGTGAAGTATTCTGTAGATGTCTTTTAGGTGCAGTGTGTCAAGCATTGAGTTTAAGTCCAGAATGTCTTTGTTAGTTTCTGTCTCTATGATCTGTCTAACACTGTCACTGGGGTGTTGAAGTCTCCCACTATTATTGTGTAGCTGTCATAGTCAAAGAGAACTTGCTTTATGAATCTCAGTGCTCCGATCGTGGGTGGATATATGTTTAGGAGAGTTATATATTCTTGTTTATGGAATCCTTTATTGTTATGCAATGCCTTTTTTGTTATTTGTTATTGTTGTTGGCTAACATCTACTTTATTCTACTTTATCTGTTGTAAGAATACTGATTCCTGCTCTCTTTTGTTTTCTATTTATCTGGTATATCTTTCTCTGTCCCTTTACTTTGAGCTTGTGGGTATTGTTACATGTGAGATGGGTCTCTTGAAGATAGTAGTTGGGTCTTGTTTTTTAATCCAGTTTGCCACTCTATACCTTTTAAGTGGAGTTTTCAGACCATTTATGTTTAAGGTTAGTATTGATACGTGAGATTTTGATCCTGTCATTTTGCTATTAGCTGGTTGTTTTGTGGACTTAATTATGTAATTGATTTATATTGTCTATGGGCTGGGTATGTGCTTGAGTGTGTTACCAATGAGCTTGGGATATCTTTCCAGTTGTTTGTGTCCTCTTCAATTTCTTTCATCAGTGTTTTGTAATTTTCCTTGTAGAGATCTTTTACCCCTTAGGTTAAATTTATTTATGAGGGTTTTTTTCTTTCTTTTCTTTTTTTTTTGTTTTTTGTAGCTATTGCAAATTGGATTGCCTTCTTGATTTCTCCCACAGCTAGCTCATTACTGGTATATAGAAATGCTACTACTTTAATAATAGTATGTTGATTTCATATCTTGTAACTTCACTGAATTCAATTTTCAGACCTAGGAGGTTTTTTTGGTGAAATCTTTAGGTTATTCTAGATATAAGATCGTATCAACAGCAAAGAAGGATAACTTGACTTCCTTTTTTCCAATCTAGATCCCTTTTGTTGTTGTTGTTATTCCCTTGTCTATTGCTCTGACTAGGACTTTTAGTACTATGTTGACTAAGAAGAGTAAAAGAGGGTATCCTTGCCTTGTTCCAGTTCTTTGAGACAAAGGTTTTCAGCTTTTTTTCTCATTCTGTGAGATATTAGCTGTGGATTTGTCATAATGTGACTTTATTATGTTGAGGCATGTTTCTTCTATGCTTAGTTTTTGAGAGTATTTATCATGAAGAAATGTTGAATCTCATTACCTGCTTTTGCTGTGTCTACTGAGATGAGCATGGCTTTTGTTCTTCATTCTACTGATGTTATGTATTATGATTATTTATTTGCGTATGTTAATCTATCCTTGCATCCTTGGGATAAATCATGTTTCATCATGGTGTACTATATTTTTTATTTGCTGCTGGATTCATTTTTCTAGTGTTTTGTTGAGAGTTTTTGTATCTATGTTCATCAGGAATATTGGCCTACAGATTTTTTTGTTGTTGTTGACTCCTTGCTGGTTTTGTTATCAGGGAGATGTTGGCCTCTTAGAATGGGTTAAGGAGAATACCTTCCTCCCTCTTCAATGTTTCAGAATAGTTTAGGAAAACATGGGTTAGTTCTTTACATGTTTGATATGATTTGGCAGTGGAGCCATTAAGTCCTCAACTTTTATTTGTTGGCAGATTTTTTATTATTCAATCTTACTGCTCATTATTGATCTTTTCAGATTTTCCGTTTCATCCTGATTCAATCTTGGTAGATTGTGTGTATCCAGGAATTTATCTATTTCTTCTAGGTTTCAAGTTTGTTAGTATATAGTTGTTCATAATAATCCCTTGTGATCTTCGGTATTTCTGTTGTGTCATTTGCAGTGTAACTTTATTGTTTTCTCTTTTATTTATTGGAGTTTTCTTTCTTTCTTGATTAGACTAGCAGTTTATCAATTCTGTTTATCCTTTCAAAAAACAACTTTTTATTTCATTCTTTGTATATTTTACTCTTTATTTTGTTTAGTTCTGCTCTGATCTTTATTATTTCTCTCCTACTAATTTGAGGTTTGGTTTAACATTGCTTTTTTAGTTCTTTGAGGTGCATTGTTAGATTGTTTATTTAAAATTATAGTTTTTTGATGTAAGCATTTATTGTTATAAACTGCTCTCTTAGCACGGGTTTTGTTTATCCCGTGTAATATAGTTTATCCCGTGTAATATTATCCCGTGTAATATAGTTTTGTATATTACGTTTCAGGATCCATTTGTTTCAATATTTAAAAAAAAAAATTAAGCTTTTTTCCTTGACTCAATGGTCATTCAGGAGCATGTTGTTTAATTTCCATGTATTTGTATAACTTGTAAAGTTCTTCTTGTTACTGACTTCTGGTGTTACTCGATTTTGATCTCAGAAGATACTTGATATGGTTCCAATTTTAAGAAAATTTGTTGAGACTTGCTCTGTGTTCTAACATATGGCCTATCCTGTGGAATGTTTCATGTGCTGATAGGAAGAATGTATATTTTGTAGCTGTTGGATGAAATTCTGTGAATGTCTGTTTGGTTCATTTGGTTAAAAGTACAGTTTTAATCCAAAGGTAATTGCTAATTTTCTGTCTAAATAGTCTGTCTAAGGTTGAGAGTGAGGTGTTGAAGTCCCCAAAGTTTGTTGTATCAGAGTCTATCTCCCTTCATCTAATACTTGTTTTATACACCTAGGTGTTCTACTGTTGGGCACATATACATTCAGGATTGTTATGTCCTCTAGTTGAATTGATTCCTTTGTCACTATATAATGGCTTTCTTCATCTATTTTTACTGTTTCTGACGTAAAGTCTGCTTTATCTGATGTAAGCAAAGCTACTGTTGTTTGCTTCTTGTTTCTGTTTGTATGTAATATCTGTTTCTATCCTTTTGCTTTTTGTCTATATGTATCTGGAGACATGAAGTAAATTGCTTGAAGGCAGTCGTTCTTCTTTCACTCATACGGTTCCTTTAGGTGGAAAACTTGCATGTTTACATTAAAGCTTATTATTGATATATGAGGGTTTATTCTTGTCATTCTATTAACTGATTTTTGTTTGATTTGTATGTCCTTTGTTCCTTCTTTCTCTCTTCTTGTTTATCGTTGTGGTTTGGTGGTTTCATGTGGTAATATTTGAGTCATTTCTATTTCTTATTTGTGTGTTTGCTCTAGCAGTGAGTTTTATACTTTCACGTGGTTTCATGTTGGTGGATATCATTCTTTACCTTCCAGATTATGTTCTTGAAGGGGAAAGTAATATTTCAAAACATGTTAAAATTTAGAAAAGGTAAGTATGTTGGGGCAAATAACACTAACAACATAGACTAAGAGATTACCATTTAGGTTTAATGGCATGAGATTGTTTTGGACTTACAGGCTGAAAGTTAACAAGTATTTCACTACTCTTAAAGGGAAAAAAGCCAAATACCATATTAGGTCATATTAAAAATTGCATCTGATAATGGGGCCAAGAGTTAAAATATGTGAACCACTCTGAAATAGTAATCTCACATATGAAAATAAATTGAAAAAACATGAGCAAATCCAAGAAAGAGTCAATCATTGATTATAAGGTTGCAATAACAGCATACAAGAAAGGGTTAAATGAGTTTGATATGTCTAGTGCAAAAGAATGGAAACATTGGGCCAGGCACGGTGGCTCACGCCTATAATCCCAGCACCTTGGGAGGCCGAGGTGAGCAGTTCAGATCACAAGGTCAGGAGATAGAGACCATCCTGGCTAACACGGTGAAACCCCATCTCTACTAAAAATACAAAAAAAAAAAAAAAAAAACACACACACAAAAAAACAAAAAAAGCCAGGCATGGTGGCAGGCGCCTGTAGTCCCAGCTACTCAGGAGGGTGAGGCGGGAGAATGGCGTAAACCCAGAAGGCAGAGCTTGCAGTGAGCCCACATAGCACCACTGCACTCCAGCCTGGGCAACAGAGTGAGACTCCATTTCAAAAAAAAAAAAGAGTGAAAACATTAGTAAGTAAGGAAGTGTATAAATTATATATAATTTTTATATGTGTTATAAAATTGAATGATAGTAAGATTTACAATTCTATTAAAAGGACTTTTTAAAACAAATAAATTAAGAAGCTATCTTGTGGCAGCAAAAGTAGGAACTCCTTTGCCAATAAGATAAAATGCAAGAATTCCAAAGAAGGTCATAAAATTTTCACCCTTAGAAAGTGGAAAAAACATGTACAGCTGTTTTTTCTGGACAATGTAGTTATTCTGTAGCCTTTGGTCAAGGAAGCTCTAGCAGAAACACTCTCAAGTCCCTTCTAAGAAAAAATTTTTAAGTTTGTATATTAAATATATATTCTGAATACCCCATCTACAAATTGATAAAAGATCACAAAGCACATTAAATCTTCATACATTTGCTATTAATTCAAGGATATATTCTGAATGCATAATACTTTTTGTTTTCTTTTTACTTTAAGTTCCAGGATACATGTGCAGAATGTACAGGTTCATTCCATAGGTACACGTGTGCCATGGTGGTTTCTTGCACCTATTGACCCGTCCTCTATGTTCCCTCCCCTTGCTCTCTATCCCCCAGTAGTCCCTGATGTATGTTGTTCCCCTTCCTGTGTCCATGTATTCTCATTATTCAACTCCTGCTTATGAGTGAGAACATGTGGTGTTTGGTTTTCTGTTTCTGTGTTAGTTTGCTAGGATGATGGCTTCTAGCTTCATCCATGTCCCTACAAAGAACATGATCTCATTCTTTTTTATGTCTGCATAGTATTCCATGGTGTATATGTACCACATTTTCTTTATGTTTCTTTATCTTCAACTTCTTCTTGATTTAGTCTTGAGAGGGTGTTTGTGTCCAGGAATTTGTCCATTTATTCTAGATTTTTTAGTTTATTTGCATAGAGGTGTTTATAGTATTCTCTAATAGTAGTTTATATTTCTGTGGGATCAGTGGTGAATCCCCTTTGTTGTTTTTATTGTGTCTGTTTGATTTTTCTCTCTTTTATTCTTTATTAGTCTGGCTATTGGTCTACCTACTTTGTTAATTTTTTCAAAAAATCAGCACCTGGATTCATTGATTTTTTTGAAGGGTTTTTCATGTCTTTATCTCTTTCCATAAAACTTTTAAAACCCATGATTACTTTCTTCTTTAAAAAATTATTTGTATCCTTGTTTTTAGCTGACCATACAAGTGTCATCTTTCCTATTACAACATTCCTGAACACGTATTTTGAGCAACAAATGTAAGTCAGATACCAAGTCAGGTGTTAAAGTTATAGAAGTTAAAAAAACAGACAAGTTTCTACTCCCATGTATCTGACAGCTAATTGGGAGAAAAAGTGATTGTGTAAATGATTAACTGTTAGCAACAATAGTGACTAAAGAGCAAAATATTTACTAAAATATTTTAGTAAAGATTAGGGTAATGTATTGGTGGAAAACTTTTTAAAATATACTAACAACAGTACAAAATAGAGAATACTGACACAGAAAAACTTGGCCATGGCATTCAAGGAATGTGTTTTCAAGACTTTTTTTTTCTTTTTTGATACAGACTCTCACTTTGTCACCCGGCTGGAGTGCAATGGCCGCGATCTCAGCTGACTGCAACCTCCACCTCCCTAGTTCAAGTGATTCTCCTGTCTCAGCCTCCTGAGTAGCTGGGCTAAAGGCATGTGCCACCAAGCCTGGCTAATTTTTGTGTTTTTAATAGAGACAGGGTTTCACGTTTTCAATTCCTTGCAAAATAGTTGTCCTGGCTGGGCGCAGTGGCTCACGCCTGTAATCCCAGCACTTGGGGAGGCCGAGGCGGGCGGATCACAAGGTCAGGAGATCAAGACCACGGTGAAACCCCGTCTCTACTGAAAATACGAAAAATTAACCGGGCATGGTGGCGGATGCCTGTAGTCCCAGCTACTCAGGAGACTGAGGCAGGAGAATGGCGTGAACCCGGGAGGCGGAGCTTGCAGTGAGCCGAGATCGCGCCACTGCACTCCAGCCTGGGGGACAGAGCGAGACTCCGTCTCAAAAAAAAAAAAAAAAAAAAAAAAAAAAAAAGGTTGTCCTGCAAATTATGCTTTATATTAAAAAATGATTTTATTTGCAAAATATATTTCGAAAGGCTATGTAAAACAATGACTTTTTAGAGATTGAGAGTTCACTGCCCACTCAGATATAATATTTTAATCCTCTATGTTATTACATTTCCATTATTGGCTTCTATATGGAATTCTAGGAAGCTTGACAGCTCTTATTTGGCAACTGTCTGCATGCACAATTGGTTGAACTGGCTGAGAAATGAAGGAAGAAATGGTCATTGAAATGTTTTCATATAAAATTTAAAATTGATTAATTATGTTTATCTTTTGGTGAAGTGAATTGTAGGCACCATTTCAGACAGGTATTAAATAGGAGTGGATCAACAGCTTTGACTCCTATGGGGGAGATGGGGGAGGAAGATTAACGGAAAGAATCTAAGGTTAGAGAAAGGAAGGCTAAATGGAGAGGAGAGAATAATTTTTTTTTTTTTTTTTTTTTTTTTTTTTTTTTTTGAGACGGAGTCTCGCTCTGTCGCCCAGGCTGGACCGCAGTGGCCGGATCTCAGCTCACTGCAAGCTCTGCCTCCCGGGTTTATGCCATTCTCCTGCCTCAGCCTCCCAAGTAGCTGGGACTACAGGCGCCCGCCACCTCGCCTGGCTAGTTTTTTGTATTTTTTAGTAGAGACGGGGTTTCGCCGGGTTAGCCAGGATGGTCTTGATCTCCTTACCTCGTGATCCGCCCGTCTCGGTCTCCCAAAGTGCTGGGATTACAGGCTTGAGCCACCGCGCCCGGCGAGAGAATCATTTTTAACAGCCATATATTTATATTTTCATATGACTCAATATTTACAAAACATTTAAAAAAATAACTCATTGAAGTTTCTAGGAGGCAGGTAGAATAAAGGCAGACTAACATATCTGGATTGAAGACATAAGAGCAGGGGCTCTCACCTTTGGCACGCATCAGAACATTGATACAACCTAGCATGCTGGGCCCCACTCCAAAGTTTCTGATTAAGTAGGTCTGGGATAAAACTCCAAAACTTGCATTTCCAATAAATTCCTAGCTGCTGCTGCTGCTGTTGCTGGTCCAGAGACCACCTTGAGATGCATTAACATAGAGTATGTCTGGTTAAAAGTTGAAGCATTTGAGTATAAAAGGTCATCAGAACAATAAAAGCAATAATACTAACAGTAGTGGCAGAGGTAAAGCAATGGCAAAATAATAAACTACAGAGAAATGTATTTTGTTGAATGCTATGTCTATAGCTGATTCATAGCCACAGTCCTTCTGCCTTTAAGTGACCGTGTTCTATTACAGGTGATAATCATGACACCATAAACTGCACGAGGCCAGAGACCTTGTCTGTGTTGATCATCGCCAGGTTATCTGTGATAACCTTCTTAATTGCATAGTTTACTCAATCCAAAGGCTGGCCAAGGATCAGATCCTGACTCTCAGGAATCTTGACTGAGAGGCAGAAACAGAGGATGCCGGTCTACAGTAGACACTGGAATTATGAAGTGAATGAGTAAATGAATTCAGCCAAAATCATGAGACAGTGAAAATTATGAGTAAACAAGGGAGTCAGTAGTAGAGAGGAGAGTAGAGCTGAGAGGGTACAACAACATCCTTGAAGGCAACTGGTCTGTTTCAGATGACTGTCCTGTGTCACTGAAGGTAGCTTTATTTTGTTTCCTCTTGGGATTCTTATGAGATTTTTTCAGTATCTGCACAATAACTCTTACCTCTCTCTCCTTTTTTGGAGATAGATTGGATATGATTCTTCTTCAAGCTACTAAAAAGCCCAGGCTAGGACTTAAAGACTTACTTCCCTGGAATAATTTGCAAACAGCTACTTGTAAAGGTCTTAGAAGCCAGTGTCAGCTAAAACCAAATTTCCTCTGCCACAGAGGAACAGGCTGTCTAAGAAAGTTTCTCTGGGATAAAGATATCCTGCTTTAACTGTCCATGTCTGCCAATTTCAGGGAATAGCTAGGGGAGAATATTACTTTCTAAGATAGCGCTCTTGCTGTAGTGGTTCCATTACACGTTCAACGAAGAAAAAAAAAGGGGGGAAATTCAGAAAGCCTTCCTATGGCTGCCACTACCTGTAGCCCTGAAAGCATACCTGGGATTCTGAGTGCCTCTTGGCAGGAGCCAGAGCTAGGTGGGAAAAGATATTGATTTGCCCACCCTCAATTATATTATACAAATGCAGTTTATAGTCAATGTTGGAAAATATCAGGCCTTTTTCTATTTTCAAGTTGAAACTCTGAACTGAAAAAAAAATCACAAAAAAATACAGAAGTACCTCTGTAACCAAAAACCATCCTTCAAGGTAAAGATTTCCATTTTAAATTAAGGTTAAGAAAACTCTGTGCTTTTAGATTTAAAAGAAAAAAAAAAGAAATCCTTTTCAAATGTTTCTTTTGAAAGGTTTTCATTTCAAATATACATATCCAATTGAACTAAAATGTCAGACTTATGAATATGCTGGGTTATCTTTTGGCATTGTATTTTACATATTGTGTACATAAAAGTCTGATATAAGCCACTGAATACATGCCCCCTCCAAATCAATAGTGAGCTTAGTGGGGATTTCGTGTCTGATTTTCTTTCAAAAGGGCTTCTGTGGCCAAAAACTCTTTGAAAATTCAATCTTTAGATATTACGTAGCAGACTTTCACAGTTATCTAAACTAAAAATTCTGATTTTCAAGATTTCTATGTGTTAACTATAAAATTAGTGATGCTACTGATATGAGTAATAGGGTACCTTAAAATATATTTTCGCTAGCATATTGTTGAAATACTTACCTCAAATGAATAGACTAACTTTTAAAGTCAGTTTGTCATCATGCAGCTACAGGTAAGATTGACATACAATTTTCAAAGTGAATTGAAAATGCTATCAGTTGGTTACTATGAGAGTGCATGAGATTATGTAATGGGGCACTCTTGAAAAGGGCAGATGCTTAAAAAAAGCAGCTTAACTCAAAGCAGCAATTGATTCCTTGAGGGCAGAGTGTTAAGAACAAAGTTGTCTGCCAGAGGAAAGAATATGATTAGGGATTAGGAGGCAGGCAAAAAACAGGAAAGAGAAAATTGAAGTGTTTGCAAAAACCTGAAAAGTCTACAGTGAAATTATTTTGGAATGAAGATAGGTAGTCAGATTTCTAAAGGAATCAGGAGAAACCTATGGGAAACATTTTAGCACACATGGAGAATAGAAAGATGAATAATTTTTCACTTGAATAAACTCATGTATTATTTTGTGGAAAATTAAATCTCACTTAAAACAGATGATTATAGAGATCAAGGTGTGTTTTCATATCCTTCCTGTTGAAAAACTGTGACTAACTCTCAGCTCATTAACTTATTTTCACATTGGCAATATTGTGCACAATTTGATAAATACAAATTCCTGAAACCTGTTGGTTTTTAAAATCCTGTTAGAACATTCGTACTTTCTTAGCACTATTAATGGATGCAATAAAAGGGCACTAACATTTACATAATCATATATTATAATGTCTTCAGGATTTCTAAATTAGTAAATTCCAGGAAATTGAATCATAGTTTATAATTTTTTTAAACTGTGCTTTGGAAAGCAGTGTTATATAATTGACAAAATAAGTTTACCCCAATCCATATGTTTGAAAATCTGTTACACACTTTATAAAGATATTTAGTATGAAAGTTTAAAAAGTATGATAAATATGATAACCTACACTCAAAGCAATCTTTTGAAAAATTATTTCCTGACGTGCAAAGTTCATTGGCACCTAGATCATACAGTTTATTAAAAATGGAGAGTATTTTTAAAGGATTTTTAAGACTAAAATATCATCTCATATAAATATTAAGTAAATATTCATCAAAATTTATTTAGCTTACTAATTAAAGAGAAAGCTAGTTAGACGATATAATCAGTTCAAAGGAGAATTCTAAGAACCATACATGCATAGGAAACAATGAATTTTGAAACAAATTTGCAAATAGATGCAAAACATATCTATCCACAAGGCAATAATAAATTTTATATCATCACACACAATTTATCTGAATTTCTATGGATACGAATAATTAGCATTATCAGTTTTCATCATGAAAAGCAGTTAAATGAGCTGGACAAGACACCACTATTTCTTTAAAAAAATAACTGTTTTGTTTAGAGTAGTTTTATGTTCATGGCAAAATTAAGAGGAAGATATGGAGATTTCTCATATACTCCCTGCCCCTACACATACTTAACCTCCCCTCTTATCAATACTCTTCACCAGAGTTGTACATTTGTTAAAATTGATGAACCTACATTGACACATCAATGACATCCAAAGTTCATAGTTTACATTAGGGTTCACTCTTGTTGGTGGATATTCGGTGATGTTGGACAAATGCATGATGACCTGTATCCGTCGTGTTAGTGTCATACAGAGTATTTTCACTTCCCTAAACATCCTCTTTTGTCCATTTATTCATCCCCACCCCGCCCACCACTAGTCCCTGGCAACTATAGATCTTTTTATTGTGTTCTTTGTTTTGCTTTTCCCAAAATGCCATATAGTTGGAATCATACGGTGTGTAGTCTTTTCAGATTGGCTTCTTTCACATGCATTTAAGGTTCCTCCATGTGTTTTCATGGCTTGATAAGTTTGTTGTTGTTGCTATTGTTTGGTACTGAATAACATTCCATTGTCAGGATGCAGCATAGTTATTTTATCCACTCATCTACTGAAGGACATTTTGATTGTTTCCAAGTTTTAGCAATTCTGAATACACCTATAAAGATCAGCGTGCAGGGTTTTGTGTGAATATACATTTTCAACTCCTTTGTGTAAATACCAAGGAGTGCAATTGCTGGATTGTACGGTAAGAATGTGTTTAGTTTTGTAAGAAACTGCCAAATTGTTGTCCAAAGTGGCTGTCTCATTTTGCCTTCCCACCATTCCTATTGCTTCATATCCTCACAGGCATTTGATATTGTCAGTGCTCTGGATTTTGGCCATTCTAAGAGGTGTGTAGCAGTATCCTATTGTTTTAATTTGCATTTCCCTAGTGACAGATGATACCGAGCATCTTTTTGTTTGCTTATTTGTCATCTGAATACCTTCTTCTGTGAGATGTCTGTCACCACTATTTTTTCTCCTGTTTTAAAAGTATTATTTCCTGGCAGTAATAATACTTAGAATATTAAAACAAATGTGGATATAACTAAACATTTAAGATGATTTCCATTAGAGATTACTTTTTATGGTTGTACAATGCTAGAGCCTTGTATATATCGTCTTTCAATCCTGTCAAATGAAGAAACCAAGACTCAAGCAGGTAAGTTTGTTGAACTCCTGCAATTAGCAACTGTCCGAGCAAAGATTTGGACTTGTTCTCAGCTCCAAGTCCAATACTGTTCCTGCTACATCAAAATTGATCCAGTCAAAGATGAGCACCAATTATTGGTGCTTTATTTATAATTAATAAAACACCAAAATGGGCTTTAATCTTCAAACAACCATGTAGCTGGTTAAAATTATACTCTATTTGAAATTTTTGGACTGAAAAAGGTCAAAAAACATAATTTTCAATTGGTGAGTTAGCTAGAGTTAACCATTTAGGGAAAGCAAAAAGGGGAGCCAAATTTAAATCTTATATTTGATTTATATTGTGTTCCTTTTTTCACTAAAATATTTGTATTTGTTAACAGTTTGATTTTTGTAGTGACACGACACACTATTAGTCATTCCTAATAACACTGAAAGTAGGAGTTTTATCTTTCAATATTATATTTTGAAAGTAGAAGGTTTATTATCTCATTTTATTGTGGTTTGTCATTGTAGCATTGCTTCTCAGCCATATTTTTATTAAAATGTACTAAAATAGTTGGTTCATTTCTGAAATGTAGCCATAATTTTAAAAATGCATCTGGAATACATCTTTACTGATATTAATAGCTCTAATATTTTCTTCTTCCTTCATAATTTGACAACTGTACTTTTTGAAAAATTGATAAATGCTTATTTCTGTTTTCCTCCTGAAATGACACAGTTTAAATTTTAAAGAGAAATTACTAAATAAATGCTCTTTAAGCAACCCTATATTTGTCTTTTGAAACCAAATACCAGTAGCACAGTAGACCGCAAAATTATTCAGTAAAACCTTGGTGCCAGCTCCTATAAATTCAAACAAAATGCAAAATGTGCATTTTGAAAAATCAAGGCTGGCATGTTTTCACATATATAATTATTTGAATCATTGCCCATGGCAAAGTGGCAGAATGTAGCATCTTTGGTGATTTCTTCAAATCTTTGTCTTTAAAAATATATATATCTAGTTATCTCAAGGCTTTGCCCCACCATTTACTGAAATTGTTTACTACATTGTACTCCTCTCCCAGATTGTTAAATTACAAATATTATGAAAGCTATTATTAGGAATATATGTTACACAACAAATCAATGGATAACTTACTTGGAAAAGGTCCTCAAATGTTTCCTATAACCTGGGTACACAGAGGGAACACTTATCCTTCTGGATCATGTTCAAATAGAAAAGCCATTGTACTGGGTTTTACAGCCTTTCTTGGGCATATGTGCAAATGGGAAGCTAATTATTTTGGAAGCTTATTGTGTACATTTTGGACAAAGTGCTAATGTCATATACCTAGGAATAAAACTGAAGTTTGTTTCCTACCTTCTTTCAAGTATAATTCTTAGAGCAGCTGGAAAACAGAGTGATGCACATTGAGCTAGCTTACTTTTAGGCTGAAGTCGAGACATAAGCTGCTGACAATAGTAATCTCATTCTTCTAATGAATCGGTAGGAGGTAGGAATATATTTTCTTCATGTAATTGTTAGCATCTTTACTGACATAACATAGAGTTAAATACATTGTTTTAATTTATAAAAATTTGTGAAATGATTTTTTGAATACCTTATCAAATATTAACTAATGCTTGTTTCAAATAACTAATATTAGTTTAAAATATTAATGAAAAAATCTCTGGTAACTGGTTTTCCTAAGAATTAATGAATACTGTTTAATATTTTTACACTGGAAATAATGAACACTGAAATGTTTATAATGTGAATTAAAATTAATTTTAGTTGTTTTATCATAAGAGCATATATGAAAATAAAATCATATTTTGATGTTAATTAGTTTGAATTATTGATCAAATTTTATGTTGATACTTATTTTTAATATACATAATAGTAATAATTTTTATTTTATATATTTTTATAGATCATATAAATTACTTTACTTTTAAAGTAATTTACTTTAAAAATTAGTAAGGTTCATTTTAATGCCAAAGCATTTAATTGAAGAAATATTATAAATACACTTGCTACATAAATTTGTAATAAAAAGAATATTTGCTTTCAAATAAAATACTTTGACATAAGACTTTTGATCTTCAATATATTATATTCTTTACATGTATTCAGTAATTTATAAACTCTGTAAATGTCTTATTTGGTTTATGCTGCTATAACAAAATACCTGAGACTGCATAATTTACAAAGAACATGAATTTGTTTCTTAGTTCTGGAGGCTGGAAGTCAAAGATCAAACTCTGGCAGGTTTGGTGTCTGGTAAGATCCTAGTGTTTGCTTCTGAGATGGTGCCTTGAACACTGTGTCCTCACATGTCCAAGGTGAGGATGGAAAGGTAAAAGGGCCAAAAAGGGCCTGATTAGTTCCCTCCAGCCCTTTTATAAGGCTCGAATCCTTTAATGAGGGCAGACCCATCATGACCTAATCACTTCCCAGTGACCATACCTCTTAATACTGTTTCATTGGGGGTTAAGTTTCAACATCTGTTTTGGAGAGGACATAAACATTCAAGCTGTAGCAGTAAACTAATTCCTAATTCAGATTATAAATTTGCATCTTGTAATAATTAACTTGAGATCCCCAGATGGCATTCTACACCATTATGGCACGCCTACAAATGCTTTCACTGTATATACTGTATTAAACAAGAGGTAGTCATTAAAATTGACAGCTTGTTCCCTGCCCCCTCAACGTCTAAGTCTTTTTCCAAACACAATTTTCTCATGAAATGTAACATACATGATAGCATGAATCATTGTCTGTTTTGTTCATTAATGACTCTTAAAACGACCTGGCATTTAATAAGGGGCTCCATATATAGCTATTGAATGAATGACTAATACTAGCAGTAGGCATTTAGTGTTGATAATACAGGTTATTTGCATGGACATATGTAATATCCGTACAAAGTCCTTGGCAACCTGGAAAGCACATTTTCCAAAGATACATGCTAAAGTATTATCAATAATTATCTCAAAACCAGAAGATAAGTGCAGGGAGTGGAGAGAGAATGTCCTTTATAAAAAAACAATTTCATGTTACCTACATGAAAATCAGTATGTTTGTGAACATATAAAAACATATAACATATAATGTAAACATATAAATGTTTATGAACATTTCCTGTTATACTGGAAAGAGAACAGAGAAAATGCAGTTAGTGTTTTCTCATTTATTAGAAGTTGGATTAAGGGCAATTATAGGGAGCGAAAACAGAAGTTAAAAAGTATCCAGTTTGAAAAAGAGGACGCCAGAGAAAGTGCTGGAGGTATGGCATAAACCCTCTTAGTGTGGAAATTCCTTAGTAAGGTTTCCACATTCTTAGTTTTTAAATGTCCATGGATGAGAGGATTATAATGAGCTGACTTCCATGCTACCAAGCATTAATTTGAAACAAGGAACAGCAAATTGAATTTGCTAAAGTATAAAATAGATTACCATGTTCAGAGAAAAAAATCAGAAGGTATCATGAAGATGCCAAACAGAGATCCAATTTTTAGAAAGACTTAAGCTGGAGTATCTCTGGTACCTTTTATCTCCAAAAATTATGAGTCGATTGATTTGCTGATTTGTAACAAGACATGAGCAAATCGCAATCACACTTTACCTCAACTTCTTTAGGCCTCATTGTAGACATGGAAAATATGTTTGCCTCTAGTGGGAGAAAGTGGTAGATGAATAGCAAAGAGAGTTGAATAATTCAGGATGTGACAATTTTATCTAATAAAACACATATTTTTATCTTTATGGTGAGAGAAATGCTGTGACTTCTACATGTGCTTCATTTTTTAAGCCTATTTAAATGGGAGAAAGAAAAAAGGAAAAAGTAACACATCAATTCACTTCAACATTTAAAAAATAAATTTAGGGGCAAAAGTGCAGTTGTGTTACATGCATATATTATGTACTGGTGAAGTCTGGGACACTTCAACTTTTTGATGCAGAAAGCAAACTAGCATTAGATGGATTTACTTCTATATCTCAGGTCTGGGCAATTTTTTTTTTTGTTTTTGTGTTTGTTTTGTTTTGTTTTGTTTTTTTGGTCAAATGCATTTTTGATCTACAATAAATAATAGTAGGAAAAGTGGTACTTAATGAAATTCAAGACCAAACCTATTCTCTAGAATGAATAATTCCTGCACTTAGAGTTAAATTGCTTCTATTAAATGGAATTGTTTCTATGAAAAGCAGAAGTCTTTTTTTTTCTATTTATTTATTTATTTATTTATTTTGAGACAGAGTCTCGCTCTGTCACCCAGGCTGGAGTGCAGTGGCGTGATCTCGGCTCACTGCAAGCTCCACCTCCCAGTTTTACACCATTCTCCTGATTCAGCCTCCGGAGTAGCTGGGACTACAGGCGCCCAACACCACGCCCGGCTAATTTTTTTCTATTTCTAGTAGGGACAGGGTTTCACCATGTTAGCCAGGATGGTCTCCATCTCCTGACCTCGTTAACCACCCACCTCGGCCTCCCTAAGTGCTGGGATTACAGGCATAAGCCACTGTGCCCAGCGAGAAGCACATGTCTTTAAAGTGTTAGTAATCTTGTTATAAAGTGAATGTTCTGGAATTAAAAAGAATAATTCAAATGAGATACTTTCTTCTTATGATATTATATTACTACATTTGGAAACTATTGACATACTCTTTTGCACACTGGGTTAAAAAAAGAAAAACTGCCCCTATTATTTTTTCCTCTCCAATTTTGTTGAATGTGTCTACATCTCTAGAATGGTCAGAAAAATTGTCATAGCTCTAGGTAGAATTTGAAAGCAGTATTGCATGCACTTATCTTTACCCAAAGGCCTGGAGGAACACAAATGCTGCCTCATTTCAAGTCATTTGGTTTCAACTTTTCTTTTATTATTATTATTATTATTATTATTATTGTACTTTAAGTTCTAGGGTACATGTGCACAATGTGCAGGTTTGTTACATATGTATACATGTGCCATGTTGTGTGCTGCACGCACTAACTCATCATTTACATTAGGTATCTCCTAATGCTATCTCTCCCCACCCCACCCCACAATAGGCCCCTGTGTGTGATGTTCCCCTTTCTGTGTCCAAGTGTTCTCATTGTTCAATTCCCACCTGTGAGTGTGAACATGCAGTGTTTGGTTTTCTGTTCTTGTGATAGTTTGCTGAGAATGATGGTTTCCAGCTTCATCCATGTCCCTACAAAGGACACGAACTCACCCTTTTTTATGGCTGCATAGTATTCCATGGTGTATATGTGCCACATTTTCTTAATCCAGTCTGTCACTGATGGACATTTGGGTTGATTCCAAGTCTTTGCTATTATGAATAGTGCTGCAATAAACATACGTGTGCATGTGTCTTTATAGCAGCATGATTTATAATCCTTTGGGTATATACCCAGTAGTGGGATGGCTGGGTCAAACGGTATATCTAGTTCTACATCCTTGAGGAATCGCCACACTGTTTTCCACAATGGTTGAACTAGTTTACAGTCCCACCAACAGTGTAAAAGTGTTCCTATTTCTCCACATCCTCTCCAGCATCTGTTGTTTCCTGATTTTTAAATGATTGCCATTCTAACTGGTGTGAGATGGCATCTCATTGTGGTTTTGATTTGCATTTCTCTGATGGTGAGTGATGATGAGCATTTTTTCATGTGGCTGTTGGCTGCATAAGTGTCTTCTTTTGAGAAGTGTCTGTTCATACCCTTTGCCCACTTTTTGATGGGGTTGTTTTTTTCTTGTAAATTTGATTGAGTTCTTTGTAGGTTCTGGATATTAGCCCTTTGTCAGATGAGTAGATTGCAAAAATTTTCTCCCATTCTCTAGGTTGCCTGTTCACTCTGATGGTAGTTTCTTTTGCTGTGCAGAAGCTCTTTAGTTTAATTAGATCCCATTTGTCAATTTTGGCTTTTGTTGCTGTTGCTTTTGGTGTTTTAGACATGTGGTCCTTGCCCATGCCTATGTCCTGAATGGTATTACCTAGGTTTTCTTCTAGAGTCTCAGTTTCCCTTGGCTAGGAAAAGGAATTCCTTTCCCCCTTGCGCTTTCCAGGTGAGGCGATGCCTTGCCCTGCTTCAGCTCTCGCTGGTCAGGCTGCACACGCTGACCAGCACCGACTGTCCAACACACCCCAGTGAGATGAACCTGGTACCTCAGTTGAAAATGCAGAAATCACCCATCTTGTGTGTCGCTCACGCTGGGAGCTCGAGGCTGGAGCTGTTCCTATTCGGCCATCTTGGACGCCCCCCGTCTGGTTTCAACTTTTCTACAACAATTCATTTTTCCGTTGCTTACTATTTGAAATTTGAAAATCTTGATTTAAGATTACTGTTGAAATTTTAGAAGATAGTATGGATTTTGTATATCAACTTTTAAATAGAAAATCAGTAATCATTACTTTGGTCATGACATGTAAAAATATAAAAATGTGAAAATCCATGTACAATGTACATGAATTTAGGGTAAACACATGCTGTAAACAACTCATTATACATATTTCTTAATTTATTTTAAATATGTAATTATGAGAATAAATTCTTAACACATTAAAGTGTTTTAGCGTTGCATACTTAAGTATGCAGCAGTGAAGTACTTCAGATATATGGGATTCTGAATTAATAATTCAGCAAATTTTTTAAAAAGTTAAAAAGGATAGAGAAAGCAATTAGAGCAAAATCTTGATAACACTTAGATTTGAATGATAGGTGTGTATAGATTCATAGTACTATCCTCTCAACTTTTGCATATTTTTGGAAATTTACATAATAAAAAATAAACATTTTGACCTAACAGAGACACATAGCTCTTCAATGAGTAACTGAAGATTTTTTATTTGATTTATGAAGTAGGATTGACAACTTTGTCTATGTGAAAATAAACTTACAAAAATATGAAAAGAAAATCTTAAATAAAATGCTTAGTTTTGGACATAAATAATGCTAAAACCTTTTAGTTAACCCTAGTTAGTTGTTTTGAGGTCCCTAAAAGCCCCAAAATTTATTCATTCATTTATTCATCTGTATATATTCAACAAGCATGTGTTGATTACTCACCGAGGCCAGATATTAAGCTAATGTTTTGTAATATAAAGATGAAGAAAGCATGTTACTAGCCCTGAGGAAATTAACTAGAAGAAACCAGATGAATGAGTGTGTAAATGTATGTGTGTGTGTATATATATATCTATACCTGTTTGCATATATGTATAAAATTGTAAGCATGTGGATGAGTACAAAGTGGAGGACTGTAGGGAGTTATATGTGGATGCAAAGAGGAGGAAAGAGACGAAAATTTTAAGAGTGTGGATGAGTGCTAAGTGGAGGACTGTAGGGAGTTATACTTGGATGTATGGAGGAGGAAAGAGACTATGCGGTATCAGGAGAACCCACCCCCAATATTTCAACATAGGTTCTTTCTATTTTCCATAAGTGTCAGCTGGCTGAGAAATAAAGAGAGACAGTATAAAGAAAGGAATTTTACAGATGGACAACTGGGGGTGGCATCATGTATCGGTAGGACCGTGATGCCCGCCTGAGCCCCAAACCAGCAAGTTTTTATTAAAGGTTTCAAAAGGGGAGAGGGTGTCAGAACAGGGAGTAGGTACAAAGACCACATGCTTCAAAGGGCAAAAAGCAGAACTACTAATAAGAGTCTAATGAAGATCACATGCTTCTTAGGGAACAGGCGAAAGGGCAAAAGCAGAACTACTGATAAGGGTCTATGTTCAGCAGTGCACATATTGTCTTGATAAACATCTTAACAGAAAACAGGGTTTGAGAGCAGAGAATCGGTCTGACCACAGATTTACCAGGGCAGAGTTTTTTCCCCACCCTAGTAAGCCTGAGGGTACTGCAGGAGACCAGGGCGTATCTCGGTCCTTATCTCGACTACATAAGATGGACATTCTCAGGGCAGCCATTTATAGACCTCCCCCAAGGAATGCATTCCTTTCCCAGGGCATTAATATTAATATTTCTTGCTAGGAAAAGAATTTAGTGACATCTTCCCTACTTGTACATCCATTTATAGGCTCTCTGCAAGAAGAAAAATATGGCTGTTTTTGCCCGACCTCGCAGGCAGTCAGACCTTATGGTTATCTTCCCTTGTTCCCTAAAAATAGCTGTTATTCTGTTCTTTCTCAAAGTGCACTGATTTCATATTGTTCAAGCACACATGTTTTACAATCAATTTGTACAGTTAACACAATTATCACAGTGGTCCTGAGGTGACATACATCTTCAGCTTACGAAGATAACAGGATTAAGAGATTTAAGTAAAGACAGGCATAAGAAATTATAAAAGTATTATTTGGGAACTGATAAATGTCCGTGAAATCTTCACAATTTTTGTTCCTCTGCCACGGCTCCAGCCGGTCCCTCCATTCAGGGTCCTTGACTTCCTGCAACAATGTAGGATGGCAGTAACCCGAGCAGAGACAGAAGCTATTCCTGATAAAATAATATGTGCAAGTTTATGAAAGAGTGAGGGAGTATATATGTTTTTCAGGGTCAGAACTATGGTAGGGCATTAAAAGTGCATGGTATTTGCAGACTTTTGAGTCACTTTTCATGTATAATACAAAGACACTGTGACAATTAAAAATATTATGTCTAATATAAAATGTGTAGATGGTAGAGTGCATTTAATAGTGGCAGCACTGAGGTTTTTAATGTTCTATATTTGGAGACATTTGGACAAATGTCTGGAGACACTTTTGATTGTCACCTCTAGGAACTTTCTATTGGCAACTATCAGGTAGAGGCTAGGGATGCTGCTACGTGTCCTGCAAAGCACAAGATAGCCTCACATCCCCCAAAATTATCTGAGCCAAAATGTCAGTAGTGTTGAGCCTGAGAAAGTCTGCTCCAAGATTATTATTGATCATGTTTTGTAAAAAGTCCAAGGAAAATGATGCTCTGAGTTCTGTTATTGTTCATTTATTCAAATGTTTTAGTATGAGTACATTATACTATAAATCATAAAATACATATACCTGTGAACCTATTTCACACTTAAAGATCTAAAACCTTCCCTGTTCTGTGACATCTAACAGTGTGCTCTCTCTCTGTCTCATCCTCCTCATTCCTTTCAAGGGGTATCACTATCTTGAGTTTTATATTTATCACTCTTACCTTTTTGTTTAAAAAATTGTTCTTAAATAGTTTGATTTTGCTTGGTTTTGTACTTTATAATAGCAGTATTATCATCTAAGTGTTCTTCAGCTATGTGTTTTTATTGCAATCAATATGAAGTTTTAAAGACTCTTTCACACTGTTGAGAGTAGCTATATTTTGTTATTTTTCCCACATGGTGATTATATGCCAGATTCATAAGCCCAAAAAGTCACTTTTCTTTCGATGAACATTTAGGCTGTTTTCAGTATTTTTTTTTGGTATTAGAAACCGTTTCTTGAGTGTGTATACTTAGAAGTGAATTTGTAGGTCATAGGGTATATGGATAAATGTTTAGATAAAGGCATACTTTTCCAAAGGCTATTATAATATATAGTTCTACCAACAGACAATGTGAGTATTCCCCTTCACCCACATGTTTGCCAACACTTAGTAGTTTCTGATTTTTTATTTTTTTTCCAATCTGATTCATCTAAAATAACTCATTGAGGTTTTAATTATGTTATACTTTTATTACTAATGAGGTTGAAAACTTTTTATATGTGTATTGAAATTTGTGTTCCCTTTTGTGAAAGTCTAATCATATTTCTTGCCTATTTTTTCTAGTGGGATGTTTGCATTTTTCTTGTTAATGTATGGGACTTCTCATATATTTACCAATTATCTTGTACAGTGTCACAGATTAATGATTCCAGGAAATGGTTGGAGTTTCTATTAGTCATCTTGTCAGAATTTCTTGATATAGAAATGAATTTTTTGATGAGTAGATGATAAAATCACGGATACGATAATAGAGTAAGATGCTAAAACTGGTGGATATTCTGTAATATAAGCAAAACAAAACAAAAATTCCTTTTAAATGGCATGTGTTTTCTCAATAAATGAATGTCAGATAGTAACTTCTCATTTATATTTAGAATATATTCTTTTGTTTACCTTTTGAAAAAGATATGCCACAATTATGTTTAAAAAATCAACAATGGTGAAGAAGGAAGAGCAACAACTCTAATTTCCCCTAATTGGAGCAGATTCATATAAAATGTTGAAATGAAGTAATGCCTGTTCATGCCTTTCTATATATGTCAGCATTCCACTGATATCACTGGGTGCCACACACATGCACAGGAATTCAGAAGTTAGCTTACTGGAATTGGATAGAATAACCATTGTAAGATCATAACAATTTGATTAGTTCTTCAAAACAAGGATTTGGTTCAACACAAAATATCATCTGTCTAATGCAATTGTGAATGTGGGTATTACCCCTTCTCTAAATGATAGGTGAACTATATAGTCAATACCATATGTGTTTAATATCGAAGCAGATTAGATGAATGAAGACAGTTGATTTTCTTGGCTTAGGATGTTTCTTTAACGTATTTTTTTGTGGATTGATTTGTGTAACCTCAAATGGCATAAATAAAGCTGTGGTTTTTACATTGCAAAAATTATGGACTAAAGTAATTTACTGCAGGATAGGCAAGGGTATTTTGACATGCCAATGTTAATAATGTGGATGCTTTAACCTAGAGAAAGATTGATTTTTGGAAATGAAACTCCTAAATAAGATTATTTACCATTCATCGCTGAACTGAAATGGTTATGGCCATAAATGCACAGAAGAAAAGGGAAGAAGGAATGGGTTTGAAATCGTAATGATTATATTCTGGAAAAATGAAAAAGCACTCATGTTGCTGACACTCATGAGGAAGCTTAGAACTTTTAATACATTTGTCTGGGATCTAGCAGAAGATGAAAATACATGGATAAAGTCATTTTTACATACTGTTTATCTTTAATAGTAATATTGGTGAACATGTCCTATGGCTATAGAATTAAGAAAAGGCGAGTTAGACTTTAAAAACAGAGACAATAATGATTCAATGGAAATTGATGAAATACCTAAATATGAGTGAGGTTCCATTCAGTTTTATTGATAGGAATGGGATAAAAATATGTTTTAAATGAAAAATAAATCATTAAAGAAGCTGTGTTTTTGTGTAAAGGAAAATAGTGACAAATGTCAAAGACAGGAAAAGCATAATTGGATTTGATAATCAGACTAATAGGTGGTAAAACCTGGACTCTAACTCAGGTCCATCTGATGGATGGACTGTTCCATTTATAATTAGCACATAGCTTTTATGATATGTAAAAGTCGTACTTGAATAGAGATAAGAGTAATGCTAGTTTGTTGAGACATTAAATGAGAAAATATGTTAAAGTATAACGTCAATTAAAGAGCTATACAAATATAAATTGGTATAAAATATTGATATGAATGTTTCCATATTACTCAAAAATTGAGTTTTCATTATGTAGAATACCAGTATCAAAAGTTTCTATTTGATTGGAGAAGAAATATTGTTTAATATGAGATTTTACTTTCTGTTTTGTCCTTCTTATTTTCATACTTGCACATTCCCAGATGGTAGCCAGGCCTTTGGGCTTCTTTGTCTTGGGAGCATATGTTGTGATAGGCTGAAACAGAAAGTTGCTTGACAAAGGTAAGCCTTCTTCCTGGCTTTTGTTCTCTAAATCCTAAATGTGGAGAGTTTATGCCCAGAGTGGGAGAGGGAGGAATAGAATTTATGAATAAGATGGGTCCTCAGGTCAGAGTTGGAGCACCTGGGAGTAGTGAGGACTCTTATTTTCCTTGTTCCAGGCATGAAATCATACCTAAGAGGAAAAGGCTGTGTGGTGTATTTAGGACCAATGGGTTAGTGTGCTAGGCACTAAGGCTGTCAGCCTCCGTAAGAATCTCAGTGCTCAAGTTTTAGAAACACCAGAGAATTGACAATGTCTTAAGGGATTATGCAGCCTGGGACTACAAATTTTCAGAGATGACCAGGTGGACCAAAGACCAAAGGGTCCACTTATGAAATACTCTTTTTAGATATAAAATAGTCTAAACATCTCTAGACTCTCTAGAGAGGGAAAAAAAATCTCAATAATGCACACAAATGAAACTCCTCCTTTCTGTTTTGTGGAGTCTCAGAGTCGTGTATAATTTAATTTAGATAAAGAGATAGTTTTTGGACTTAACTAGAATATTGTAATAGTCATACTTCTATAAAGAAGACAGGTCCTGGGGAAGTAGTAAATCACAGATCTTTATACCTTGACTTGTTTCTAGCAAGCCATGAAAAACTTGACGTAGAGCTCTAAGGTGGAGAAAACTTAGTCATTAAATATTTTTAATTGCTTCCAAAATTACAGCATCAATGTGGGTGTCAGAAGTGATCAAGTTCATCTCAGTTCTCTGTTTCTCTAAAATCTCTTAAACATAGATGTGAAAATGGAGAAAGGAAAGGCCTCAGGATAGATACAGTGTATTTAAAAGGAAGTAGAGAGAGATTAATCCTGGAACAAAGACAGGAAATAGAAGAGACTAAAGCTCTGGTTCATGTGCCCACCTTGGTCTCACTGGAGCCAGATATGGAAGAGGATATTCTACTGAGGGTAGCCAAGTTCACCCCTCTGGATCTGGCAGCCTCATCCAGACTGGGAAATGCTACCAGTTCCTCATCTTGTGTATTTATTTTCTGTTGAAAGATTAATGATTACTCTAGCCTCAGAATGGGTGAACTTTTTCATATGTCTGCTTTAGTAAGCCTACTGGAGTCTGGCTGCTTGCCTCACCTGGCAGTTAAAAGGCAGGATATACCCCTCTGAAACTCTGTGGGTGGAAGAAAATTTGCCTTGGCCTGTGTTTGCTTTAGACAAACCTGCTAACCAACATCTCTAGCAGCAACCAAGAGGTTTTGGCAAGCAGCCAATTTCCTAAGGTTAAACATAAATCTTTAGATATGATTTGATAAGAAAATAATAATACCATGCATTCATTATTTTGGGGGCAATTAAACCAAAGTGTGTCTGACCACAGCAGACCAGCTCGACTAAACTACCATGTGTTGCCTTCCTTATTTAGGCTGTGAAATGTGGCAGAATAAGTGATTCCATTGTTAAGACAAATCACACCCATAAAGAAAATCAGAGTTGAAGGTTTTGTTACATAGATTTGCACTTCGTGCTAAAATTCTAGCTGCAATTTTGCAAACTGGAGAAAAATTAGAAAAGTTTATAGAGCAATGATTCTGCTGATAGCATCTGGATGAATTAGTCTCAGAATGTTAGACTTGTGTGATGTTTATGGGTGAATAACGTGAAGTCCCATCAACTGTGATGTCTGACTCTGCCTAAATGCTAATTAATAATAACTTAAAATATTACTTTTTAAAGATTACCAAAAAGTGTTATTCAGAAATAAAATTATAATGTTTATTAAAATATACTTATGACATTAAATTAGTATTCTAAGAAAATCTGGCTCCAGTTAACATTTGGTAGTTTTTCAAAACTCTCAGGATGTATCACATAGGGACTTGGTTGAAATTTTAGGAAAGATAGCTTATTAGTTCATTCTCAGCCTTGGTTATCATTGCTTATCCTTTTCAAATGCCACCATTCTTGCTTTATAATCAGACATTAGGCTTGCTTAATTTCATTTTAAATTTGTCATGCACTTTTTGTTTAAAGAAGTTTGAGTAAGGTATCTTCATCAATAAAATTTTGATGTAGGATTTGGTAACATTTACTTCAACCAGTTTGCTCTGCCTTTTGACACAAATCAGCCATATCTTTATTGCTAAGCAGATATGTACACTCATAACTTGAACGTGCACTGTGTTACTCAATATTAATTTATTTTCCATTGGAATATGAGACATAGTGATATAATGAACATGAAATATTTTGTCTAGACTCAGTGGACAGCATGAAAAAGTGTAAGACACTAATAAGAAGTTATTTCAAAGTACATAATTGGGTATTGATATAAATCTAATGTTTATCCTAAAGTGAAATCTAGATCTGCTAATGGAAGAAAAACAAATGAATATAAGATTTGTCTTGAGTAAAATTATTAACATAGGAAATGTTGGTTAGTTTTTGTCTTTGTCTTCTCTATCCTTGCCAGTTCATACTCCCATGCTACCAAGAGACTGGACTCTGTGCCTTTGGCAGCTTCCTCCTCCCCACTAGCCCTGGAGCTTGGTCCCACGCTCACCGTATTCCCCTCCTTTCCCATCACACACACACACACAGACAAACATACCCCTTATTACAATACATCTTAACATGTTTCATTAAGCACCTCGTATTCAACTAGTTAAGTTATCCAGTCATCTAGTAAGCCTATAGTTATTCAGGGTAATAAGATTTGTAAATCTTGGTGTTTTAGTGGAACATTGTAAGATACTGGTATAGATAATTCTATTAGTTAAACACGAAACTTTTTTTCCCAAATAAAAGCCTGCAGTTTTTTTATCCAATCTTATCCAATGCTGATACATTATAATACTTGTCATCATGAAATAATATGTGTCCATATATAATTATATATAGTATATGTTATAAAAATATAATATATAATATATAATATTTATATAATATGCCCCCATATAGTTTATTCAATTATGGTTCCCATTTCTAAACATCCTTAGCAATAAGTGAAGTATAAATGCACAATAAAATATATATTATATAATATATATGTGTGTGTATAGATATCAATCATACTACTGGAGATATATATTATATATAATACTGGATATATATTTGTATATATACACACACATTCTACTGGATACACACATACACACACACATGTACATATACATCCATATAGTATGCTACTGGAAAGTGTTGCTAACATATAATTTTCTTCTGACCTATCCCCAGTAGAGGCAAGAGAACCCTGTGAAATGTCCTTAACAGTTGAAAGTTCAAGCTGCACAGCATTTCCCTAGTTTTGACTGGCACATCTGTTTGTTTTCTCCACTGTTTCTTTTTTTTTTTTCATTTCTCTTCAACAGTTTTGACCTAAATAGCTGAGGAATTATGCCAAGGCAGGGTATCACACTGGATATAAAACTACAAGTTTAATAAAGCCTTGAAAAGCTTTCAAGACAAATCATAATAGGTATTTGGGGAGTAGGTATTTGGGGATTGGGGGAAGAATTTTGTAATTATGAAGCGCATGATAAAAATCACTGTGGCCTGGAAGGACTGACTCAAAATGGATAGGAATTGGAATGGGGGAAGCCATGGCCCCAGGAGTTTAGTTGATTTAAGAGGCTTGGAAGACAAAGGAAGAACATTTGCCATCTTAGCAAATGAACATGGTTCTAGATGGGCTATTCCCCCATATAGCTTATTCAATTATGGCTCCCGTTTCTAAACATTCCTAGCACCAAATGGAGTATAAATGCACAATAAAATCACATCTTCAAATATTCATTTTGGAATCAACAAGTAATAGCTAACTTGTTGATTTAGCAAGGCCATCAGATCCTAAGTTTCCTATTAATGTATTTCTGCTGCTGGTTCATTAATTTTGTCAAATGGTAGCATTTATTAGCTGGCACCAAATGTTTATGATTGAAAATGCTTTCATCTAGTATCTTAATTATCCCCGTGAATTGGGAAAAATATTAAACATCCCATTTTTTCAGCAAATATATTTCGTTCAAGTAAAGGAAACCATTAAATCATGGCTTTAAAAACACATGACTAATCCAAGGAGCTATGAAGCAGTGACATAAAGAGTCCCACCTAGATGAGATGGAAACAATATGAAACTACAGCCTAAGAATCCTACTGGCCTATGGTTAAGAATATCAACTTCAAGGCTTAGATTCAGAGATACTTGGGATCCCATTTCTACCTGTTTATAGGCAACATGTCTTTAGGGAAACAATGTAAATCATAACCTTCAGTTTTTCCCATGAATAAAACGAAAATTTTATTTGTGTCTACAATATTGAGTTGTCACAATAATTAAATAAGACAATGCATGTAAATTACTTAGGAAGAAGCATACATGTGAGCACTTAGTATCTGCCATTGTGCTAACTGGAACTTTGGAACACAATACAGCAGAAACCTTTCTCTCTCATCAGTGAAGCTTTCATGCCTCCCCAAGTGGATCTCTCTAGGCTCCCACAAATCATACGAGTAAATAGTCATCAACTTGGGGCTTAGAACTGATTATTATTTACAGGCATAGTTGCTCGAATGAAGAATTAACACCACTTCTAAACAACATTGTTATTTGATATAATATATACTGGATTTGTTCAAGCACTATACTTCTCAATTATCTGTAATTAAAGTTTTAAATAAATGGTGAAGTAAGGAAGAATGCAATAAAAGAAATGTATATACTTCTCTTAAATGTATTTTAACAAGCCTGCCATTAAAGACCCACAAATAGTTAGTTATTTTCTACTGGGCAATGATACAGGTGCCTATTTCCAAGATGTCTCAGGAAATCTCAGGAAATAATTTAATTGGTATTTTATATAATTTTTTTGTTAATGTCTTTATGCTAAGGGAACTTGCTCTGTGAAAGACAAAAGAGAAAGTGACAATTTAGAAAGCATTTGTGGGAGGGAAGTTTACATCGAAAATATAATGAATAAAGGATGTTTGACCTAACTAAAGTTTAAACATTAAGGTGGACCGATCAAGAAGTGTGAAAATATAGTGGTATAAACATTACCCTGATATTGAGGTTTTAGCTTGTGTTTTCTCTTTTGTCTATACCTAGCAAAATGGCAGTATGTTCTCAAATCTGAAGTCAACATTGTTCATTGTATTATTTTATAGGCATGCAGAACAAGGAAAATAGAGTTATTCATCTGCTTAGGAAAAGAGCCATATTTAATCAATTTCCTCACCTCTTTCCATCTATATCATCTTCTGCCAGGAAGAATTCACTTTACTGTTTTAGTTACAATAGAACTGTCTTAGCTTATAGGGAATCAACAAGCATTTTTACACTCATATATCACGTTATATTTCTAAAGCTATTAAATCACAAACTTCCCATTACAAAAGAGCTTGTTAAGATAATGATATTAGATGGAAGTTTACCATATTGAGAAATCAAAACACAACTTCGAGTTTATATGAGTCTGGACGCATAGGCAGGCTCTCTGGAATCAGAGAAGTATTTTGGTACTTGCAACCCTAGCAAATTTGGCTTTTTGTCTTGTTTAATAAAAAAAAAAGTACATTCAGTTTTATTTTATTGCTGCCTTTGGAATAACATGTTAAATATTTAAGGGTATTCATGGAAATTAACTGCTTTAAGACTGAAGTTTGTGAGCTCTTTTTGACTGACTTATCCAAATAACTTTACATCTGTTTTTTCTGTTTCCCCAGAACTAACATTTTGTCAATCCATGTGTTTTATCAGTGCAAGACTATCAGTAATAATAACCATCACTTACTGAGCACATACTATAATAAAAAGAACTTACACTATACCAGTCCTACAGGTAGGTATAATTAGGAAAAACTGAGGCCCATATTAACATAATAAGTAACTTCTCAAAAGCCTTACGACTAGTAAACTTTTTTTAAAGTCTGTATATATATAAAGCATCACACTTTTTTGGACTTTTAAGCCACAAAAAGACTTTTGTTCAAAATTCTCTACTATCTTCCCTGATTACAGTATGAATTTATAACTTTAAGATGTGTTAAAAAGTTTTTCAAGATCTACCGTGTAACAGTTATAGGGAATTAGAAGCAGAAATTTATCATGAAAGCAGATAAATTACTACCTAAACCCTGCTATTCAGGAGTTTACAATCTAGTGAGAGATGGCATTTAAGCTGATTATAAGACCAAGTAACCGGAAGGAAAAGGGAAGAACACAATCTGTGTTAGCCACAAAATTCCCCTACCTTCCACTTTCTAGGGTGAAATATTACATGTTATTTCAACTTTTGCTTTTGAAAAGGTCAGTTTTTTCTTTATAGATTTTGTTTATTTTGTTTAGTCAACTATTCAAATACTGCAAATTTCTAATGAACAAAGTCATATAGAAAATAAAATGAAATTGTCTTCTATGTTAAAATATTTTAAATTTAAATTATAAGACTTTGCAGATATGAAACAAGATTTAATAAAGAAAATATTCACTTTCAATGAATACAAACTCACTGACACTCCTCAGGGTTTTCTGTTGATTTACCTAATTCTAGTTATCAAGAGTTTGACCTTATTATTATTATTTTGAGACAGAGTCTCATGCTGTGGCACAATCATAGCTCACTGTAACCTCAAATTCTTGAGCTCCAGTGATCCTCCCACCTCAGTCTCATGAGTAGCTATGACTACAGGAGTACAGGAGTGCACCGCCATGCCTGGCTAATTTTTTTTTTTTTTTTTTTTTTTTTACTTGTTTGTAGAGACAGATTCTCACTATGTTGCCCAGGCTGATCTTGAACTTCTGACATTAAGTAATCTGTCTGCCTAGGCTTTCCAAAATACTGAGATTGTAGGAGTCAGCCACAGTGTCTGGCCATTCTTGACTGTCACTGAGTCACTACACAGTAGGAGTATTCAAGAGCTAAATCCTGTAAGGATGTGGCTGACTGTAGCACCAAGCAACATTATGCCAGACTCTTCCCACCTTCTCTTTGCAGATTCTATTTCCTTAAAACTAGTCATTCCAGGGCCTGTTCTAGAGTATGTTCTCCCATGCAGTCATCTTCTAGTACCTCTTCGAGTACATCTTCTAGTACTTCTAGTACATCTTCAGAGTACCTAAGGGTACTCTGTGGAAACATGAGAGAATATATACCCCTTCCAACTTACGAAATCTCACTTCATCATTCTGTGTGTTTCGGTCAGCATTCCTTGAGATCTAACTCTCAAGGACTTACATCAGAGTGGTGCTATCCTCTTTCACTTTCTTTGAAAGGGAGCATCATGACTGCTGGTTTCTTGCATTTGCTGGCAATGCTGCATTTGTTGTCCAAAGTTCTCCTGTCTGCTTAAAGAGGGCAAAGTTAAGCCAAAATGACACCCCTTCCATAATCTCCCATTATTATTTTGTTGCTGCTTCACTGGCCTTTGAGGATGGTTCTCAGATGAGCTAAAAGTGACTTCTATTTCTGCCCTTTTCTTGAGCAGAGAAGAGAAACTGACAGAGAGAGTGAGGCTCCCAGTACCAACTCTGGTTGAATCCAGCAGCATCCACCCTGAGAAACATCTCCAATTTCTCAGTATTGTAGCCCCTCATGGTCAAGTGTCTTCTATTTGTTTATTGATTCAGCAAATGATTACTGACCCCTACTGTGTGTGGTAGTCACTGTGCTGAATGCTAAAGATAAAACAAGGAGTTTGATAGACATGATCCCTGCTTTCGTAATGTATAGAAACTTTACATCACTTCCCATCACTTCAAAGAATTTTCAAATAGTTGAGTCCTGCCCAGTACCTCAAGCAAGGAAGTTAGTGTGATATTTGAAAAGCCATCTATATTCTTAACACTTTTTCTCCTAAAACTGATAAGGTGGAGCACAGGCCAGAACCTCCCTCCCCAAACTCTCTTCTAACTTGATCACAGTCATTGTTTAATCCCTCCCCTAAGGATGTGTGCATCTGAAAGTACTCAGTTGTCTCTTTATTGAGGATCTTGGCAATTCATCTCTTTCTTTTAACTATTTTTTGTGACATCTAAGTCATCTGGATACCACTTTGTCAAAATTTTTATTCCAGAAAATAGCTATATTTAAACAAACACCCTGTGTTTTATGCCATTGGGGCTACATAAAAACAAATTCATTAAAGCTCACAGATAAAACTAATTTCATAACCTCATTAAATGCATTCTTTTTATTTTAGTATTATTCTCACATTTAATTGTGTTTCAGATTTACCTGGAAAGTTGAATCAAAATGCAGACCTTCTGCTTTCACACTCAGAAATACATACATAGCAGTTCTTAAGTGGGATTAAGGAACCTACATCTTTATTTTTAAATTTTGCATTTTTGTTGAAAACAGTCCATGGATCAACCCTTGAGAAGTACTACTTTAAGTAATACATAACTTAGTTGCAGATGTAGAATATCTGATAGGACATTAATATTCATATCTACTTACTAAATTATTCTGTATTTTTAGAATGATCTATTTAGAATAGGTACATGCATTCTAGGGACATAATATATGGCTGAGTCTGAGGGAAAAATATTAACAAAGCATATTTTAATCGTACGTGTTCTTAGAGCAATGTCTTAGCTTAACATACATTGGATTGTTTCTAATTCAAAGACCAGTAGTACTGTTTAATTTCCCGACTGATATAATACATCAAATTAATGTGGTTTAGTAGATTAATGTTTATACAAAGATTATGCCTGGTGGCTATTTCTGATCTAGAATAATATACATATTCTTGTATGCAAAGAAAGTGTTAATAGAATAACTAATTGTATTTGTTCTACAACATCGTTCAAAAATAAAATTAGGCCAGGCGTGGTGGCTCATGCCTGTAATCCCAGCATGAGGCCAACGAGGGTGGATCAACTGAGGTCAGGAGTTCGAGACCAGCCTGGCCAACATGGCAAATCCGTCTCTACTAAAAATACAAAAATTAGCCAGGCATAGTGGTGGTGAGTGCCTATAGTCCCAGCTACTTGGGAGACTGAGACAAGAGAATCACTTGAACCAGAGAGGCAGAGGTTGCAGTGAGCCGAGATTGAGCCACTACACTCTAACCTGGGCAACTGAGTGAGACTCTGCTTAAAATCAAAAACGAAAACAAAAACTAACTTAAGACACAAAAGGAAGGCTTTGTCTTATGTTTGACATATTTAACATGCAAATTAACCTTCACGTTTTCTCCAAAACTCATCAAATGAAAATAATCCCAATGGAAGAGAACTTAGCAGAAATATCAGGAAAAGAGAATGGGATAGGAAACATGGCAGCGATGACATTAGGAAAAGAGAATAAGAAAGGATTTCGCAGCAAAAATGGTTTGGAAAGCTGAAAGACAAACAGGTAAGTAGTAACTGATTTAGCAAACCAAGAAAGGTGGATCCCAAACTGGAATAAAGAAAGCTTGGAGCCGATTCAATCTACCAGGGAACACCTCAAAGATTTAGGAGCTGGAAGTACCAGATTATCAAAAATTGGGACAAATTGGGGCTCTACACAGGAAGATTTGCTGAAAGTCTGTTTAAAAAGTAAGCAGATCATCCACCTCTCCCTTGCCTACAACCAGATGTCTGTTGCTTTATCACTGGAAAAGTTAGGTTTCTTAACTGTAGAAGATAAAGCAGAAGCTGACTGACTTGGGGATATCAGGCACTGTTGATGGGGGTAACTCTTCTAAAAATCTGGACATTAAGGGAATTTTTACTAGAGCATGTTGAAATTCCAGCTTCCCCCTGGGCTCCCAGAGCCTGGCACTAGATTTTATCTAACATAAAAAGACTAAATGTATCATTTGTGATAAATGCAAACCGCCTCAAAATAAGATCCTACACATCCTTTACATGTTTCCAAACAAAACCATTCTGTAAACTGAAAAGCCCCACCTACCTGCTCAGAGCTTCTAATCAACTTTTTAGTGGCCCAGTTTTATAGATGAGCAGATAGCTGTGAGTCTTACAAAGTATTTGAGGAAAGACTTAAAGTCATGGGATCCAGGAAATTAAGTCTCCAACATAAGAGAGAGCGTTGGGAATCCTTAGGCAATTGCAAAGAAAGATCCCAAAATAATATTTGTGTAGCTGACCTATAGCAGAGGAGATGCCTCCTGAAAAGGTTTATTCAAGAAGATGAAATTTTTTAAACATTGAGAGGAGATTGATACAACTGAAACAGAGTTCTGGGATATAATTGTGAGAAGTACAAAGATAACCAAGCTAACAACAACAATATAGCATAATTTTTCCAGAGGGAAAAACTTATGAAATTATAATATGTATTTCAGCTATCAAAATTATTGATATATTTTATATCTTAATCATTTTTATAATCATGTAAAAATATTGATTTAACAATTTCAATATATTGGGAGAAGGAGATGTGTGTGTATGCCTACTGGAGGTTGGTGGGGAAGGATGAGGCAGATAGAATTCTCAGTGGACATTCCTCCAAGGAAGATATGCAAATGATCAGTAAGCATATAAAAAGATGCTCAGCATAACTAGGCATCAGAAAAATGCAAATCAAAATTATAATAAGATACCCTTCATACCTGCTATAATGGTTAGAATCAAAAATCAGATAAAAAGTGTTGGGAGGATGTGGGAAATCAGAACTCATACACTGCTGGTGGGAATGTAAAATGATGCAGCTGCTTTTGAAAAATAGTCTGGCAGTTCCTCAAATGATTAGTTTTCCTACAACCCAGAAACTCCACTAGGTATATACCTATGAGAAATGAAAACATGTTCACACAGAAACTTGTATGCAAATGTTTTTAGTAGCATTATTCATAGTAGCCAAAAGGTGGAAACATCCCCAATATCCATCAACAGATGAATGGATAAACAAAAAGAGGTATATCCCTACAATGAAATGAGTACATGCTGATATATGCTACTACTTGGATGTACCTTGAAAACATACCAAGTGAAAAAAACAATTTATAAAAGTTCATATACCATATGATTCTATTAAGAAGAAATTCCAGAATAAGGAAATTGATAGAGACTAATGAAAAAGGTAGCAGGTAGATTAATGGTTGTTTAAGGCTGGGAAAAGAAGGTGGTGGTGGAGGCAGAACAAGTGATAGCTAAAGAATACATGATTTCTTTTAGAGGTGATGGAAATGTTCAAATATTGACTGCTGTGATGTTTTCACATATCTGTGACTGTACTGAAAACTATTTAATTGTGCACTTTAAATGGGTGAATTGTGTGCTATGTGAATTATAAAGCTGTTTATAAAAAAGAAAGATTGAGAAGCAGGAAAGCAACCATAATGTTTAGAGATTGAAGGTAAATGCTAAAAAGTTACAGCATTAAAACTGGTTGCTTCTAGGGCAGAATTCCTCACCCTATTGACATTGATTCATTGCTGTCCAGAGCTACACAGTGCATTACAGAATGTATAAAAGCATTCCTGATTTCTACCTACCAGATACCAGTAGCAACTCTCTCTCCCTTCACCATTTGTGACAACTAAATACGTCTCTAAACATTGCCAAAGGGCTCCCAAGGCAGGGAGGATTTCCCCAGTTAAGGACCACTGCTCTAGGGATTGTGAATTGGAGGGGAAGAAAGCTGCAATGTGTAGGTATGGATATTTTTATAACAAATATTGAAAAATTATTTAAATATTTGTCTATTTAAACTGTGAATGTGTATATCTTAGCTCAAGCTACCACAGAATGGATGCCTCAAACAACACAAATGTATTTCTCATAGTTCTGGAAGCTAAGTCCTAGATCAAGTTTCCAGGCGATTCTGTTTCTGGTAGGGGCTGTCTTCCTGCCTACTTACTGTATCCTCATATGGCAGAGAGGAAGAGAGAGGGGAAGAGAAGAAAGAGAGAGAGTGAGAGAGAGAAGGAGGGAGAAGAGAGAGAGACAGAAAAAGATTTTTTTAATATAAGGCTGCCAATCCTATTGGATTAAAGTCCCACCTTAATTACCTTAATTACTTTCTAAAAGCCCTTTCTCCAAATATAGTGACATTTGGGGTTAGGGTGTCAACATACAAAATTTGTGGGAACACAATTCAGTCCATACCAATATATAACTTTGAATAAAATGAAAACTAAATACTGGATATTTCTACCAAAAATCTGTGATAAAATTGGCCACAAAAATTAATTCTTCGTCAAGATGCCAATGAGATCACTGTCACTGAGGATGTTATTAACAGTATTAAGAATGCTGTTTTATGTTGTTGTCTGGTTTTATTATTTTTTAATATTTACATTCATTTAACTAATCTTCCCAAAGTTTTATTGTAACTTTTGTGATGTGTTTTTTAACAACTATCTCAATATATCTGATTTTAAAAAAGGTCAACCAGCTTGTTTATATGCATGATTTTTTTTTTATTGTTTTACTTGTTTTGCTTTGGGTAGACTTGAACACAAATCTTTATCATATGTTTCAAGAGACTGATGAGAAAAGTTGCCATTTAAGATAAACATTAACCTAATTTTTCCTCAGGCACCTTTATATTAGACCTAAAATGTATAGGCAATTGTACTATTTTTAAAAATTGTTATCTATTATTCAAAGCCTTAATATTTGATATGAGAAACAGATATTATTTTCATTGGTCTAAGACATTCTCCTGGCCAACTAAATTCCTTCCATGTAGAGGTATTTCTCTGCATGTTCAACCCTTTAAACAGAGATTCAGTTTAAAGATGTCATTTGGTCAATTCATTTAAAAAAATCAAAACTTGGTAAAAGTGATCAAAGCTTTATTTATATTTTTAGCAAATAATTAATCTTAGTTTTACTGTGTACATCATCAACATATAAAAGAAACAACAGAATAGGTACTTTTGAAAGAATTACCCCATTTATCAAGTAGACATTTTGGCTGCTTCACAAAAAAAGCAGATTCCATCATTGGTGTATATAAAGGAAAATTCAAATCAAATCATTTGTGCCACTTGGGGAAGTTTGATTAATGAGACCCTGCTTGGTTTTATTAATCTTTCCACATTCTTCACTTCTCACTCTTGACACCTAACCATCCTTTTTGGAAATCACCTTTATTTTCTTCACACTTAGTGAAGCTTTAATAATAATTTGGGTTTGAAATTTTTCCCACTGCATTTTTTTAAATAAACTATTTACAAGATCTTTATTTCTAAGATCTTCATCTTTCTAATTTTCTAACCTCTTGTTAATAAAATCCACCTGGTAAAGAAAATAAAACATTAAAATAATTGAGATCTTTTACCTCAAGCATTTTCTTTTGGCCATACTCCTCGGATTATAAAAAGGTATAAATATGCAACTTTGGATTGTAATATCGGAACAATATGACTTTAGTACTCATTCTCAGGGTCATTGATAGGTTCTTTAATGCTGTCTTTGAAGCAAGGTGAATAGACTCTAAATTACCATTAAGAATTCTGTGACTGCTGTGATTACCTAAGCAAAACATATTTGATAGATGGTATAAATGTTTGCCATGTCTGCTTAGTGAATGAATGAAATATTGCCTGCTTGAAAAAAAAGTAACTTTTTAAAACTGGTCTCTTGGTCATGTTTAATTGCATGGGTTTATTGCTTTTTTTATGTACTGGCAAAAGCACAGTAAATGATTCAGGCAGGAAGCATGGTTGATGCCCGATACTTAACCCCTCCTTAGAGAAGCAAGGAAAAGCCAAATTTAGGTGGAGTCAAATGGTCCAGTGAACCTAGTCCCAAGCTATGAAACTCTTCGATGAGACTCAGGTAGGAGTCTTTATCTAAAAATAGATAGGAAGTTAAAAATTCCAGCAGATTCATACTCAAAATTAGGCAAAGGCTGATTTCACGTTTAGCATATTTACAGAGAACACCAACCACTGGAACCTGGAAATGCACAAGAAACAAAACAATTTTATTCCCGCCTAAGAGTGCCATTTTCAGGGTTTCAGAACACAGTAGGAGACCGTTGATTAGAAGGGAGCTTCATTCCTACAGAGGAATGGTTTATTATTGCCCCGAGGATAAAATCCTATCCCTACTTTGGAATACCACTCATGATTTAGATCCTCATTCCTTTTCCAACCCATTACTTCACCTCCAATGCAAAATACTTACTTTAAACCAAGAATTGGCAAGCTTTCTGCAAAGTCAAATAATAAATAGCTTACAGGCTTTGTGGGCCAGTCACTGTCACAACTACTCATTTCTGCCATTGTTACAGGAAAGTGGTCATAGATAATACGTTAACAAATGGATGTGGTTGTTTGTGATCAATACAACTTTATAGAAACAAATGACAGACCTGCTTTGGCTCATGGGCCGTAGTTTGCTGACTCTTCCTCTAGACCAGTTTATTTACAAACTGTAAATTGTGACCACTTAATGGGGTGTGAAATCAATTTTATAAACTAGTTTTTAAAAACAGATCTTTACTTTTATTACTATTAATATCACTCTAAAAATTCTAAGATACAGTAAGAGACAAAAATAAAATATATAATGATTGTAAATGAAAAGATAAAAAGTACTGTTATTTCTAATGGTAAAGCCATAGTCCTTAGAAACCCAAGAGAATTCATCTGAAAAACCTCTACAATGGTGCTTCCCAAAGTTATCTACACATGGGAATCACATGCGAGAACTTCAAAAAATCCTAATGCCCGAGCCTTGCTCCCAACAGACTTAATTGGCCCAGCAAGTGTTTTTTAAAAAATATGAGATAGAATAAATCAGAAAATATCAGCATTTATTTTGTGTTGTAACTCTTGTAAAGGAAGCATTGTTTTCAGATCTATATTACATATATATGTGTATACTGATTGCTAAGTGAAATCTATTTGTTACCTCTGGGCTTGGTCTAAAAGGTTTGAAAACTGCTCCAAGTTAAATAGAATTGGCAGAAGCCTTAAAAATGGAAACTTCATTTTCTTCCCATATGATATGCTATTTAGAACAATAGTTGAATTTTCACTAGAACTTGGGATAAAGAGGAGAGTCCCAGAGGCAAGAAGTCCTCCCTGAAATGCAATCATGGCTGAGCTCCTCTTTAGGACAATAGCCTAAACCACAGCTGGGAAGGCAGGCAGGGAAGGACCTTGCCCATCAGCTGTGCCTGGGCCAGACAACCAGCCACAATTCCAAATACCTTTCTACTTTGCCTTTGCCTCCTCCTCCTTCTTCTTCTTCTTTTTTTTTGAGGGGCGGGGGGGAGAGTCTCTCTCTGTCGCCTAGGCTGTAGTGCAGTGGCACGATTTCAGCTGGCTTCAATCTCTGCCTCCCGGGTTCAAGCCATTCTCCTGCCTCAATCTACCGAGTAGCTGGGATTACAGGCACCTGCCACCACGACTGACTAATTTTTGTATTTTTTCGGTAGAAACAGGGTTTTGCCACGTTTGCCAGGCTTGTCTCTAACTCCTGACTTCAAGTGATCTGCCCACCTTTGCCTCCCAAAGTGTTGGGATTACAGGCATGAGCCACTGCGCCCGGCCCCCTATTTTGCTTGTTTTAATTCTAAGTGTGATTCAAACAGAAATTAAGATGAGAAAAGGGAACATCCCCTTTTAGGTTGTAACTCTTGGGACTGCACATGGTGCCCTAAGGAAATTCAGGTAATGTCAGTTGTACAGGTGGAGCAGAAGGAGGAGGAGAGAAAGATACAGAAGGTCACAGAGTGGCTTGTTGTGATGACACAGTGTTTGGGGGATAAAGGAACCCTAGAGATTTGTGGGGTGGAGGGAAGTGAATGAGGAAACCATGTAAAAATTAATCATTTTATTTTTTGGACTTAGTCTCCATTTTTATTAAAGATGTAGAACATCTTTAGTGATGAGAGTTCCTGAGGTGAGAATTTCTATTACAGATCACATCACATGTTAATTAATTAACAAACACACACAATGGTCGAAGCAAGATAAAGGCTCATATTTGGTTTCTGTTGCTTTTTTCTTTAAAAAAAAAAAACAAATAATTTCAGTTAGGTTATATCTCAAAACTTTCGGTTTATTTGTTTCAGTTGCTTGTTACATTGAAGTATTGAGAGAGTAAGTCAGAATGAGTAAGCACAGAAAAGAAACTTGATCCCAGGTTTCAAGATTCCTGGTTATGGAGTGTTTTTACCAGAGCAATACATTTGTCTTTATGTTCTTCTTAAAGAAAGGGTTACAGCCTGCTGTACTGTACACTGAATGCAGTCCAGTCACACATTTACTAATTCATTCTTTCACAGACTATTGATTAAATTCCTATGATGTGCCAGTCACTACTAAGTGCTTATCTCTAAAAGTAGAATGTGTCATCTTGGTGTGTGTCCTCATCACTTATATACTGTAGTAAGGGAAATAAATATTAAATCACTTTGAGAATATTCAGTTCTGGACAGGAAATACAGCTGAGTGTGGATTTCCTAAAGTCTTGTCTGCCAATTATCTCTCCAGAATGTGAGAACAGCATTCTAACTCCATTTTATGTTCTCATATCCCAAGAAAATAAGGAATCAAAAAAACAAACAAAAAAAAAAAAAACAAAAAAAACACAAGAAAAATAAAGAGGTATTGAAATGAAGAAACCTTAAAATCTAAAAAAATTCCTGATTTTTTTAATGTTGTCTTAAATTTTTGCATTGAACTATCTCCTTCCAGTTTCCCTAATTTACCCAGAAATAACAGTCAGCAATGCATACTAACTTTAAAAAGTCACGTTTATCACATGTTGGTTTCAGAACCAAAAGCCAAATGTCCTCTCTCCTGATGATCCCCATATGGAACAGTTGAATGCAAATATTTATATTAAAATTATTTTCATAGGTGCCAATCTTATGCCTTAACGTGGTTCAAATTAATCAAAGAGAAAATATACAAATCTTTATAATTTTTATAGTACAAAAAAAGTGAACTACTTGTTAAGTAAAATATTTTGCTGTCTTAAAATTTATTCATTTTTATACTCAGTATCTGTTCTAACTTGGAAAATAAATTTAATGTCATGCAAACATGAAAGAAAAATATGAATATTTGAAGATGTCTCTATGAAGAGTATTCCAACTGGCCGGGAGCAGTGGCTTATGCCTGTAATCCCAGCACTTTGGGAGGCCGAGGTGGGCAGATCGCTTGAGGTCAGGAGTTCGAGACCAGCCTGGCCAATGTAGCGAAACCCCATCACTATTCAAAATACAAAAATTAGCTGGGTGTGGTGGCACGTACCTGTAATCCCAGTTACTCTGGAACTGGAGGCTGAGGCAGGAGAATCACTTGAACCCGGGAGGCAGAGGTTGCGGTGAGTCAAGACTGCACCACTGCACTCCAGCCTGGGTGACAGAGTAAAACTTCATCTCAAAAAAAAAAAAAAAAAAAAAAAAAATTATTCCAATCAAGAAGCACACATGCACACAAATAACTTGTTAAAAAAAAACTATGAATTTTCCCAAGTTGTTTACCCCTTGTTTGATTTTTGTACAAAGTAGAAATAAATATTTATACTTGAACAAATAAAATATTAACTTTAGATGCTTTATTATAGAGTTATTTTAATAGTAAGCACATATTAGGGCAAGATGATTTTATTTTATAAATATGTTTTATTGATAATGTGTGCTAAGATAAAACTTTTCATGCAATTACAAATACTATATTCTCTTTCTTAAAAAAACTCTTGGTAATTTTATTGGAAAATGTCTGTGTGTATGTGAAAATGTAGTTATGCATGTGTTTTTGTGTGTGATGTATAAAATAAGTTATAAAATATTAATTACTTTATAAAATACAAACTATATCAAATCCATGTCTGCTGACGATCTAGAACCTTGAATTTTTTTTTTTTATTCCCTCAGTGGAATTTCACTTTTGCTGCCCAGGCTGGATTGCAATGGTGTGATCTCAGCTCACTGCAACCTCTGGCTCCCGGTTCAAGTGATTCTCCTGCCTCAGCCTCCCTAGTAGCTGGGATTACAGGCATGCACCACCATGCCCAGTTGATTTTTTGTATTTTTCGTAGAGATGGAATTTCTCCATGTTGGTCAGGCTTGTCTCAAACTCCTGGCCTCAGGGGGATCCACCCGCCTCAGCCTCCCAAAGTGGTGAGATTATAGAGGTGAGTCACCACATCCGGCCAAACCTTGAATATTTTTAAAAAGAATATGTATTGGAAATTGTTTCATGTAGAATGAATAAAATTTATTCCTGCCTTTTAATGGCTATATAGTGTTCCACTGTAAAATTCTTCAATGATTTGTTTAACCAGTACCTATATATGTAGTATCAACTTTATCACTCAAGATTTTTTATGATAACGTAATAAAAGTGATTTCTGATATATGTTTATAGTGAAAGGCAGTATTACAAAGTGGTTCTGAAGATATATTTTTAGGCAGAATACCTGATTTGTGTTCTGCTACTGGTTATTTAAGACGTTTTAAAAATTAATTTTTTTGTTCTTTAGTTTTCTAATATATAAAATTGAGAAAATCATATTACCTACTCACAGGGTTATCGTAATGAATAATAAGCAAGGTTTAAGGCCTTGGAGTAGTGGCAGGAACCTTACAGTAAAAAATCAACTACATTAAATCTAGATCTGTACCCACTGATTGTAAGTTTCATTCTCATCAATGAAATGTCTCACCAGTGAAATCACTGCATTATGCCCACAGCCTAGAAAAGTTGGCAGCACACAGAAAATACGATTAAGTAAAACTTGAACTCAAATATGATGTGTTTATACACACAGAAAATGCCTTTATTTAATATTTTATGTAATAATTTTTAGATTATAAATAAATGTTAAGTGGGCTTTACTACAGATGGAGAGAATAAAGTATAATCCGACAAAAAGATTAGGGAAGGGGACAGAAGGAGAGATGGAGGGAAAGAAAGAAATTAAGGGCATATGAGTGCCCCAAAGTTCCTTTTCTAAATGCTTGATTCAATCAGAGTTGAGTTTGCATCATTGAGAGAATACTAATACTTGATTTTTGCTTAGTATCCCTACCTAACATTTAAGTTCCATGGATTCCAGCCACTTGGTTAGGGTCTGTCTCATTCTGCTCAGCTTTTTTCTGACATCTTGCCAGATAACACTACGTCCTGGATAGACTAGCTAGTCTAGTATGAATGGTGAGGTTGCTGGAACCAACCTAACTCGTGGCTATTTTAAGATTAAAATCTCTTTGTATGCATAGATTAACTGGGTTCACAAAATGCTTGTAAATTTTTTGGAAGTCAAGATCTAATCTTTTTAAGGAATTAAATCTCCTTACCATATGCTTTTATGTTTATTTTATAAAACATATTTGCTAGTTTTTGACAGGCCGTTCAAACTACCTTAATTACCAAGAGTATACAGAAACAGCTATCAACTCCTCTATACCTTGGTTAATGTCTTCATGAATCAGTCACTCTTAGAAAGAAAACAGGGTCATGGGCGAACTAGGACAAATGTATTAACACAATAACTAAAGTACAGTTTTAGGCCATGCTGTTATTTATAATGTGCATGCCAAGTTAGAGTGCTCCGTGGTAGAAATGACCTTTCATCCCTTTTATCAAGCATGTAATTTTCTAGTCATCTGAAGAGCTGCTTCTCCTGGTAGTTTTAAATTCTTTAATTACTATTTTAAACACTTATGTTGCATTCCAATGAATACTATGTGAATGATTTCAAATACTCTACCAGAATGATAACTTATAATGAGGGTAAATGGGCAACTTGAATACTCTTAATCTCAGACCTTGTCTGGAAGATTTTTGCAGAGATATGACACTTTCATTACCTAAAAAGTATTTACCTCTCCACTTGAGCATATTTTTCACATACTTAAACCCTTTATAGTATAATTCATTTAAAAATCTAAAGGACTATCTGAAGATAGAGAAAACTAATAAATCTTTTTTCATTTAAATACCATTGCATTCTTTTTGTTCTGATAGTATTCTCTTTCTGAAAATGTATTTGTTTCAAAGATTTATTAAAAATTTGATACCCTAATTATGTCAACTATATTGTATTTTATTTTGTTATTATCTTAATAAATATATTTATTATATTTTATATAATAAATATGTAAATAAAATATTAAGATATAATAAATATATTTATTATATCTTAAATAAATATATTTTAAGATAGTTTGCAAATGAAGTTAGTAAGTTAAAATGTTGAAAACATTAAAGATTTGGATAAGAAAAGCTTTTATAATGAAGACTTGGGTTTTACTTTTCCAGTCTTTTCTTGCCTGTATAGATAATTGAATGAGTATTTAATATTAAAATCAATAGTAAATTGAAGTTATAAAGAAATTTTGGCAATATTATTTATCTATGCCAAGCTTTGTGCTCTTGTTAACAGCACCTTATAATTTACAGCTTACTACTTGAAACATTTTCATGGTCTGATCTCTCATAAATCCCAGCTAGTCTTAAACAGTCCTTATCATCAGTTCCAATAAAGCTCTTTTTCAATCCCTGATAATATTGTATTTCTAGTCTAACTTCAAAGAAACAGATGAAAATATTGGTTGCTACACTTGTGATTTTTGATATTTCAAGTTTTAAATTATTTTTTCAAGATTTATTTTTGTTTATTTGAGTTTCCAAGTTAGAAATGCTTCATAGCTCATTTGCTAAAGATTAGTTCTTATAATATATATTATGTAGAGGCTTTAAATTTTATTTATATTAAGTATTGTCAGTAGGCTAACTTAGACCACAGTTACTTTTGCCCTACCAAAAAGGGCATTATAGTAAGAATTCTGACAAAAATTATATGTAAGAATATATGTTATAGGTTCAGTAATTCAGTGTAAATCAGATAATCATTTTCATTGTATGTATAGACATGGGTCATAACATTTTTGTTTAAAAGGTCCTCTGTCTCATTATAAGTAACTTATTATTTTTCTTGATTTTCTTAACCTTAGATGTTTAAGTACTCAATTACTTTAGGCAGAAAACAGGTTTTAGATATAATCACTGTGTAAATATTTTTATATTAATTGCCACAAATGATATAATTTGTTTCCCAAAATATCACTAATGACCACAAGCAAAAAAACTTCACAAAAATTCTACATAAATATTAACAATATATATGATTCTGGGAAAATACTTCATGAAAATGCTATCTTAGCTCAAGAAGCCTTTCTACCATTTATGATTGAAAATTGTCAATTTCAAAGATGAAATATTGAAATCCCAAAGTTGATCTGCACTTATAGCTTCCAATGTTTAAGTATAAATATCTTTGAATATATATATCTGAGGCCTTACAACTAGGGTATTGTTGTAACCTAAATTCTTGAATAGCTAAGATAATTGAGCAGCAGTTGGCAGAAGCAGGGACCTAACCGTCATATCCTCCACAGGAGCAGGGCTTAATGCTTAAAGGCTCATAGTGGGGCTAATGGCCTAGACTTCCCTTCTCCTTATTTGTTCATCTACTCCAAGTAAAGAGCAAAGCCTTGGGAGAAGATCACTGGTGGTTGTATTAATTTCCTAGGGCTGCCATAACAAAGTACCACAAATGGAATTACCTTAAGCAACAGAAATTTATTTTCTCACAATCCTTGAGGCTGAAAGTCCAAAATTAATATGTCCATAGAGCCATGTTCCCTCTGAAGGATCTAGAGAAACAAAACCTTTTTTTTTCCACTTCTTAGCTCATGGTGTTTGCTGCCAGTCCTGGGCATTCTGTGGCTTGCAGATGCATTGCTCCATTATTTGCCACCACTGTCACATGGTCTTCCCCACATCTCTATGTCCAAATTCCCCTTCCCTTACAAGCACACTAGTGATTGGTTAAAACCTAATCCAGTATGACCTCATATTACCTTATAAGACTCTATTTTTGAAGAAAGTCACACTCAAAATGCTAGGGGTTGGGGCTTGAACATATCATTATGGGGTCACAGTTAATCTCCAACAGGGCATGGAGATAGTCAGAGCTGATCCACGTACAGCCATAATATGAGATTACTTGGGACCCTCCCACAATTTAACTGGTTGATTGAAAATTCAGTTGAATAAAGATAGATGACAACATATACACCTTTTAAAAATATTCTCCTATTATTTCCAAAACACAAATAGAGAACTTTAAAAGCACAAACCACTAAACTATAACAAGGAGATAGAAAACAATAGCAACCTAATTTTGGCAAGTGGATAGCACATGGATGAGTGTAATTAATTTGGCAGAACCCACGTGGCCAAATTTTAATCCCACAGAGGCACAAATCAAGAAAACACTTGATTTGTTCCATGGAATCTCCTCCAAAGCTTCAGGAATTGAAAGTGCCAAGCACCTGTATCAGTGAGGGCAGAGGCTGGATTCAGAACTTTGGTTAAAAGTCTGTTTAATAAGCAGTTGGAATCCCAGATCTTCTACCTTATCCAGCGTAACCTTGCTGCTTCCTCTCCACTATCCCTGAAAATAATGAAAGAATTTTTTTCTTTGAAGTAGGTAGAACAGAGCATCTTTGCACTGAAGTACAGGACTGAAATCAGGGAAACAAGTGAAACAATAAATATTAAATATCAAGACAGATACTGTGCTGATATGTGTTTAACAACCATCTCTCTGGGAAGAAAGAGCCTTGATTTGTAGTATTTTCTGACCTCTATGGTATAAATCTTACCACTACAGCCAATTTCTAACAATCAACATGATATCCTTGAATGTCAACTTGGGAAGAAATGTGTACAGGCTCTCATTATCGCTGAATTCATGCCAGTTCCACTGATTGAGAGCCTTCTAGCCTTCTTTTCCTAAGGCTTCAGAATGCTGGCAGCTCTCCAGAGACACAGTTGAAAGATTCTCCTCAGAGGAATCCACCAGTCTAAAGAAATATATTGATGCTGGACTTCCTCAAAAAATAATAATAATAATAATCTACTAACCCTTTCTACAGCAAAGCTTACAGTTGATAAGCTGTACCCATGGACTTAGAGATTCCATTCTTGAGCTGCTTTGAAACACAAGTACACAACCCAACATCACTGGATAGCTAAGGAAATCATCTAAAATGAAATAGAGACACACACACACAAAAAAACAAAAACCCAAAATGAAGGAACTTGGAAGAAACAAACTATTCTGGAAGAAAGTAAAGATCTTCATAAAGATTAGAGAAAATATTGCATCCATGAAACAAGATCAAATTGCTACTTTTAAAATGAGCAGAAAATAAAACAGCTCTTTGAATTTAAAAATAAGAGAAGAAGAATAAAAATCTCAGAAGAAGTTTTAAAAATTAAAGCTGAGGAAACAGTCCAGAAGTAGAGGGAAATAATGAAAAAAAAAAAAAAAATACGTGAGAAAACAAGAAAATCTGAGGTCACCCCAGAAGTTCAAAAAATAAGCATCGCAGAAAGAGAAAACAGGGCCTATGTGAGAGAAGTCATCAATAAAATAATGAATAATTTTTTTTTAGTAATTAAATACATGTATTTTTACATTGAGAGAGCCCAGTACAATGGATAAAAAGAAACTCATACCAAAGAAGGTCATCATAACGTTTTAGAACACTGGAGAAAAATAAAAGGCTCTGTGAGGTTCAGGGAAAAAAAATTAAATAAAAAACAGGTTACATAATTTTCAGGGATTAACATTGCTTTGTTCTTCATAGCTTCAAATCTAGAATCCAGGAGGCAACAGAAAATGCTATCTAATTTCAGAAGAAAATGTTTTCCGATATAGAATTCTATATTCAGACAAAGTATCAATTAACTTAGGGCATTGAATAAACATGGTTCAGACATGCAAATTCTCAAAGTTAAGCTTGATGCACTATTTCTTAGAAAAATCTTAGATGATGCACTTCAGCAAAACAGGATAGTTAGCCAAGAAAGAGTAGCCAATCCAGAAAGGAGGGATTCAGGTCAGGAAGAAGCAAAAGGAATCCCCAGAGTAAGAGTGATGTGAGATCTCAGGATGAGAGCTGCACCAACAGAGGATGGCTGTCCACTGTGCCGCCAAGCGGAGGCTCCAGGAGAGATTTCCTTAAGGTGATGAAACTGATGGACTACCTGATGCATCCCAAAGCATTGAGAGGTATTCAGACAACCAATAGAGAGTTGGAGGGTGAATTCCTAATTTAAACTTAGAAAACTAAGCAGATTTTAAAAAGAGAGATGGAGAGAGCATTAAATTCCAGAAGTAAAAGTAGATCAGAAAGAAGAAAAAAGCCATATTTATATCATGTATAACTTTTTTTCAGGGATAAGGTTTTAAAATGTCACAATATTTTAATAGCCCAAGAGCTCACAATTCTATACTATGTACAATGAATGACGCGTTAAATTCATAAAACACACCACCTGCTTCTAGGAATGTTGTGTGGCCCCTGCACAAATGTGCTTTCTAAATTCCTAGAATTGCTAACTTAGTGAGTAATGTAACAATTTGGAACTTCTTTTTCCTTTGACTGAATGTTCAAATTGATATAAGGTAGGTCTCAGATTTCAAAATTTTTGGTCCAAGGCTTATAAAGACAGGTTTGGCCTTTTTTGTTTACAAAAGTATTTCTTTTATTTATCTGCTGAAGAAGATTAGAAAATATACTTTCCTCTAAGTTACCTCAGGTGGACTCACAGAATATTAGCACATTAGTGATTTATAAACTTTTCTACTGATACGACTTCCTTATTAAGGGAGAAAGAAAACTATTCTTACAAGTTCTTTGAGGCAAGCTTACCTAAGTATAAATCAAAATGTAATTTTTGCTCAAAGCTGCATTTGATTTTTACTAAGATAATCTTGTTGGTTTATATTGTTTATGAAGTATTAGATAATAATATTTAAATTAATACATAGACATTCGATTGAGCAAGTATAATGTTTCTCTTTGATGAGATTTTAAAACGTGGTTTTGAAGCATTTTCTCAAAAGAAACATGAACTATTTTATTAAATATTTATTTGTTAAAAATATCTGTTACCACGCTTTCTATGTCCTAGACAGTGTGAATGCAAGGACAAAACATGTTCTTGCCCTAATAATGCAGCATTTAATCTTAAGAAAGAAAAATACATGTATATTATTTGCTGTAATTTTATAAAATACTTTGGAAATCATAGATACAATGTATGGACACCAAAGGAAAATACATAGACAAGGAAAGGCCTTAATAATACTATTGTTTCTGGTAAAATGGAGGAAGATAAATCCACCAAGGAGATTAGGCGATTGGCCAGAGAGGGAGAACACACAAGAAAGTGTCAAGAAATCCAAAGCAGACAGAATTGAAGATGGCAGAGTGGCTAAGAGGAGCACATGCCACTGAGAGAGAAAAGCAATAATGACAGGAGAGTTAGCAGTCAACTTCACAGGACAGGGCTGTTTGGTTACCTTCCTGGATGTAACTATCATGGATTGGTGAGACTGAAAAAACAGATTTTATCCATTAAAAATGAAATTTGTTACATTTTTTAAAACATGCCCTCTGACTCCTTCCCTCTCCATCCCCTGACCTCTTTCCTGAATACTTTCTCCTTCTTAACACAACTAAAAGCTGATACCCTCTTGAGATCACTCTTTTATCTGTGACAAACACAAGTAAGAACTGTTCAGTCTCCAACTCAACAAAAGTCAAGGTCAGGAAGACGAAAGGCAAACCTCTCAGTCCTTAATACCATGATTATAATAAGGGGCAGAATCACCACTGAATGCATGGTGTGTACCCACACTGAACAGGAATCTCTGATGCTCATTTGCTCTGGTATACTCCCTCTAGCTCTTTTTGCCCCTGCCATCTGCCAACTTCCTATTTCCTTGGATTCACACTCTTCTTATGCTGGTGTTGCCATTAGCCTGTGCTGTTCAAGTCTCTGTGCATAGTTGGTTAAATGCTACAGCTTTATACTTCCTCACCTTCCTAACATATTTCCACCAATCCTGAGAATTGTGCTTAGGGGCTTGCGAGAGTAACAGGATTGTTAGAAAAAAGTGGGAATTCAAGTGAGACTAAGCCTCTCAGGCAGACTGAGCAAAGTGTGAGGAAAAAAGTCTTGGATGAGACAGTGAACCAAATAAGGAGGGACTCATTATTGAGGTAGGAACAGAAAGGCAGCTGGATATCATACTAAAAGATGGTAACATTTAATATATTCTATTTTTCTTCACTGTATCTTCTTAATAATGTCATGGGTGTTATCTCTCATGCTGTCTTAGGTTGTGTTCCCAAAAAGACCCTAAAATGAGGTGTGCAAATGATTTATTAAGGAAGTGATCTCAGCAAACACTGGTAAAGTTCTGGGGATCAGGACAAAGAAGGAGGGGAAAAGACAAATAAGGATGCAATCTCAGGCAAAGTCCCTAGAGGGTAGCTTCAGCCTGATCCTACAGAGAACTTTAGGTTATAGATTAACCCCTAGATGTACCCTGATTGAGTCGAGGGACCTAGGCTTTTATATCCTTGTACCTGTCAAGTATTGTTCAATGGCTGTCTGAAGAAGTAAGTTCCCAGGCACATCTGGTTCTCTGTTGTGTTGATGAAATAGCTCCATTAGCTAAAGACAGCTAAAGACAGTAACCATAAATAAAAAAGTGTCAGGAATAAAAGCCCACCAAGTTAGAAAGAAACATATAGAAAGAAACAAAGGAAAGCAAAAAGTAATTTGTAGGTAGAGTACCTTTATATAAAATTATTGCTTAAGGTAGCACTGAAATTTAGGAGAAAACTGATAATTTCTGAAGAATCAACCATGAGACACATTTATGATACATCTATATGACACTTCTAAGTAGCACATCTTTATAATGCTTCTGTATAAATATCTTTATAATAGATATAGAGTATAATCTCTATAATAGAACATAGCTATCAAATTTTTGTCTCTGCCCTGAGTGCCATCTTGGCATCATGACTTTAGATATCATGTGGCTTAATTTCTGTAAAAGTGCCTACAATGAACTGAGTTGAGTCCTCTTAAAATTCATATATGAAAGCCCTAAACCCCTTAAGCCACTATATTTGGAGTAAGGAGATAATTAAAGTCATAAGGTGGGGCCCTCATAGGATTAGTGTCCTTATATGAAGAAACAGGACTCTTTCTCTGTTCTCTGTGAGGACAACACCAGAAGGCAGCCATATTCAAGCTGGGAAGAAAACCCACACCAAGAACCAAATTGGGTGGCACCTTGATCTTGAACTTCCCAGCCTCCACAACTGCAAACAATACATTTCTGTTGTTTTAGCCACCCAGTTTATGGTATTTTGTTATAACTGCCTAAGCAGACTAAAACAGTACCATATGCCTGTACTCATGTTTAAACATGGTTTATTTTCTTCAGGGAAAAAAAAAAATGAAACTTAAAATTCCAGAAAGACTGTTTTCCCATGTAACATCAACTATGCCCTAGCTAATGAACAATAATGCAATTTCTGAGCCATCCTTATGTAATTTTCTCATATTCATTGTTATAAATCGTGCAAGATTGGAATATACTTCTGCTCTAATTTGCTGTCACACCTTTCCAGGTTGAACCTCAATGCTGCCTGTTTGTCTCGGTAAAAGCGTTCTTTCCATGATTTCCTTGCATCCTGGCAGAGTCTGGTCTCTAAGACACTACAGGAAAGACTATGATTTGCAAAGAAAATTCTTATTGGCAAGAACTGCTACAGAGGTCCCCATAAAACTTCTACCAACATTTTGTACATCTATACATAGAATCCAAAAAAATAAAAAAAATAAAATAAAAGTTCAGGTCCTTCTCAGAACAGGGACCAAAGTATTCATTAACTGCAATGAAAACAATCTATTTACAGGCACACTGCAGAAAAGGGAGTTAGCCATGTGGCTGACATCTCAGTCACCCCACAACCTAATGCCCCATACATGTAGAGATGAAAACAGGGCCAAGACAGATTGCTACTGGGAGTCAGCCATCAATGCTGGCAATATTCCAGCTTATTCTCTAGAGCAGGTATCTTTAACTGACCAGTTAACAAAAAATAAATTAACTTGTCCATTCAGTGTGATCAACAATCTAGCCCTAAGTATGACAAAATTGTTTGTGAATGGCTATCTTTAAATGGACTCAAAATAATTTCTATCTATCCCTGTGAATAGTTTCCATATTGGAAATGCTAAACTTGCGTCTATTAAGTATCTTAAATACGGTATAGGTTGGCACTCTAGTAACTGATGATAGAGGTGGGTTTTGTTTTTTAGCCGGTTTTTGGCCTTCTATTGCTGCAGACCCAGTCTTGAGCTCGTTCTCATTGATTCTACCCAGACTTTTTCTCATCTCTACCAGTATTTCTCTTTTTGTTCAACTTCCCACTGGTGGAGTAGAAGTGGTAGTAGAAGCAGGGGGTGTTGGGAAAACTGGGTTAACTTTTGTGCTAGTTTATAAGGAGAAAGGAATGGAGAAAGGGAGAAAATGAATGTTAATTCTGTTGCCAAGTCTTTCTCTCCAAGGTACTTTCCTTGGTCCTTGGAAGGAGCTCAGTAATTGAGATGGGAGCAGCTGTCTAGCAAAGCCCATTCTTGAGATTCCCCAATCTGCTAATGAATGGAATTTTTGAACTGTACTTTCTTAGGCATAACTTGAAAGAAGAGATGTAAATTCATTGAGTAATAAATATTTAAGTAAATGAATGCAAGATCTGTGGTGCAGAATAGTTTTAAAGTTTACAGAAAACAGAGAGATCAGAAATTGCCTGAAAGAAAGTACCATCCTAGCAGGGCCAATGTCAAATGAATATCAGGGATGATTTTATCATAAGCCTTATTTGTAATGTACACATTATTTATTGTTCACATATTTATAGAGCACCTATGATGTGACAAACTTTAGATTGAGAGGTTAGTAAAGTTGTGGGGAGGACTGGACAGATCAGGTAATCTAGTCATGTCTTAGTTCTACACCTTGAGTCTTTGTCTTTGGGCAAGTAACTGAACCTCCTCATCTCACGGTTTCCTCTTCTGCAAAATAGCAAAGATAAGAAAGATACCTATCCCATGTGGCAGGTTAATTGTGTCATTGTTTATGCCAGGTTCTACGCATACAGAAATAAGACAAAGCCTCCAAGATTTTCATGGTTTAGTAGTGGCTAAAGATAAGAAAAACAATGATTAAAACTCAGTATGGTAAATGCTATAAGAGGAGACACATCCCAGAGCTATGATACTCATAGCAGTGGTTACTCAGTCTGAAGAAAGAGTGATGGTTTTAGAGTTTGGTATGAGTCTTGAAGACTTTACTAGGGAGACAAGAAGAAGACAAGGACTCCAGAAAAGACACAGAGATATGAGAAACATGGTGACTTCTAGGAATCGTAAAAAAATTTAGTATATCTACTGTTAGAAAAGACTCTGGGAGTATGCTAGAGAATGAAGCCGGGTGGTAGGGCTGAGTCATGCTAAAATGATGCAAACTTTTTTTGTAGGGTTTTAGACAAGTCAGATTCTGGAAAGATGGTTCTAGTTGTAGTGAGGAAGATGTATTTGAGTTGATAATTCCAAAACAACTTAGAAATTCCTAAGAAAACAAAAGAACTGCAGCGAGAAGTTTCATTATGCTATGAAGCAGGGAAACAGACACTCGGATGGAAACAAGGGTTAAATTTCAGAGCTGTGAAATAGTAGAAAGGGGAAGTAGGGAGCTTTCCTAAGAGGAAGGCATGTGCTAGAGTCTGGTCCAATAGGTTTTTTGGGAATCACCAAGCAAAAGAAGGAATGCAGCAGGACAGAGAAGAGGCCTCCATTAACATTCTGAGATCTGTCATATCTTTACCTCTCTTTCAAATAATGAGTGTAATAGTCAACTATTATCACTTAATTATTATAGGATATATCATGTAATTATTATAGGATATTAATGTGATGGGATTATCACAAAAATCCTACCAGGCAAATACTATCATCTTTATTGTATGGATGAGGAAACTGAAATAAGTTTAAGTGATTTGCCTAAGATCAAGTAATTAATAAGAAGATAAGATTAGATATAAACCCACATTAGACTAAAACCAAAGCCCATTTCGATACAACTTTTCCAAACTATCAGCCTCTTTCCTGGTTGTATCTCCTGTCACCTTTCTCCAACCTATAGATTTCCTTGTATTTTTTTTTTCCTTTCCTCACCTATGACTTGTAAGTACTCACTCATCTGCTATCTCTTTTTTTCTGAGCTAGTGAACACATTTGGCAAATGAACACATTGTTGATTCATGTTCTGCAACCTCAGTCGAATTCTTAGTGTTCCCCAATTTTCTGTGTGCATATTGTCCATTCTATGATCTGTTCCCCATAAATACCTCTCAGATTGAGACTGTGGTCCTTATGTACTAACTACAAATAAATCCCAACTCTCAGCTGCCATACTTTTCTCCTTTTATGAAGAAAAGCAGGGACTTCACATGGATTTGTTCACATTTCTGTGCCATTTTTGCACCCTCCACACACAGACACATTTACCTGTCTCTGACGGAAATAACAGTTTTGGGATTTCTAAGCCCCTAATGGAATTAACTCTGTTAATTACTTTTCTCACCCAGAGGCCCCAAACCATTCTTCTCCACCATGGTCCTCATTTGCTACCACTGTGTAGACACATTATCATTTACCGCAGATCTCTCTTGTCTTTCAAATTACTCTTGCTCAGATCCCAATAATAGTTACCAACCAGGAAATTTCATTTTCCATTGCATAACAAGTATATGGGGTACTTGTTATGATTAATGCCTAAAGTTTGATCTCTGGAGGTATTTTTGCATACACATTGTTTCTCTTTTCCTCATTCCCTATTTTTCTTTTTCCTTTCCTCCATTTACAGCAGTTTTGCAGCTCTAGGCTTCTGCTACCTCTCTCCCTAATTCTCACTCCATTCTACACAATAATGGTAAAAGAATAGCTAAGAAAGAAAATTATTCTATCTCTACAGAAGTGGGTGTAGTGATAACAATGGAATCTAGTAGCTAATGCATTGCAAATTCTTTACTTAGTGATTAATCTTTTTCTTTTATCCCTGTCAGAAGTTGGAGGAGTAGCAAAAGCAGCATTTCCTAGAGTATGATTGCAATTAAATTCCAAAATGTGAATACTTCTTCTTTTCCTAAGTTTTTGGGTAAAGCTTTCAACGTTGTTGGTGATTTTAGTACAAATCTCTCCAAGTGACAGTACTTCATTGCTTACTCTTCCTCTGCTTCTGCAAAGCCAATTTGTTATTTGGAGAATGGAGTGTGTAAAGGCCATAGAGCAAAGTCTTTCATGCTCCGTCTAGCATAAAGCAGCTGAAAAAACACACAATTTGGAGCATCAAGGCTATTGCTGAAGACTTTCCCGTTAATGCAGATGTTCAATTTAAATGCATGTGCTTATAGACCCTGAAAGGAGTAAGGTCGACTTGCTATAGGAATACTAAAGATGCATGGTGTTTCTTTCATTTTGGTAGTCACAAGGGTAAATTGTATCCAGGAAGTAAAACACTCTATGGAATGCATACCTTTCTCTGACAGTAGCAAATTCCCTTTCTGTATTACTTATATATATATATATATATATATATATATATATATATATACACACACACACACACACACACTCAATAAATGTATGTATGTGTTTATGAGTATACATCATCACTGTTATTGCTAAAAGTTATTGTTGTAGTTTCCCTGGAAGGTACTGGTAAAAGCAAACTCTCTCAAGCAGTTTTGACTTTCATGATACAGTTAAAAACATAATGTAGCAGGGGAAGAAGAAAATATTAATTTTCTACTACTACTTCAATGCACTATTTTGTCTCCACTAATGTTGAATATTAACATACTGAAAATGTCAGAATACATTGGCTTCAATGGTTATAGTTGATGTATTCTCTCTGTTCTAAGCAATTTAGATGATTTGTAATTAAGAGTTTACATAATATTGACGTTTCTTCAGTTACTTAACCAAATGGTATCACTCAGCAATGTCAAAATCAAATAATAGAAACTCCTCCTTGTGTTAAGATTTGCTAAGTATTATTTACATTCTGAAAGAGTTTATATTTTCATTATGTTTTTGTAATGGAAATACGTTTTGTTCCTAAATACTTTACCCTTACAAATTATCTTCTAAGTAAAATCAGTAATTTGAAAAAGTAGAGGAAAATATTTTTACATTGTCTTTGTACCTTTGTCAAATTATATTTTAAACTTACGTGATTGTCTAAATGCCTGTTTAGAAAGAAATGTATGTTTCATTTTAAAGGAGGGAAACTGTGAAGCCAGAGTTCATGTAACTACATGAGTTAATGTGCCCAGAAATTAGTCCAGTGTGTAAAAATATGTATTAAATTAATGAATAAAACTAAGTAGAAAAGGATTACTTATGTGGTTGGTTTATGATGCTGTTTAAAAATGTCAATTTAATGATCTGAGGGAATCACTGACGAACAGTTGTTTTCCTTTTTTTGGGTTTTTATGGTTTTCTGTTGTTGTTGTTGTTGTTGTTTGTTTTGACATGAATCTTACTCTGTCGCCCAAGCCCGAGTGCAGTGGGGCAATCTTGGCTCACTACGACCTCCACCTCCCACGTTCAAGCGATTCTCCTGCCTCAGCCTCCCAAGTAGCTGGGACTATAGGCACCCGCCACCACACTCGGCTAGTTTTTTTTATTTTTAGTAGAGACAGGGTTTCACCATATTGGCCAGGCTGGTCTCAAACTCCTAACCTCAGGTGATCCGTTCACCTCGGCCTCCCAAAGTTCTGGGATTACAAGCATGAGCCACCATGCCCCTCTGACAAACAGTTGTTTTATGTAAAGACTCAACATTTGGGAGAATGAAATATTACATACAATTTTTTATAGTCTAGGGATCTTCCCCATTGCTGAGGTGAGCAATCTATATGGAAGATTCCAGATAGTAATTATTTCTGGAGTAAACTCTAAAGATTAAACAAATGAATTAATTATGGTGTAGGCAATCTGTGGACTTCTGGAAGTACCCTGTAATGGGAAGATGGTGCATGTTAGGAATATCTCATACTCTCCACTCCCCTAAGCAGCATAGGAAGGATGGATGAGAAGGCAACAGGTTAAGAAAATCAGTATCGGCTGGCTGCGGTGGCTCACGCCTCTAATCCCAGCACTTTGGGAGGCCGAGGACGGTCGATCACAAGGTCAGGAGATGGAGACCATCCTGGCTAACACAGTGAAGCCCCGTCTCTACTAAAAATACAAAAAATCAGCCGGGTGTGGTGGCGGGCGCCTGTAGTCCCAGCTACTCAGGAGACTGAGGCAGGAGAATGGACCCGGGAGGCGGAGCTTGCAGTGAACCAAGCTAGCGGCACTGTACTCCAGGCTGGGCGACAGAGCAAGACTCCGACGAAGGAACGAAAGGAAGGAAGGAAGGAAGGAAGGAAGGAAGGAGGGAGGGAGGGAGGGAGGGAGGGAGGGAGGGAAGGAAGGAAGGAAGGAAGGAAGGAAGGAAGGAAGGAAGGAAGGAAGGAAGGAAGGAAGGAAGGAAGGAAGGAAGGAAGGAGAAAGAGAAAGAAAGAAAGAAAATCAGTATCATTTTCTGCTAATTTTCCTAATAATTTGCACTCATATTTTGGATAGTCTTTAAAACAAAGGAGAACAACTCATCTTAAGTAGTTTGTAACAACATTTACTCAGAATCTAGGACATTTCTTTTTTTTTTTTTTTTTTCCACAAGAAAAATCATTTATTGAGTTTAAAAATTGTTACACAGAGTAAAGTACCTGCAGCACAGGAACTTTCCTGAGAGGCCTTTGCTCTGCTGCCTGGAGCAGTGAGAAGGCCAAGGAGAAGAGGAAGAGTGCTGGGCAAGGGTAGCTGGGTGTGAGCTGAATTTCCTGTCTCTTCACCCTAACCAATACTGTTGCTTAGTTTTCTTATCTGCTCCGGCAAGGAAAATAAATATTTCAATTAGTAAAACTTCTACTGGTAACAGTGGTTGCTATTTCAAGGAGGAGGAGAAAATAGTATGTGGAAAAATGGTTTTCCTTATTTATTATTTTCTGTGTATACACATATAAGTACACACCTGTAGGCAGGTAAAAATATGTAAGTAAATATGATGTCAAATTATTATCCAAAGTAGAATTCATATTTTTACCATTCCTAGCTCTCCTGATTATTAAAAAAAATCCTGATGGATTCAGGTGAAAGATATACATTTCCATTTAATTATAATTTGTTACAGAATGTCTAGTTAATAATGGTCACGTACCCGTAACTTCATTTGCTTTTTTTCCCCTTTAGAATAAGAATAGGGATGTTTTTTTGCTTCTGCAATTTGGATACTTTCCAATTAAAAAGGAAACCGAATCTGGGTTATGCATTAATTATGATATTCTACTGGCTTATAAAATATATACAATGTATTTAATGTGTGGTATGCAGTTACACTAAACAACAAAGTTTTTATTTATCTTCTTTTTTCAAAAACAACAACAACAACAACAACAACAACAACACAAGATCTTTTTTTAAAATTACAGCAATATTGAAAGTTTTTTTTAAATGATCCTGAATTTGAACTCGTGACTTTACAGGACAGAGAAATATGTTACAAGAAAGGGGTCCCGATCCAGACCCCAAAAGAGGAGTGGATCAGGACCCCTTTGGTCTTGGATCTCACACAAGAAAGAATTTAGGGCGAGTCTGCAGTGCAAAGTGAAGGCAAGTTTATTAAGAAAGTAAAGGAATAAAAGAATGGCTACTCCCTGAGGGCTGCTGGTTTTTATGGTTATTTCTTGATGATATGCTCGACAAGGAGTGGATTAATCATTCCACTCCACCCCCCGCACTTTTTAGACCACATAGGGCAACTTTCTGACATTGCCATGGCATTAGTAAACTGTCATGGTGCTGATGGGAGTGTAGTAGTGAGGACAACCAGAGGTCACTCTTGTGGCCGTCTTAGTTTTAGTAGGATTTAGGTGGCTTCTTTACCGCAATCTGTTTTATCAGCAAGGTCTTTATGACCTGTATTTTATGCTGACCTCCGATCTCATCCAGTGACTTAGAATGCCTTAACTGTCTGGGAATGCAGCCCAGTAGATTTCAGCCTCATTTTACCCAGTTCCTATTCAAGATGGAGTTGCTCTGGTTCACATGCCTCTGACAGTGGTACATTTATATTAAAAGTCTTGAAGAGATTTTACCAGCTTGATCAATATAGCATGGCGTTTATTGAAGCATATATAAGTTATTAATATTTGACAACCTGATTTTGTAAGTTCTAGACATGTGATATGATTATTGATTGTCTAAAATTACATATGGAAATTACCCAGCAAAATCATTTCTCTTGTATGTGAATGTACATGTGCATATGTTTGTATGTGTGTATTTTTCAAGAAGACCCAGTGATAATGTTGCCTTTAATGCTAAAAGATAACCTAAATATAGTCTCCCAGACTTTTAATTTTGTGGCAAGGTCCCCTTCACTTATAAAGGATGTAATTAATATATAAGATTTTAAAATATGTTGGTGCAATCAACATTGGGCTAATTGTATTCATTAATATTCTGCTTTTAGAAATGCATATTTTTTGTTGTTTCTAACTTAAAACATTTATGGCACTGCTGGCTGATTCCCTGGGAACTCTGTGTGGAGCATTTGGAAGTGCTATGGGAAGAGGTAATTATGCTGTTCAGGCTATCCGTGTTTCAAAGAATATGTATGTCATTAGTTTAGCCTTTAGTAATGTATGTCATTACTTTAGCCTTTATGTAAAAAACTGAGTAAAATGCTTTCCATTAATGGTGGAAGAACGTTGAATTCAGAGTACTTGGTTTTAAATATTAAAGTTTTAAAATTACATTGATAGTATTAACACGTCGTATTATTTTTATTGTGATAATACATCAAAATTAAAAGACAGGCACAATGTATATATGTTGTATCATCATATTCAAAGTACAGAAATAACTGTGCTGTGATATTTAAAACATCTTATTTACCTGATTTAGTATAATTGCCTTTATAGTTGTAAAGAAATTTGACATATTTTAGACTTTCTTGTTAAGTGCAAATTAATGTTAAACACAACTATCTCTGAAATATAATTATCTGATTTCTTTTTCTGTTTCTTCCTTTAGAAGTTACAGAGCATCAGAACAAAATGTACTATCTGTTTTGAATGTAATGCCCTCTCTTTGCCTTATCTTACTCAGCATATATGCACACAGTAAGATGAATGTAGCTAATCCATGTCCTGTATTTCAAGAGTTCTCTACTTTGTGAGTCCCTCTAGGTAGACTCATCAAAAGTTTCAGCCATAAGTAATTTAACAGTGTACATACAGCTTCTGTGGGTTGCTAGCTTGAGAGAGCTGCTCCTCTCCAAAGACTCTTCTTTCTTTGTCTAGGAAGCGTGCTTGCTTCTTCCATGCATAAAATTTCAAGGGGGTATAGTGTTTTTTAATAAGCAAGCACACTTCCTAGACAAAGATCAATTGAGAGGGTGGAGAAAATCAGTCACCTGGATTACCTTTTCAGTGAAATAAAACCATTTTTGGACAAATTTGTCTTTATGGGCCTAAAACCATTCTTAGCATTCATGAAATGATAATTTTTTTTTTATTTCTTTGGGGTAAAAAATAAAATTAAATTAATGAATTGTAACTTTTAATCTCTTGTATCAAAATAACACTGACATTGTATGGTTCTTTTTTTTTTTTTTTTTTTTTTTGAGACGGAGTCTTGCTCTGCCGCCCAGGCTGGAGTGCAGTGGCCGGCTCTCAGCTCACTGCAAGCTCCGCCTCCCGGGTTCACGCCATTCTCCTGTCTCAGCCTCCCGAGTAGCTGGGACTACAGGCGCCCGCCTCCTCGCCCGGCTAGTTTTTTGTATTTTTTAGTAGAGACGGGGTTTCACCGTATTAGCCAGGATGGTCTCGATCTCCTGACCTCATGATCCGCCCGTCTCGGCCTCCCAAAGTGCTGGGATTACAGGCTTGAGCCACCGCGCCCGGCCGGTTCTTTCTTAGAAAATACTTTTCATATGTTGCAACAATTGGAACATGCAATGGTCTCTTCTTTCTTTATTTTAATTACTTTATTTATTTATTTATTTATTTATTTATTTTGAGATGCAGTTTCACTTTTGTTGCCAGGCTGAAGTGTAATGGCATGGTCTCAGCTCGTTGCTACCTCTGCCTCCCGGGTTCAAGCGATTCTCCTGCCTCAGCCTCCCAAGTAGCTGGGATTACAGGCACCCACCACCATGCCTGGTCAATTTTTTTCTTTTTTGTATTTTTAGTAGAGACAGAGAGTTTCACCATGTTGGCCAGGCTGGTTTCGAACCCGTGACCTCAGGTGATCCACCTGCCTCACCCTTCCAAAGTGCTGGGATTACAGGCATGAGACACTGCATCAGGACTCTTCTTTCATTTAATGTTGCTATTAGAGAATAGAGGGGAACCTTCACTTTGACTCCAACCTCAAATTCTGAATGGAGATTTGATTGCTCTAGACCTTTACCCACTTAGAAATCTTTAGCTGCAGGTAGCTAAGAAGTAGATCAGCTCAGACCTTCTGAAAATGCTCATCTAGTGAACAGAGAACTGTAATCACTGGGGCAACTATGAATGGTGTTTAATACTAGTTTTAGTAGAAAATGAAGCATTAGAATCCTTTGATATTTATTTGAATCTTTTCATCCTAAAATGTCTGCTTTATTTCTCATTGAAAAAAAAAAAAAAAACATATTTAAGACTAACCCAAAGAAGGCATTCATTTCTAACATTGGCAAGTACTTGGTACAATTGTCCTGCCACCATTTATAAGTGCATGAGTTAAATATGGCTTGAAGTCTTTTAGACAGCTAGATTTCTTACCTTAGGGTCTTAAAAACCTTACAGACTACAGGAGGCACAAAAAGTTTACCAAAAAATTTGGAAAGTTGACAGCTCCTAAATTAAACTTGTAGATTTCAACACAGACTTTTTTTTTTTTTGTTTAGTCCCCCTTTAATTATAATAAATCTGAGGGATGAAACACCATCTTTTAAAAATAACTTTCTGCCAATAGAATATTCAAGATTAGCCATTATACAAAAGTGTGATATTACACATATAATTATTTTCTTGAGTATTGTACAAATTATATTCATCACATGAGGGGTATCTTATTGGCTAGACAAGGGACATTTCACCAAATATCAACTAACCACATCATGGAATATGTACATAAACACCTAGGAGAAACCACATTTGCTTTGTAGCTTTCAGGGCAGTTTTACACAACTACCAGATTTTGTGGTTTTAATAAATAGAGTGAGTTTCTATCTCTACTTTTGCCAGGTAAAAATCATAACAATTGATAAGGAATATTCTATCAAAAAATCCTTTTTCTCTGTGGAGAGGAGAGAGATACATTTTCTCTACTAGAAGAGGACAGTATTGATTACATTGGAAATCTGTGGCATTTCTTCAGGGTTCAATGTTTGAAGGAAAAAGTTTGGAAGCACGCAAATACACTATGGTAGTTAGTATCTATCTACTGGGATATGCAACATTGTATTATTCTACCTCTTACTGTAAAGATGATGTGTTAAAATAATATAAATGTGTAAAACCTCTAGAAATATGAGAAGCTTACAATGCACAATTAAGGTAAAATCCTCTTGTGAAAAGATATAGACCAAAAGAAATTGGTAGATATTGCATATTCTCATCAGAGCTGAATTTTGATTCCTGTACAAATTGAAGAAAATACCTTATTATCAATTATAGCCATAAAAAGGGCCTATGAATATTTTCTAATTCATCTAAAATAAACACTTGCTTAATTAAAAATGGAGTGGATTCAACAGGATTAAATCTCATGAATGATTGATTTGTACTTTTATTAGATGGTTTGATGGCCATTCCAAAAAACAGACAATAATACTCAGGAATGTGAGGATCAACATTTTTACATTCATTATTAATATGTTGATGCAATATTCAAGCAAGATTTTTTTTTCTCTCCCCTTCTTGATCTTGTCTACAACGTCAAGCAGTGATTAGTTTTATTTTACTACTGTTATTGACTTGGGACTAGGTAATGGCTGGAACATTCTGGCAAGTTTGGTATCTTGGCAATTCTTTGTAACTGATCTACAAGCTTGTGAACCCAGGGACTAAGTAAATACTATGTATGTACCTTATCTAATAGCTGAGCATTAGCAGAAACATTCTACAGCAGAAGTTCTCAATCTTTGTCACATTAGAATTACCCGGGGAAATTTTTAAAAATTCCAGGGACAGATCAAATAGGCCACACTCTCTTGGCAAGGGTCCCAGGCATCAACATTTTTAGAGCTTCCAGGAGATTCCAATGTGCAACCCAGGTAGAGAATCTAGAAGATATGGAAGCAGAGTCAAAATTGGCAATGAGAAAAATCCCCCACACTGACACTGAATGTACCATAGATACAAGGTTTGTTGTTGTTGTTGTTGTTGTTGTTGTTTTCTGCTAGGGGGAAGGGATAAAGTAAATTTTGGACCAAATTACCTAGACTTTTGGGACATACCCTCATATGTCACAGAGTGTGTCTCATTGCCTTCAGGAAACTGAGACAGAAGTGAACAGTGTAATTGGCTCTGGCCTCCTTATTGTGGCAAAATAGCAAATCAGTGTGCCAGGGCCTGTCAGGGCAACACTATGAAAACTGCATTTGGATCAACCTTCATTTTGTCCCCCTACCCCCAACACATAGTCCTAGCCTAATATTATCCTCATTTTTCCCTTGAAAATCATCCCTCCCCTAGGTTTATCTAGTGTTATATTTATGCTAGATCTAGTTCAAGTGTTTAGACAAAGCAAAGTTATTAGTTAATAAAGGTTTAAGTATAATACCTCCCAGGGGTCCCAAAATTTTAATAGAGTCTCTTGAAAGTCAAAAATATAAAAGTTGTAAAACTTTAATGACAGGAGTAACTAGGAGAGGATTAAATAATTGGGCTCAAGGGGCCCTTTACATTTTCCCCCTTCAAATTAAACCAGGTGTGCAAACTTGCCCATTAGATTAAGCCCTACTGAAAACATTAAGCTTCTGTTTATAATGCATTTAACAAATTTGCTGTTATCAGATCAAAAAGTATGTTTTTGGCCGGGAGCGGTGGCTCAAGCCTGTAATCCCAGCACTTTGGGAGGCCGAGACGGGCGGATCACGAGGTCAGGAGATCGAGACCATCCTGGCTAACATGGTGAAACCCTGTCTCTACTAAAAAATACAAAAAACTAGCCGGGCGAGGTGGCGGGCGCCTGTAGTCCCAGCTACTCGGGAGGCTGAGGCAGGAGAATGGCGTGAACCCAGGAGGCGGAGCTTGCAGTGAGCTGAGATCCGGCCACTGCACTCCAGCCCGGGTGACAGAGCGAGACTCCACCTCTAAAAAAAAAAAAAAAAAAAAAAAAAAAAAAAAAAAAAAAGTATGTTTTTGTCTTTTTGGAGGAAATATGGAGTCATTTTGGTCATATAGTAGGGTAGTCAATTATACTGGAAAGTAATTGTTATTTTACCCATGACAATTTGCCACTGTGCATTACATTTATCTTTATTTACTAAGAGAAATGTGCTAAATACTTGTCATCCTGCATCCTAAATTCTCCATAGATAATTTATAACATAATGTAATTTAAAATGTCAGATGTACTATGCTATGTCATTGAATATTAAAGAGATGAAGTATAAATATTGTGAATATAATTGATTTTATAGAAGAAGTTACAACTTCTGACAGTAATTTTGTCTTTGAAAAATAATGCCATCAATCAATCATTTAGTTAATATGTTTATATTCAGGAATGTTCACACTAAAAATATTTTAGCAGTTTGAAGGCATTTAACAATTTAAGTATAATAATATTGTTTTAATCTTTACAAGGAAAATTAGGAGGCTAAGGGCTGTAATTGACAAGTTTTACAACAGCAGGCTGAGACTTGATAGCTTTAAATGCCTCAATATAATGTCTGTTAATTTATATTATTTTTAGTACTGTGAACTATAACTGATATGCTCATTTCTTGATATTATTTGCATCAGTTTTGTTTGTTTGTTTGTTTTTTGAGACAGGGTCTCTCTTTGTCACCCAGGCTGGAGTGCAGTGGTGCGGCCATGCTCAGTGCAGCCTCAACCTCGCAAGTTCAAACTATCCTCCCACCTCAGCCTCCCAAGTAGCTGGGACCACAGGTGCACACCAGCACGCCTGGCATTTTTTTTTTTTTTTTTTTTTTTTGCAGAGATGAAATGAGGTCGCACTATATTGCCCAAACTGGTCTGGAACTCCTGGCCTCAAATGATCCCCCAACCTTGGCCTTCTAAAATGCTGGGATTACACGTGTGAGCCACAGCGACCTGGCCTGCATCAGTTTTACTTGTCATGTTTCTTTTCGCTGTTGCAAAGTGAAAGAATTATTGTTGAAGTAAAAGTTTTTCCACCACCTGCTTGCCCCTGCTTGCCGCTCCCCCATCATTCAGGTTCTTCATTTGTCTCTGTCTCTTTGTGTCTCTCTGTCTCCGTTTTTCTCTGTCTCTCTCTTTCTCGCACATGCACACACACCCCCCACACACAGAGTTCTGTTTTGAAGTGTTAAATCCCAGCAGTCATTCACCACAAGCACTGTGAAGAATTATATCATCACTTTAATGGGTAGCTGCCAGTCAGGGAGGTTAATGCATTTGCTCCCTTCCAGTGGCAGAGGCTCCCTCTTCTTGATCATGGCAGAAAAAGAAAATTGACCTCCTGTTCCCAATTTTATAGGGAATTTTTCCTTCTAGATAGGGGTAGTGACCTTGCTAGAGGATCCAAGTATTTTTAAGATCATATTTGACTAGATGATGGATGGCCAGTTACCTGGGCACAAACATCTGTTCTGATAAAGCTGGGGTCTGGGAATAGGGCAGCTACATGGTAATGAATTTTGCTCTTGCCTCCAGCTGGCAGGAATGATATTCTCAGAAATTTAGTTGATTCTCAAAGGAGATGATTGGCAGTCCTACAATAAAATACAGAATGTTAAGAACCTGATCTTCAATTTTATGACACAACTTCAGTTTCATTCTTGAAACTTGCTCTACTAATAAATTGCTCGTCTAGAACTAATTTTATGCTTTGAAGTTTATCCAGTGAGTTCTACAATAGACATTTTAACTTGTCATATAAAAGTGTCTTCCAAGTGTTCCATACTTTAAAAATTTATCATCCATTCTCTTGTTCTCAGTGTGTGTAGAAAGCTGTTCACATTTGCCTACTTACTTGTTTTCTGAGTAATAATGTTTTGGCATAGGAGATTACATTATGATTTATATGGGTTTTGTAAATCTTTCAGTTCTTCTAATTTTAGCATGACCTAAGTTATATTTTCTCATTTTCTTAAAAAGTATGTGATACAGGTATACAGTTATGAAATATATTTTATTTCTTGCCCCTTATGGTTTTTTTAACCATGCTGTGCTATCAAATACTAGGTCTTATTTATTCTATTTTTTTCAATCCATTAACCATCCTCACCTCCACACTGTAATTCCCCAATTCCCTTTCCCAGTCTCTGGGAACCATCCTTCTACTATGTCCATCGTTCAATTATTTTGATTTTTAGATCCCACAAATAAGTGAAAACATGTGATATTTGCCTTCCTGTGCCTGGTTTATTTCATTTAACATAATGATCTCTAGTTCCATCCATGTTGTTGCAAATGACTGGATCTTGTTAGTTTTTAAGGCTAAATCATATTCTATTGTGTGTATGCACGACATTTTCTTTGTCCATGCATCTGTTGATAGAACTTACGTTGCTTCCAAATCTTAGCTATTGTGAATAGTGCTTGCCACTGATGTTTGAAGCTTATCAAAAATTACAGGAAAACAGATCAATAAGAATAAATTGGTTACTTTTTTTGTACCCAAAGCAATACACTTTTTGTGACAGCTTCCCAAGAACTGAGCAAATATACAATTGTATCTTCAGCATAAATTCTTGTCTTTCCATAATGATAGAACTAATTTTGTAATTCTCATGGTTTCCAAAAATTAACAAATAAAAAATTTCTAGAGAGCATCCTCTGGATAATTTCAGTTATTATTCTATCATTTTTGTAATTATGAGAAAAATGTGATATTGATAAAGTGTTCAAATTATACAATAGTCATTGCTTTGGTAATATGTCAGTCTGAAAACTACAGGTTGAGGTTAATAGACTTAGGTTTTTAAATTAATTTTATTTGCTTCTGATCTTTATATTATCTGATCCTCTGTGTTAATTTTTATTTATTTGTTTTGATTGGTTTGTAACATAAACTGCAATGAGATAGAACGTAGGATGAATGAGAATGAAAATCAGGTTTTATGAAAAAAGGCTGAAACACAATTTTAAAAATGTGTACTTCCAAAGGTATCTGTGACCTTTTATTAAGGGTAATATTATTTGATAAGTCCATAAAATACGGGAAATATCTCTATGCCCATTACTGAAAACTTATGACTCATCTTAATCTACAAAGAAACCACTATATAATTTATACAACTTCTTTTGTTATTGTAACTTGTAATAAGCAAAATGAATAATATCCAGAAATGTCGATATTCAAATGATAGGTGACAATAGGAAGTTTTTTAACTTTCTCCATGAGCTTCTGTTTTTCTAATTTGTAAAATAGAAGCCATTTGAATCTACTGGTGGAGTGAAGGGTAAGTGAAATTACGTATATTGGGTATTTCACGCAGTACCTAACAGATAAGAGCCTTTCTGTGAATGTGAGTTGCCCTCCCTTCATAGCTTCCAGAGAAAACACGGGTGGTCTTCTTAGGTACTATTTGCCTCACGACAGGTTATAAACAACAGGGATTTCTGGATAGTAAATCAATACTAACTGAGGATTGCCAGAAAAGGAAAACAGAAGAAGAATTTAGTAGCAGCTTAGTCACTAAGGCAACTTTTTGTGAAAGAAAGTCATCAGTGAATTGTACACACAGCATTGGTTTGTCTTCTCTCTTCATTTTCTCTTAGCCACATCTAAAGAGAACCCATCTACCCAGGGGGCCTATTACCTAGTAAGAAGCATCCGGCTCACATGGTAGCTGCTACAGTAATTGAGGCATGTAATTTAACAGCAAATAAGATTTTGGTGATTGTCTGACAGTTCCAAACCTATGAAGTAATGGTAAATCGCACACAACTTCATCTCTATATCCACATAGCATCTACCGACAGCATTATTTTCTTTGTTATTATAATGTGGATGAGTAGGTTCAATTTCTATTAAATTAACAGGATATAAAATATTATAAAGTTGCACTTCATTCTACCTGAATTTGAAATTCCATTATTATTCTATCATTTTTGTAATTATGAGAAAAATGTGATATTGATAAAGAGTTCAAATTATACAATAGTCATTGCTTTGGTAATATGTCAGTCTGAAAACTACAGATTTTTAAAGGTACAACCATTTCAGATGTCAGATTGCAAACTCCTGGTATATCTGGAAACCATGTGTTTTTAGAAAGAATGTTTTACAGGATTAAATTACATGAGTTGAGGGAAGGCTTTATTTTTATAAAGATAAGACTGAAGATCTTTATTAGAGGTCAAGTGAGGAAAATGTAGAGGCTATTTTGCTGTGATGCTGTAACATCACTTCAAACCATGCATCTGTAAGACTGACAATTCTGTTTCTGTCCTTACAAATCAGCCACCAAATTAAGTACAGTCTTGTGCCTCGTAACAACATTTAGGTCAGTGGCAGACTACTTATATGAGGGTAGTCTCATAAGATTATAATGCAGTATTTTTATTTTACCTTTTCTGTGTTTAGATATATTCAAATACACAAATACTTATCATATTACAATTGCGTATAGTTTTCATCATAATAACATGCTGAACAGGGTTGTAGCCTAGGATCCACAGGCCATATATAGCCTAGGTATGTAATAGGCTATACCATCTAGGTTAGTGTAAGTACATGCCATGATATTTACACAAAAATGAAATTCCTTAATTATGTATTACTCAGAATGTTTTCCCATCAATAAGTGATAAATGATTGTATTAGAAAACTCATAAAAATGTAAAGTTTAATAGTAATAGTAAGAATAAAATATTTAAATAATTTTTGCCTGCCAGTCTGGCACTTAGAATTCAAATTTCAAGGGTAGAGTAGAAATGCTTTATATAATTTATTTCAGGTTGAGCTTATAAATTAATAAATAAAGAAATAAAACAAATTTCCTAGGAAATAAAGACAAATTTTTCTCTTGCAATCTGAGATGGGTATGGATAAAAAGAAGAAATATAAAATTGACCCAAATTATTATTGGTAGAAAATTGAGGTTTTAACTTAAAATATACAGTAGCTGTTTACACTGATCACAGTAATCATGTACTTGTGAAATTTCCTATTTCACTTTAAGCCTGTATGATGAGCCCTGAGAGTAACTATGTCCGCTTGGCAAAATGTAATTAAGAAAGCCCTATTTCAACAGGGGAAATTTGCTCTCACTGCCCTTGACTCATAATTTGTTGACATCAAAAAATAAATAATAAAAAGAGAAAGAAACTCATATATATTTGCTGCCCATTAGGTGCTATGAATCATTTGATTCTTACAATAGTCCTGCCAGTTAGTTATTATTATCCCTATTTTACAGTGAGGACAGGGAGACACAGACAAGTTCATTCACTTAACATATTGTTACCTAGTGCTTACTAAATAAACCATAGGAACTGGTCTAGGCCCTGGGGATATCACAGTGACCAAGATGGAAGGGCTTACAACTTCTCATGGAATATGTTTCTTGTCAGAAGAGAGAAAACATATATAAGTAAAGAAAAACCAACCAAACAAATTTAAAAAAACACAAAACCTAGCAGCATTCATGCAATATAGGATATGAAAAGAAAATGGTGCAACTTAGAATGCCTGGTTGGAATCTTTAGATTTATTAAGACTGGGAAGGCTTATTTATTTCTTAAGACTGGGAGGGCTTATTTCTTAAGACTGGGAAGACAGAGGGAAGATCCAAATGAGAACAGGAGCCAACTGTGTGGAGGTCCGAGGGAGGTGCGTGGCAGACGGAAGGAGAGTCCAGGCCAAACTCTAAAGCCCAAGCCCTGGAGCTCTGTGAGGAAAGGAGAAAGTGGCGCAACACCGGGGCTGGGGTAGGCAGCCAAGAGATAGTGACAGACTTTGAGCCAGGTTTTAATCTAAGGGAGTTGGGAAACAATGGGAGGAACATCACGACCCAATTTATATTTTTAAAGAAAGAAATGATCACTCTCGGCCGGGCGCGGTGGCTCAAGCCTGTAATCCCAGCACTTTGGGAGGCCGAGACGGGCGGATCACGAGGTCAGGAGATCGAGACCATCCTGGCTAACACTGTGAAACCCCGTCTCTACTAAAAAATACAAAAAAAAAACTAGCCGGGCGAGGTGGCGGGCGCCTGTAGTCCCAGCTACTCGGGAGGCTGAGGCAGGAGAATGGCGTGAACCCGGGAGGCGGAGCTTGCAGTGAGCTGAGATCCGGCCACTGCACTCCAGCCTGGGCGACAGAGTGAGACTCCGTCTCAAAAAAAAAAAAAAAAAAAAGAAATGATCACTCTCGCCACTGTGAGGTGAACTCATTGGTGGTGGTCGAGGGAGGCATGGAGCATAGAAGACAGAAAAATAGGAAGACCTTTCAGTGGTCCAGATGAGAGGTGGTTGAGGCAATGCTACGGACAGATAGTGTGGCACTCAAGAAAGAAGAATCAGGACAAATCCTAAGTTTTTGCCAAGAGCCAAACTTGAGTGGAAGCCTGGGAAAGGAGTTGGTTTGTCTCTGGTAATCAAGACCTTGTTGTTAATTTGCTAAATTTCAGAAGACTTTTAGACTCTAAGAGAAGATAGCTATTAGGACTCGGCTGAACAAGTATGTATTTAGGGGTCAAGATAGGAGACAAAAATTTGAGAGTCGTATTTGAAAAACTTAAATTATCAAATATTCAATCCCATATGTGAAGAAAAAAATGTGATTCCAGTTTTAGCTAATTTACTTCTTTGTTGTTATAAGATGGATTATTTACTAGAGAAAACATGTTATAGGCCAAAGGTCAATAAAGTTTTTGCTAGAGAAAAGTACACAATTTCAACAAAAACATAAAAAATTATGTATGTATTAACAAGTTACATTTGACCTGTCATTAAAATGATCAAATGAAGACATAGACCAGGCTGGCAATAATACCCTGTCTCAACTAAAAATACAAAAATTAGTTGGGTGTGATGGCATATGCCTGTAATCCCAGCTAGTTGGGAGGCTGAGGCACAAAAAAATTGCTTGAACCCAGGAGATGGAGGTTGCAGTAAGCCAAGATTGTGCCACTGCACTCCAGCATGGGTGACACAGAAAGACTTCCATCTAAAAAAAAAAAAAGAAAAGAAAAAAAAATGAAGTAGATGATAGACCTATTCAACTTCTTAGCATGACTTAAATTCAATTAAAAATACAGATTGTAGAGAATACATTAGTTCTATAACAGGATGTTTTTGAGTTGAGATAAAACCAAAATGTGTTTATGATTTAAATAATATATAATTATATTGCAATTATGTATATACATTAGCCAACTTTGTTCATAAATCAGAAGGTATCTAGCAAAATGCATTTTGTTTTACGCTGGTGCAGATTAAGTGAATGCAATAAAAGTTGTTAAATATATATTTTAATGTGAATTAATGAAGAAGTAACCAGATATCATCCATTTATTTTAGACTTAATCCTAAGAAAGAATATGACGTAAATGTATAAAATAATGATAACTTATTAAGTTTTAAATGTTGTATAAAAGCCAATTTTTCTGTAAAATGGCATAATCCAGAAAAGCTGACTTAAAATATTGCCGTAAAATGAATCCTACCTAAATATGCTTAACATTAAAAAATAAGTACCTAAATAAAATCAAAGCTTTGTTACTGCATTTCATAGAATACATGAAAGTATTTTGAAAGGAAGAGGTTGGGCATGGTAGCTCATACCTGTACTCCCAGAACTTTGGGAGGGCGAGGCAGGTGATCACTTGAGGTTAGGAGTTCGAGACCAGCCTGACCAACATGGTCATGGTGAAACCCCATCTCTACCAAATACAAACATCAGCCAGGCATGGTGGCATATGCCTGTAATCCCAGCTACTTGGGAGGCTGAGGCAGGAGAATCGTTTGAACCTGAGAGGCGGAGGTTGCAGTTGAGATTGCGCCATCGTACCCCAGCCTGGGCAACAAGAGCTAAACTTTATCTCAAAAACAAACAAACAAACAAAAGACTCCTAGAAATCTGTTTTCTTTCTCTCCTCTCCTTTAAATATGTTTTTTGTTACTGCTGTTTTTTGATTTTTTGAGAAAGAGTCTCATTCTGTCACCCAGGTTGAAGTGCAGTGGCCCAATCTCGGCTCACTGCAACCTCCACCTCTCAGGTTCAAGCAATTCTCCTGCCTCAGCCTCCCAAGTAGCTGGGACTACAGGCACTTGCCACGATGCCTGGCTAATTTTTGTATTTTTACTAGAGATGGGGTTTCGCCATATTGGCCAGGCTGGTTTCGAAATCCTGAACTTGTGATCCGCTCACCTTGGCCTCACAAAGTATTGGGATTACAGGCGTGAGCCACCGCACCCAGCCTCTTTTAAGTACGTTTTAAGTGGCTAATGTTGCAGAAAAATGCTACAGTAGTTCATGTATATTCTTGGCTTCCTTAACTTCTGCTTTGGCTGAATATCTATGACATCTTATTATAAAATATCCGTTAGTCAAAATTCTGGAATTCTCACAAACAAGCGCTCTATTTTGGGTAAAACCACACGTTTCTTATTCCCACATAATTCGCCAGTTGAATAGGAGTGCCTAGGACTTTGTTGATGTCCAAATTCAGCCTCTGGAAGACTGAGAATGCCCCTTGCCCACTTCTGATGAATCACATTGTGTGTGCGTGCGTGCGCACACATGTGCATATGTGTATTTAAACTTAGAAGCATTTTATATAAGCTGTTAATTGTTAACTTGATTAATTGCTCCAGATAATCAAGAATTAAGTTTATGAAAGAGGCTGCATGAGATAAAAAAGGGAATTAACTCTATTTTTTAAAATAAAACACCTTTAAAATATCTTTCCAACATAAGTGATACACAAATTTCTACATTTAAGGGTCCAATTTCCCTCATCTCTCAGCTATGACCTTAATAACATAAAACTTAACAGTTTAAAAATTCCTTAAATTCAAATATGGACAAGCAATTTTAATCCAACAGAAAAATAGACAATGAATGTAATAAGAACAATCACAAAAGTAAAGTACCCTAAGATATATGAAAAGATGCTTAACTTCACCTATAATAAGAGAAATTCAAATTATATTGTCTCAATCAAATTAGCAAAACACCCTAAACTTTAATTATATATGGTTTATGAGGTATGGGGATATAGGCACTCTTGCATATAGTCACGGAATTTTAACGTGATATAATCCCTATGGAAGCAAAGTTGGCAGTATTTGTTAAAATTACAAATGCTTTTGACCTGGTAATTCCGCTTTAAAATTTATCTTATCTTAAAATTTATCTTACCAATATATTTGCACATCTGTGAATGGACAATTCATATATATACATTGCAGTGCCGTATTAGTAGTAAAAATTTAAAAGATTTCAAATGCCCACCACAGTGATCCATAAAACAAGATGTTTCTTGCAACTATAACCTCTCTAAGTTTTGATACGGAAATACTTCTCAGATATTTTAAGTCAAGTAAAGAAAGGTAAAGAAAAAGGTTTATATTATGATTCCTTTTGACTGTAAAAACGCTGAGAATTAATAAAGATTTATACATCTAATTTGCTGCATACGCATAAAAAACTTGAAGGAATGCCCAAGATTTTAGACAAGATTAATCCATTGAGGGCAAGGGAGTGAGAACTAAACAGAGGGGAGGAAGTTTATCTTTATGACTCTAAACCTTGATATTCTTTTGGGGTTTGAACCATAAAATGTATTCTCTTATAAAGGGCTGGGCACGGTGGCTCACGCCTGTAATCCCACGACTTTGGGAGGCCAAGGTGGGCAGATAATTTGAGGTCAGGAGTTTGAGATCAGCCTGACCAACACGGTGAGACCCCATCTCTACTAAAAATACAAAAATTTGCAGGGCATAGTGGCACACTACTGTAATCCCAGCTCTTCAGGGGGCTGAGGCAGGAGAATTGCTTGATCCCGGGAGGTGGAGGCTGCAGTGAGCTGAGATCTTACCACTGCACTCCAGTGGGGGCAACACAGTGAGACTCTGTCTCAAGAAAAAAAAAAAAAAAAAAGTGAATGTGCCTGATTTTATTAAGTACCCAAGTTTGAAAAAACCTTGTATCTAAAATTGATTTTCAGAAATAAAATGATGGATACTAAAATCTGATTTGTGTTATGTTTATAGAATTATATTGATCTTTAGTATTCCTCTGAAACTCCAGATATAGTTCCTAACACAGTGGATGTTCAATATACAGCTGATGCTTGAACAACTTGGGGGTTAGGGATGCTAACCCGCAGTGCAGTCTAAAGCTAGAGTATAATCTTCGAATCCCCCAAAACATTACTAATAGCCTACTGTTGACCAGAAGCCTTACAGATAACATAAACAGTTGAGTAACCCATATTTTTAGGTTATATGTATTATATACTATATGGTTACAATCAAATAAGCTAAAGAAAAGAAAATGTTATTAAGAAAGCCTTAAGAGAAAATATATTTACTATTTATTAAGTAGAAGTAGCTTATTATGAATGTCTTCATCTTAATCATTAAATACATCTTAACTTTTGTTTTTACTTTTCCATATAACATTAAATAATAATTTACATGTGACAAGAACACAAGGAATCTGAAAATTACAAATCACATTATTTTGTTTTCTTTGAAGAATTAAAATGCTATTTAATGTCTAGGCTATTCCTACGTATATTTGAACTCCTGCCTTCTTCAGAAAGTGGTTTATGACTGAGCAACTTGATGTATGACAATGTCTATTGTACACCTTTGACTTGTGAAAATAATAGAACCTAAAAGTTCAAAGAATGCATGAAAGACAAGCCGATTGTCCATTGCTAAAAAGAGCAATTAGCAAATCAATGAGCTGGTCCTTATTTACACTTTTTAAAAAGTTAATTGCTTATTTCTTTACGAATCTCTTTCAACATTATAAGCCACTAGTGATCATCAGTCAAATCTGTCAAAATCATCAAAGCATGTTGTGAGAAACCTTTTCTTTTGAACCATTACAAAGTTAAAGAAAATTTCTAATGGCTATTTCTGTATTTCATTTTCATTAACAATGCTTACTGCCTGAAATTCAATTTTTGTTGTTGTTGTTGAATTAACCTTAGGACAATATTGAAAAAGGTAATTAACTCAGAAAACCATGACAAGTTTAGTTAAAGTGTTGAGTCTCAGGAAATCTTTAGTTGGCAGGTGACCGTGGAACAAGAAATGTGTATTCAAGAAGGAAACACCTCTCCCCTGGTAATCTCTTTTTGTTTGAGAGCTGAAAAATGTGTGTTCTCCTCTCCTTCATCTTACACAAGAAACTATAGCATTTAAATATATTCTGACAAAGTGTAGAGAACTGTCTTTGTAATATAGTGATGTCAGTGAGTTTTAAAACTGTGTCTCTTGCAGGTTAAAAGGAAAGGCCAAGAGAGGAAATGACTAAATCCTCAGAGTATATCTTCATTGACAGCTGATAATTAGCATACAGCTTAGCAATAATAATTAGTTCCCTCTTTAGAAAATTTCCGGATGAACTCTGAGTTGGTGCATTTCAGTTTCATCTTATTTCTTTGTCCATTCCCTCCCCAAGCAATTCCTGTTATTTTTAGAGTAGGAAAACTCAAGAGGAGCTGGCTTCATTTAACTGAGTCAGCACTGTCCATTATTTGCACTGTGTTTTCTTGAGATAACCTGAGATTAGAGTTTCTTCTGTCCCCGTCTTCCTGCATATTTTCTGTTTCTTTCATCCAGGCAGCTTGAAGCAGTCTGAAGGGATTTAAAGAAATCAGCCATTGCTTGGTAAATATGCCAAGTCCAGGGACCGTGATTTGGAGTTCAGATAATTAATACGACTTAAAGGAGTGACTCTAAAACTAAGAAAGGAAAAATTCTTGAGGAGGGAAGAAAGCCTTGCTTGCCTTTATATTGCCTTCATTATATGCAAAAAATATTCAATACATTTTGAAACTCCATAGCAAATTAGGTAAAAATATTTCCGTTTTCTCACAAGTAAGATATGTAAAACTAAAAATATCATGAATCAATAAGTCAAAGCAACAAAAAATTTTGTAATTATTTGAGATAGTTTATAAAATACACAATAAAGGTGATTAAAATTGAATTGATATTAACCTGAATTTTTCTATTTATGTCATCGCCATTAAATTATTTTGAATTATCTCAAAACAACCTATTAAATATTTTAAAAACCTTCTATCGTATTATTTATATCAGGCTCTGCAAAAAATGCATTCATTTCTGATGCATTATAATGTCTTAAGAGACTAGACTTTGAATTGCTAGGGTATTTTAAAAATAATATTTAGAAATCTCATGTGCATTGTAACAAAGCTCTCCAGTCAACTTCTGTTGTTCAAATTTTGTCACCAACACTGACCAAAATAACCTTAACTCTGTACTGAATCTCTAATAAATTCTCTTTTTGCATGCAAAAAATGGGGAGAATAGTGTTTCTGAGGAGGTGTCACAATGATTACATGACATAAAAATGTCTAGCCCTTAGATAATACATGCTATGTAACTGATCAATAAATATTTATTAACTGTTATTATCACCTTGAGAGTTAGGGTGGGGAGGATGGGTACCCGGATATAGGAGGAAATTTGGTTGCATAAAAAAGGAGACATCTCATACGTCTTCCCCTTTTACTTATATAATTTCATTTTTGGTAAAGTAACACATGTTCACTGGAGAAAATTTGTGTAATATAGAAATTTTACATAGATCTCTAGAAGAGCCTGAATTCTCATTTCCACTAGTTATTGTAATTTTTAAAAATACCACAAAATGACATTTTCATCCTCATTCCTTTGAACATTTAATGAAGTTGAATTCTTTTTATGCAAATTCACTTTTTGTGTCCTCTTTGATAATGTGCTATTTGCAGAACAGAGGTGATATTTTTTCTTCTTTCTTTAAAATAGTTTTTTTTAACATAGTAAAGGACTGTATTAAAAACAATTAGTTTCCATTTGTGCTATATGTATATTTTCTTCCCCAGATTTCCTCTAATAATTATGTTTCTGCTTTTTTCTTAAACTTCAGAATTCCATGATTTATCAAACTTTACTGCTTTGATCTCATTAATTGTTTTATGTTTACAATGCTCTCTTTACAAATAAAGCATACTTCAATTTCTATGAATTTCATATGAATGAGATAGATGAAAGTCTGCTCATTCTAAAATAAATTGGAAATAGAAGCATTCTTCTCTATTCAGATATGAAATTTATTCTCCAGTCATGTGAGTGACTTTCACAATCCACTTATTATCAGGAAAAATGACTTAAGATCAATTAATGAAAACTCAAATGTTGGTATTTGGCAGATACTCTCCAACATGCACTATAATTATATAGTCATAAACATCTATATATGATTGAACATCTAAACATCATGAACACCTAAACATGATTATATAATCATGAAAAGCTATCAACAGCAGGCCAACTTATTTAGTCTAGCAGAAATACAGATTGTAACAAATTTATGGTATTATAAATTTGTTCATGAATAAAGACAGACTGGCTAAGTTTGCTATGGAATTGAGACATGCTTCATGTTGATTGCTCTGACCCCATACACATTAATTATAGAAACTACACATTTTGCCATGTGGCTTCCACATTTTAACCACAGATGGATAATTGTTCACAACACATCCAATCTAGAGGAAGCCAGCAACCCATGAATTATGAACACTAGCTGACACAATTTCATTATTTCCCTTGAGAATTTGAATTGCAAAGTGCAGGAGCCATTGTCACATTGTGGTGATGTGGGAGCTGGAAGGTTATATCTTACATATATAATAAATATATATTACATATAGGTTATATATAATAACCTATTAAGTCATTTTTCCTGATAATAACTGGATTGTGAAAGTCACTCATACGACTGGAGAATAAATTTCATATCTGAATAGAGAAGAATGCTCCTATTTCCAATTTATTTTGGAATGAGCAAACTTTCATCTATCTCATTCATATGAAATTCATAGAAATTGAAGTATGCTTTATTTGTAAAGAGAGCATTATAAACAAAACAATAGGATATATTATCTTTGGTCATGAACAAATTAATGAATAAGCCCTTTAGAATCAGTACAGTGAAGCGGTGGCATTAAGAGAAGCAAGAAGCAAGAAGCAAAGATGCAGCATCTCCTAAGAGATAAATTACCTTGGCTTCCTTTTGTTTTCTGATTACCATGAGGCCAGAATTTCTGTCCTCACATTTACATTACCTTAATTTAATCTCTGTTCATTGCAATCATTAATATTCCAAATAACGTGGCTACCCAAGGCCATAAAGTGACTTTTGGTGGAGTGAATTTTGATGTTAGTTTAGTTGTCTTTCATTAAGGGATGTAATTATAAGCACAGGTATGGAACTTGACACCTTAATTCTTAGTGATGTTGAATGTCCACCACAGTATTTTTCAGTATACCTATTACAACCTTAGAAGAAATTTCTCTTAGTTCTTAATACTAGATAACGATCCTAAGCACTTGATAGTTTTTTTTTCTTGTATTACAGTGACTTCCTCTACTTTGGATTTTGGGAAGCCTGAGGCCAAATTTGAGATTCATTTTAATTATGTATCAGATATTAGAGGATGACTTCCAGTTAAATTTATTACAACCCACCCATCTTACTGTTTTTCTCTTACCCTCACTCCCTTAGAAATATATTTGTTTATTTGATTGGATATATTTGTATAAGTCATCTCAGATCCTTTTTGGAAAGAGGCAAATTAATCAAGTAAAGTAGAAAAATCGAGTTAATATTGAATAAATAATAGTAAATATATAATAAACATTCACATTCTTTTCAAAAATAGTTTCTATTTTAGCATGGCTCTGTGTTCATTATTACAGATATATGTCTAAAGCACAAATATTCATATATAATGGATACTTCTAACCTTTCTTAACTTAAAGTCAAGGATATTACAAAATTGTAACCACTTAGGAAAAGTAGTCTAGGCCTTAGAGAAAATTAAAGACCAAGACAGGATTTATGCCAGTGAAAGTGGACAAGAAAAATACAAACCATGGCATTCATAAACTCTAGTTAGTGCTATGATTTTAAAATAACGTCTATCTACTGACAAGTCTTAATGTCTTAGGAATTCAATTGTTGTCACTGTTTTGTTGTATGGTGTTGGTCAGGGTAGAGAGCAGTCGAAGCATTCAATGTATTTTTTCTTTTCTTATATTATGAAATGTTTAAAGAAAACTACAGCCTGTTCATTAGGTTTTATAAATTTAAAAAATGATCTTAGAAATTATTCTAAGAAGTATCTTCATAAATAAAATGACATTTCTCAATTTATTACCTATGGTATGTAATGATACTCAGTTTTATGTATCCAAACATATTTTGGCAACAATTTTCTCTGAGGCAATATGAATGAATCAGGAAAAGTAATCTCCAAAATTCCTTATTACATTGTTTTTTCACTGACCGTATAAACATTTAGGGTCAGAGAAAAAGTTGTAAATGAATTTTCTAGCTACTTCACTTTAGGCAAACGTAAACATGAGACATCTGATAGTTAGACTTGCTATTCACCACTCCTTCCCTTTGATAAGCTTCCAAAAGTGTGAAAAACAAAAATACAAGCTCAGCACTGTACTTTAAATGACTCCATAAAACATCTAAGTGTCGATTTGCTTCTTTCTTTTTCTGCACTCTTTCATCAGCTTCATTTTAGAAATGCAATTTAGTCAAAGAATTAAGAATTTTAAAGGTGGAAGGGTGATTAACAGGTGAAGAATCCAGTCTAAAGAACTTAAGAGGTTGTTCAAGTTTACCTACGCAATTATTGTCAAAGCCAAGATTAAAACCTGGCCTTCCAGATTCTCAGTCTACAAAGACCTTTGATTATAATATACACATCTGTTATACTTTAATTCTCATGTTTTTAGAGGTAAATTGAGTGATTTTTATTGTAATAGTATATGACCATAAAATAGTCATTAAATTTCTGGGCACCTGGGTTTCTCCAGTAAAATAAAATACACTGGTAATTTAAACTGTTATACAGTGGTTGTTTACTGTTTTGTAAAAGACAAAATATATATATGTAAATGTACAGATCATTAAAAACGAAGATTCACAAAATTTGCATTTGTTGTATGCACACTTCGGTTCTTTCCTTTTGCTTTCTCCAAAGTACATACCCACAGAAACATGCACATTTTTGTGATCTCATAGGACAGATTTGGCCATCGAGAGGAAGAATAGGTTACAAGAGGTGATACATCATAATAAAATAAGATTGATAATTCAATAATTAGTTTCCACTATTATTTACAAAGAAATAAGAACTACTACTTTTAGACTGTTAGAACTGTAGTCTACTTAGCAAGTAGGCAAATTGGTAAGTGGTAAAAGCAAGTAGAAGTTGGTGTCTATCTTGCCATGTGCATGCAGGAGTAATGAGGTACTAATCACCTCATTGGGCAGCAGGCAAGGTCATCCCTAGATGGAGTCACTCATGGAGTGCCTCCTTTACTGATTGGGCTGCCTCTTCCTAAAATCCCTCATAATTGAACCCTCTCATGACTTTCTCTTATTTCCCAGCTTAGTCCCCTAAGGGCTACACCTGAGTGTTCTGGGTAGCTCTGCAGCCTAGGAACCTGTTCAAGCCAGTGTGTAACCATCCTTTCATCAGTTGTACCCATTCAGATTCTTTCACTGTGCATTAAAACAGAAAAGTGTTGCCAACTATTGGAATAACTGGGGAAACTTTTCTAAAAATCCACTTAGCAGCCCTGATATAAAAATAAATGCTTATATTATAAAGACAAAGTATAATGATAGCAGACCATTTTGAGCTATATTTTTGTTATGCCAGTGGATTCCAACCTGTGCTTCTCTTGCTGTATGCAAAGGAAAGCAGTATGATTCTACTTGGACAAAATTATTAAACGGAAAAAAATTGTCTTCCAGGATTTAAGAATCTCTAATTTTTCAAACGATTTTATTTTCCTTCCCAAGTAAGTTGTGAGGGTGGGAAAAGAAGGAATAATAGGCAATGGATTTTCTACCATTGAAATTTTTGCTGATACTCTTGCTTTCATGCCTATGTCAGAAGTTTCAAGCTATATGTTTTACCTATACATATTTAATTTTAAAATATCAGAATCTGGCAAATCTCTTGTGTGTTATGCCTATTAATCCTTTTTTCCCACCCTCAAAACTTATTCTCAGATTATTTATTTAGGTGAATAGTCAAAAGACTCAATATCTCAAAGATAACTCAATAAGAAAAAGTTTTACCTTTATAAGGGATATATTGATTTAGCAGTATTGTTAATTTCAAACTAAAGATTTAAATTTAACTCTACTCCACAAAGTTTGGAGCATCAAAGTTTGAGGGTAGAGATATAGATAAGAAATACATTATTAATACAGAGGAAAAGATACTTTTAGCAGTATTGTTCATTTTAAACTACAGATTTAAAGTTAACTCTACTCCATAAAGTTTTGGGCATCAACAGTTTGAGGGTAGAGATATAGATAAGGAATATATTATTAATACAGAGGTATATACTTCATCTCTTCTTTCTCAGAAACAGAAAGTGTAAGAGTGGGCACAGTGCTATAGATTTGTCCTACTTCATAGTATCATTTGTTTAGATTTTAGTGTCCTAGTCATCAAGAATTCACATTATCTGTTAGATGCATTAGGCATTGATCTTTGGAAAAAAAGTTATCTTCTAATTTGTCAACATTTGCCAAAGGGCCTCTTCAGGAATTCTTCAGCATGCAGAGTCTAGGCTTGGGGTTTTTATTCTCTCTCATCACCAAAGGCTCTCATATATCATTTTACCAACCTTAAGCACTGAACTGCCATATGCAATTAAATACCTTTAACCAACAAATGCACGCACGAGAGGTTTGCCAGATTATGACTTCTTACAATTAAATGTATATAGGTAAAACATACAGCTCAAAATTTCTGACCTAAGCAGGAATGTAACAGTATTAGCAAAAATTGCAGTGATTGAAAATATATTCCCCCCAGTTTTATCAGTGATCCCTACTGTAACTGTTACCACATTAATGCCTCATTGTATTAATGACGCTGATAGTTTGCAGACTGGGAAAATTTGATTTTGGATGTGACTATCAAAACCAATTACAAGTAGAAACATTATTTTTCTGAGTGGCGTTTATCTGAAATTCAATAAACACACTCTGGTGGGTTTAATGTAGATTTGTAACCATTATACATTAGAGGAGCTATAAAATGACTTTCACCTAGCACTTTATGTTAAAGATTGTGAAGGATGACTATTTTTCTGGATTTAAAAATATAGAATATTTTTCTTACTTATTAAATTGATGAAGCTTTTAGATTCATAAATTTATGAAATATTTTAACTTGTGCACATTAAAATTTGTTGCCAGTATATTTATGATAAAATGCATGTTAATGACTTGGTTCCAATAGGGATGAAAACAGAGCTATGAGAAACGGGTTATAAAAGTATTTCCATTTTCTTGTGTGCTTAGTGTACATATCACTTTGCATTTCAGAGCTCTTGAATCTGAACAGAACATCAATATTTCATAGCCCATTTGGATTTCTTGATCTCCACACAATGCTGCTGGATGAATATCAAGAGCGGCTCTTCGTGGGAGGCAGGGACCTTGTATATTCCCTCAGCTTGGAGAGAATCAGTGACGACTATAAAGAGGTATAGAAATATCCAAACTGCATTTCAGTAGAGAAAGAAAAGGGGGGAAATTCCAAGAATGTTCCTTGTCTTTTTTTAATTGTATTGACCACTTTAAATTTTTGAGTGATTACTTTTTAAATAAAATACTAGTTAAAACTAAAATCATTTTGAGGAAATGATTTCTAAATCATGTTGTATGAACTTTTCTAGTACAACACTGATACCTGGATTTCCAGACACTCTTGCCTGGTGCATTTGACATTCCTCTTGCATGGTGGACCTTGTCACCACACCCACTGTCCTGAGACCTGGGTTTGGAGCATGATGAATCACCACCAGTTCCTCTGGGCTTTACTATTCCAAAGCGCAAGCTTGAAGAAATGTGAATATGGGGCCTCGATCTAACTACCTCATATAGTTCTGCTGGTAATATCACTACTCAGGTGGATGCTCCTTTAACATGGTGAAGTCATTTATAAATTTAGAACAAGAAAGTACCAACATCTTTTGGAAAAAGAGAAAAATAATCTGTAATTATAGTCTATAACTATACAAATAATTAAGCCAAATTTTCCTAGATCCATATAAATCTTACACAAAACATAAATATTTAGAACATAGTATTTTTGGCATAAGTGCATGTATTATGTAATACACTTTCTTTACAATTGATTTATTTTTATGTTTATGAGCCATGTCCATATTTTCTAAAGTCATTAAAAAAATTATGACATAAAGCATCATTCCTTGGTTTCTGCCAGTTCCCTGTCCCTAGAGGTAATAATTTTAAATCTTTTGCTGTTTCTTCTGGTTCTTCTCTACATATTTCAAAATAACGTTTGTGTACTGTTTATTGATATGTTTCATTTTAGGCAATATCTGTTAAGAAATACATCTTTAAGGAAGATGAGGATTTTAGCATCCTTCTTTTGCAATACCACAGTTAAAATATCTATGTACTATACTTCATCAGCAACCCTCCAATCACTTGCCCTCTATCTTCCCAAAATAATTATACCACAATTTTTGGTTAAATACCAGTGTCTTTACCTTATTATGATTAGGAAGATAGTATTCACCACTGGGCCACATGTGGGAACTTTATCACACTTTTCCCTCCCTTTTTTCTGCCCTTGTTTCCTTCCTTCTTTCCTTTACTCTTTCTGCAATTTTCTTGTTTCTCTTGAAATTTAACATTATCTCATTTTTTTATTTGATAAGATTTTTATATTAGTTTCACTAATTTTTCACCAATCTCTCTACAAAATCTCTCTACAAAATTTATACTCCTCTCAATGTAGTAAAACTTACCAGTTTTCATCAGTTCACGTTGTTTCCATTTTTTAATTGAAGGTATCCTCCATGCTCCACTTGCCTAGCTGGAGCTTAGCTTCACCATCACCTGGAGCATCCTCTCAGACCCTGACTTGTATAAAACTTCAGTTTCTCTGGCCCCCCCACCTATAGTTTGCCATGCTGTGGAAGCATATCCTTTCCTAGCTTCTGGAAGAAGGATACAGAGCCCAGTGTTGAGTCTTGTATGTTTGAAAATTGTATTATTCCAATTTCACACATTATTGATAGATGGATATAAAATTCTAGGTTGAAAATCACTTGCTTCAGAATTTTGAGGATATCAATCCATTGTTTCCAAACTTCTAGTATAGCCGCTGAGAAGTCCAATTCTTTCTAATTTCAAAGTTTTGGATGTAACCTGTCTCTCATTCATGCGTTTAGAATCCCTTCTTTAATGTCTGTGTTTTAAAACCTTCTCCTATTTCTCTTGCATCTCTCTTTTTACACCCGTTGCACTGAGACACAATGGACCTTTCTACCAGGGACCCCATGACTTTTGGCTCTAGAGAATGCTCATTATTTCTGTTACATCTTCTCTTCATTCTCCTCTTGACTTTCTTCTGGGACTCCTCTAAGTCAGATTGTTCCCCCTTTATTGTCTGGCGTTACTGCTTATTATGCATACTTTGAAACACTTCTCCTGACATCATCCACACCCACCCCTCTTCTCACTCTAGGCTTCTAATTTCTGAGAATTTCTGGAGTCTTTTTTTATGAATCAGCTTGCATATTGGCTCCTGTCACCTTGCAGGCATTTAGATTTCCGCTTTTCCTAGCGTGCAAAGTGCCAACACTTGCCCATATGTTTTAGAGTTCTTAAAATGTTGCTGATATTTCTTTGGCATCTACACTCCAGTTTTATTTGTCCTTTTTGGATTATGTCTTTTTAATCCTTTTTCTATCGTTTTAGTGATTCACGTTAAAGTAGAAGCAAATATTGCATTTCACCCTATCTTTCCTTTCTTTCTAATGCCTTTATTTTCTCTGTAGTTCTCTTTTGACTTCAAACATATGTATACCAATTGCTCTCTTTCACTATTCCTCTCTCTCCATATATATAAAATATAAATACACACACACACACGCACACACACACACACATGCACACGCACGACCTCCTGCCTGTCAAATTCAATGGGTTTTTCTCTCACTTCTTGGTTGATCTCTTTCCAACTTTAATCCTAACTGCCTCTGCCACTATCTCTTTCTTTTTCTTCTCTCTGTCTCTCTCTCTGGTATCATCTACTTACTCTGATTTTCTGTGGAGGATCTAACCTAGGGATCATAAATAAGGCTGTCATAAATGGATCCCTATATTAAAATTCTTAATATGTGAATATTAGAAGAACCTATAAAAGATCTATCATTTCAGAAAATTAACAACCTTTGCATTGAGGAAGTAGTTCTTAAATTATCTTCCTTGGACCAAAATATTATGTGACTATCATGGAGTGGTTCCCTGGAATCTACATTTATAACAAATAGGTGACTCATGTACACAAAATTTAATGACAATTTTCCTGGGCTGTTGTTTCCTATGTGGACCATAAGACCAAGAGATAGCAGCTTCTCATTGTAATGTGAATCCCCTTCAGAGCAGGGGAAATTGAATCGCCCACTCACTCTCATGTATTGTTTTGGCCTAATTATACCCTCAGCACTTTAATACTCGGAAGCTGGGCTTTCATGGAGGAAATGACCTGTGAAAACTATATAAGGGTAGGAGACCCGGAGGGTGATGAGGCTTTATGAACTGCATCTTAGGGAGCTAAATAGAGTGGTATGTGGTCATTGAGCTTCAGGGTGCCATCTAGCCAGGATGTCAAGGAAAGTAGCTATAAAACCTATTTGAGTACCCCAAACTCCAGGGTAAATCCTTATTTTGTGGAGCCCAAAATGTATACAGCTGCAGGGGGGTAATTTTAAGTACTATAATTAACTCAAACTTAAAAATTTTCAAAATTGCAGAGACTCCTTTCAGGTCTACAGTCTGGGCAGTTGCCAGGAAGGAGTCCTGAGGCTTGTTATGCTTCATTAGCTCTGATGTAACATCGGCCCCACCTGCATTTCTTATTTTCTATTTGTTCTTTCTGTTTCTTCAGAATGATCAGCAATAAAACTCTCAGTATGCCCTCTGAGGCTGTTTTTAGTAGCAGCGGAGTAGGAGTCAGGTCTACTTCATGACATTCTGCTTAAAAGAGTGAGCTTAAGAAAATGGTCAGTTCTTCGGTGCTCACCAGGCTCTAAAAATGTAATGTGTCTGCTTTAGGGCCCAGCTCTCCTCCTATCTTGTCTGGACCTTACTCTCTCAATTGTTTTCCTGATAAAATATTTTTTAAAAATCTCTCCCGTTTTGCTTTCTCTGTCTCTGAGCTTCTCAACCTTGGTACTGCTGACATCTTGGATAATTCATAGTTAAGGATGGGAGTGCCATGTTCATTGCAGGATGTTTAGGTGGCTTGTACCCACAAAATGCCAGTAGCACCCTCCCTACAGTCATGATAATCAGGAAAAGTCTCCACATTTAATTTAGCCTACCTATCTACAAGACTCAGACCCTCCAAATGAAGACACACATATGACGCATGCCTGTAGTCCCAGCTACTCTGAAGGCTGAGGCAGGAGGATTGCTTGAGCCCAGGAGTTTAAGATCAGCCTGGGCAGCATAATGAGACACTCTCTTAAAAAAAAAGGACACACACACATGTCCCCCGTTAACCACGGATCTACCCAGTGATACATCTTTCCTTCTTTCCTTCAAATCAAACACCTTGAAAATGTAGCCAAAGCCTTTTATTTTTTCACTTTCTCACTTTCTGTTTATTTCTTTAGTATCTTTTAAAACATTATATTTCATACAGAAAGGGATATATATATAACATAAATTCATTAGAAAATATAATAAAATAAATACTTGTGAACCCAGCTCCCAACATCTGAATGAAAATATCACCAATCCCATTGCAGGGGCGGCTACCTTCGTCTTCTCCCTGTTTCTCTCCGCATGCAACCTGCTGCCCAGGAGCAATTACTACCCACTACCCTTTCTCGTTTTCATTTTTAAAAATTATTTTATTATATATTTTCCCATACAGTATATATTCTCTATATACTGTTTTCCTACACAGTATATTATTTAGAGTCACTACTTTTGAGCTATGTAAAAATCATATACAATGGTGTGTTGCATTCTTCTGGGATTGCCTTTTGTCTTGTTTTCTTTTATTTAATGTTATTTCTTATATTTATTTATGTTACCTGTACCCATGCCTTATTTGCTGTAGAAGTAGAACAGTGAATTGGGAGCACTCAATGGGGATTTTGGTGTTTAAATCCTGGCTATGCATGTATAATATTGGACAAGTTCCTAAATCCCTTTGTGTACCTATTTCTTTATTTGTAAAAGGATAAATATTATTCCTCTTTGAAGATAAAAATTAATTATGAATTAATTTATGTAAAGTACCAAGAGCAGTGCTTGGCACACAGCAGTATGTATAAGCTCTTATTATTTACTCTGTATTCTGTGTAATGTGTTCCATCATATGAATATAACACAATTTATTTATCCATTCCATGTCAAAGGACATTTGGGTGGTTTCCCATATTTCATTTTATCAATGTTGCTATGATCATTTTAGCAAACTTCTCTTGATACATGCATATGGGAAAGGATCCAGGGCATATATATTCAGGAGTAGAGTTGCCAATGATAGAATATGTTAATGTCAAGATAGTGCCAAATAGCTTTCCAATGTGGTTATACAAAGTTCCACTACTTCCATCAGTGCATGAATTCCCAATGAGCTCACACACTCTCTCACACTTACTCTGTTGTTCTGTATGATCCCCACATTCCTCAACACTCTTCCCTTGATTCATTTATTTATCTCTGCACCAATACCTCTCTATTTTAGCAACTATAATATTATTTTAAATTATTTTTAGCTTTATTTGATCTTAACTTTAATAACCTTAGAATTATTTCAGAATACATTGTGTATAAAATTAGGAAATACACTGGAAAAATGAAATAATATTATAATATAATGCCAGGTATGATACATGCTATAAAGAAAATAAAACAACTTAGTGGAGGTAAGACAGTAGAGGTTGGTGAGGAGAGTAGGGTGGTCAAAAAAATGTTTTCTAGGGAGGTGATATTTAAGAATATAGCAAACTTAAATGCCCACTATCCATATTTCAAGGCTCAATGACCAGTTCTGACTGGTTACACTGCAGAGCTGGTGAAGTAACATCAGAGCATGTGCCTCAGGCTGATTTGAAGGACCAGGTCATTGAAACAGATGGACAGACATTGACTTGCAAGTGTGGTGGTTGATGAATCATCTTTTTGAAGAGAAGGATAGTAAGCTAGTTGAAAAAATATTCGATTAATGAGGAGAAAGTAGCAATGGATGATGGTGGATGACTACAAGGAGGAAGGTAGCAGGTGGTATGGTTGTGACCACATGAACCTTAAAGCAGCTAGGGTTTTATTATTTTAAACCTTGATTGAGTAGGTGAATTTAGAGAAGAAAAAATTAGTGAGGAGAAGGGGAGAGTGGTCAGTGAAAATATTTTCCTCATATGTGGGTTTAGAGTAAAAAAGCCACCACCATATCTGGTAGAGAAATAGTGTTCTCAGGGGACAAGCTGATTTTAACCAGAGCAAGAAGGTAAAGGAACATGGGGGGAGAAAGACTGAAGTCGCAGGGATTTTGTCAATGACATTCCAAAGGACTTCACAGAAGGGTTTGAGGCCTCAGAAAGGTGGGGTCAGATTGGGGGTGGTACAGAGCTATGTGATGTATGAGTCCAAGTATTCATTGTTGACCTGGAAGTGGGTCAGGTCAATACTTCCCATGGTGACTATGCTCAACAGGGGTATGTCATGATGGATTAATCCTGATGATCTCTTCAGGGAAGATAAATAACCTTCAATTTTAACTTCATTTACAAAATGGAAACCATTGAACATGTTGAGCCTCACCCTCCCATCACCAAAGCTACTGTTTCCGCATGATGTTTTTCACCTCCTTCCTTGTTACATTGGCGGTACTCCCTCCTTTTATGAAATGTAACTCCTTAAACCTATGCTCTGGGTCCCAGCTTGTTGACCTTTCTTAAGGGCTGGTTATTTTCTGTCTTTTCTACATTATTATTTCTTCTTTTCCTTTCTACAAAATCAACAACAAATGTAGTTTGTATAGGGGTGCTTAATTTCCCTGTGAGACGTGGATTCATTTGACAGCCTGGCAAAACCTAAGGACCCTCAAATGTATAAAGTAAATATGTAGAATTACGAAGCAAAATATTAAAATCAAGTTAGCAAAACTATATTTTTAAATACAACTATTATGATATTAAAATAGCAATTTATGATATGATGACATGTACCTTCTTTATTAACATATTAAGTAATAAAACCTAGCAACAGGTCTCACTCATAAGCACCCGCATTTCCAATTAATGATGAGTGTTAATGATATTTTGAGATAATTGCAGCAACTCTAAAGTAGCATTGAAATGTATTTTCTCTTGGTAATGAAACCACAGATACTGCTAATACTACTATAGTTTGCTTTCTACATTTATATGATATTATCTGATAGAAATGCTAAATTGCAGTTAGAACTTAATGGTTAATGCATAATGACTTTTTTTTTTTTTTTTTTTTTTTTTTTCCTGATTTCTGAGGTGGCGTGTTCCCTGAATTCTTTTTTCAGGCCCCAGTTAACAACTCCTGCTCCATAATTTTCACTTTAGAAAGCATTCTAATTTTTTTTAAATTTAATTTTTTAAATTTATATAAATATAAATTTCTCGGCTGAGCAAATATAGTTCTTCATGATTTACTTTCATCTACCGTCTTAGCCTAATCTCCACTTGTCCACCAATAACACATTGCTAGTCAGACCATTTCTATTTGCTCTTTTTCATACCTCTGTATCCTTACAGCTCCCCTTTCCTGGAATAAGCTTCAAATATATCCAATTTTTAAAATCTGTTTTCTTTCTCTTTTAACCTAGATTTGGAGAAGGTTCTCCTTGCCCTCCCTTATTCTAAGGTCTGATTTTGATTCCCATATTGTATTAGCTTTGGCTGTTCAGCTGTCAGTTTACTTATAAGATGGATCCTTAAGAGTAGGCACTGTGTTATGTTCATCTTTGAAGATGTAATGAAAGAATGAAAGTGTGTCTGTTGCTAATCCTAACATCTTCCATCAATAAATCTGTTCTCTTCACTGTCTGCTTTCTCGCAATTTTTTTTTTTTTTTTTTTTTTTTTTGAGACGGAGTCTCACTCTGTCGCACAGGCTGGAGTGCAGTGGCACGATCTCAGCTCACTGCAAGCTCCGCCTCCCGAGTTCAGGCCATTCTCCTGCCTCAGCCTCTCCCGAGTAGCTGGGACTACAGGTGCCCGCCACCACGCCCGGCTATTTTTTTTGTATTTTTAGTAGAGACGGGTTTTCACTGTGTTAGCCAGGATGGTCTTGAGCTCCTGACCACATGATCCATCCGCCTCGGCCTCCCAAAGTGCTGGTATTATAGACGTGAGCCACCGCACCCGGCCTCTTGGAAATTTTATTGTACTTATTATCACAACCACTTTCAGACTAGTTATTGCTGAATTTCATTTAGGTTAATTTTGTCTGCCTTCTACTTACCCTTATATCCCAAGGCACCTATCCACCACCTACCCACTTCTGCTTTGGCAAACAGGGAATCCTGTTTCACAGTGTGGCGGTAATTGCAACCTTGGCTGCACGTTAGTAAACACCTGAGTATTGTGTGAATAATATTTGTGTCTTGGCTCTACCTCTATACTGATGTGAGGACTAAATAGTGGTACTTTCTGAAACTCTCCCAGGTAATTGTAATGTGCATGAGGATTGTGAAACGCTGGGATATTAAGCATCCTTGCTGGTCCTGGAAATACCGGTCCTATATGTGGTACTAAATAATTATTTTCTAAATAATAACCAGAACCTATATGAATATACACACTTATAAGGATAATTTTTTTCATACAAATTTTGAAATAGATAAGAATCTGTAATTTAATAAACTTATTGTACTGTATTAGTGTTTTTAGATAATGTCTTTGCTTTCTAAATTATTTAACTCACTGCATTCCCAGACCATGCGATAATACTCTTTCCCAATGAATTTCTGCTCTGTTGTACCTATGTAACATTCATTAAAGACCCTAAACCCTCCCTACAAACTGCAAAACTCAGTGCTGATGCTAAAGCGTACTCTTCACTCTAAAACTTCCAATTTAGTAACTCCATTTGCATTATCTAATGTGAGCATCTCCCACCTCCTCAAAGAGAATAGCTTTTGCATTTTATTCTATCTAAAACTCTCTAAAATCTCCAGATAGTGTAAGACTTCTTAGATAAGAATTCTGGTTTCAATCAAATTCTGATTTAACATTCTAAGAAATTGAAAAAAAATGTGTATTTATTGTTGTTTGTATTTATTATTTATTTATTTTGCTTTCTCTAGTGTCCTTTAGTGCAAAAAGACCTTTGGCTGAACTAAAGAAAACTATTATCTAAGTAAAAAATTAAAGCATCTGAGACTTTCGGATCATAATGTGACAATATCAGGACCTTGTATGGATAGAATACTTGGAAAGGGAAAAACAAAACATCCTCGTAGACTTTTTTCACTTGATTGACCGTAGATTCAACCCACATCTGCATTTGTTTCTTAAAAAAAAAAAAAAAAAAAAAAAAAAAAAAAAAAGTGTTTGTAAGCTTCAAAGTCTCTAAATTGGGATAGGGCTCTAACTATTGGCATTCATGGCTATTCATGTTTAAATTGCCTTTCTTTTTTTTTCTCTTTTTTTATTAAAGAGTTCTCATTAAGTTTTCTTTCACTTACTACTCAATTGTTAAATTATAGTTCTGTATTGAGGAAGAACATCCAATCTATTAATAGATAATTTGAAAATAAATGTATATGTTTCTTCTCATACCCATTCCCTGCAATTTATTTATAACTCTTATATTTCAAGATGCAACCAGAAGAGATAACGACATTTTATTATGTTATGACTAGATTTTCTGGTTAGGAGCTTTCATTCGGCAGAAGTACATTTTATTTCTACATAATGCATAGTTATTTAAACTTCAGTTGCTGTTATAATTTAATTGAACTTAAGTCTAAGAAGATTTAAATAGATTCAGTAACATTGTTAAGTTTTAAATAGCTAAAAAAGCAATTTATGGATAATTGAATATTTTAGCTATATCAAAAATATATTTAGGGAATTCCAAAAACAAAAGTAATAACTACAAAATATCTTGGTATTTTGTTACAGTCAGCCCACTATTTATACAACTATTCTGTTATCTGTAATTCAAACAATTATTTAAAAAAAAAGTATGGAAAAAACATTCCCTGTGACTTTAAAACATTTTAATACTGTGTACTAGCATTTTATTTATTTATTTATTTATTTATTTATTTATTTATTTATTTATTTATTTATTTTAGATGGAGTCTCACTCTGTCACCCCGGCTGGAGTGCAATGGCATGATCTCAGTTCACTGCACCCTCCGCCTCTAGGGTTCAATCGATTCTCTTGCCTCAGTCCCCAAGTAGTTGGGATTACAAGTATGTGCCACTACGCCCAGCTAACTTTGTTTTATATTTTTGGTGGAGACAGTTTCACCATGTTGGCCAGGCTGGTCTCGAACTCCTGACCTGAGGTAATCCACCTGCCTAGGGCTCCTAACGTGCTAGGATTATAGGTGTGAGCCACTGCACCCAGACTGTAATGGCATTTTGAAATAGTGGTTGTGATAATATTGTTTAGTCAGCTAAAATTAGTGTTAACCAAAAATACAATTCCTCTGGATATTATGCATGGTAAGGTTTTCCACATTGCACCTAAAAATGTTGAAAGCATTTCTCTGCCGTTTTCTCTTTTCTATGAGAAAAACTTTTTTAGTTATTCATATTCATCATATTTATTTATATTTACCAAAAAGAAGCACTAGATCTAGTATATTTGTTTGTGTTTCCTTATTGTTTGTGTTTAGCAATTAAAGCCAACATGTTAATTTTAGTTTGTATTTTATTTTAAATTATTTTAATTCAATTATATTAGAGGACTTTTTGAAGAGAGCAGAAACCAGAGTGTAACAGCAAAGAACACAGATTCTATAGCCATATTGTTAAGGCTCCCATCTGAACACTACCTCTTATTAGATGAGTGATTCCGGGCAAGTTAGTCCACAGCTCTGTTTCTCAGTTCTCTTAACTGTAAGAACAGATAGCCATAGTATCTTTCTCTTAGTTTTTGTGGGAAGATTAAGTGAGTTATTAAGTGCCTAGAACAGTGCCTGGAACATAGTAAGCACCGCCTTAATATTTGCTGTTTTCATTGTTATTATTGAAGCTAGATGATTCTAATGTGCTACCGTAGAAAGTGAGGGATAAAAGTATTACATATTTTTAGGTGTTATTTAACTAAGTTCTAGAAACGTATATGGGGACATGAAGTATGCAAAAATGAATGAAACAGTGCCTACCCTAAGATATTTATAATATAATAGACAAGACAGATATACATGTGCCATAGGTGGCACAATTTGAATAGACAATAAAGGTTCAAATAAAATGCTAAGAAAGTATTTTAGGAGTGGTTCCTGGAGGAGATATAATTTCAATTGGACTTTGAATAATAGAATTTTGATTGGGAGTGAGAACATAGAAAGTAGGAGTAGGAAGGACGGAAATTTCAGAGCAGTGTAGAATAATGACTAATGTTTTGGGCTGAAGTAAATAGATGGATTGGGGGCATGTGGGTGGGAAAAGGGTATGCAGTAAGAGTTAAGGATGGGAACCACAGACTAGTTCATGAAGAAGACTGACTGCAATGCTATTGAAACGGAATCTTCTAGGCAATGCAGGAGTCTCAATATGGGCATGAAATAGTTAGAATTGTAGTTTAGTGATTACTTTGACAGCAGCATGATGAATAAATGGATGGAAAATGAGAGTAGAGCCATGAAGCCAGTAAGTGGCAGTTAGAATTTAAAACCAGGTACATCTGTACTAGAAGTCATCATTGAGAACCAGGTTATTGCTTCGAGATCAACTTCCATATTGGTCTTCAGTGTGCCATTAGTTTTGCTAGTTCCGCCTCTGTTATGAGGTGTTTCTTTCTCCTTAGCTCTTATTCCCTTTGCATGCCTGCATTTTACCCTAGTAATGGTTATAAACTAGTATAACAATTAGTTGCTGGTGAGAGTAGTAGAGAAGAAACCACCGACTGGTATTATATGTAACTGTACACCCTTTGTTTACTTATAGTAAGGGTTGAGAGCCCCAGGAGACTCCAGTATTCAATCACAGGTAACAGGTTATCCTGTCTATGTTCTGTCTGAATATCCCCTTGCAATCTGTACACATTTGAGAGTTACTAAGACTTCCTAAAAAATAAATCAAAATTATTCTCTGGAAGATATGAATACTTGTTTAATGTATAAAATTTTATTTTCTTTTTTTCCATTTCATGAAAAAATAAAAAATGAATATGTTTATATATTTAAGCCATATTTTGGCAGAACTCATAGAATATTTCATATTTGGTAATAAACTTTCAGTTTTAGAAACTTTGATCTATAGTTTTTATCTTTCTAAATTTCAGCTTGCTTTTCTAAAATTATTCTCACTACTATAATTTAAAGCTAAAACTGGGCCCGGTGTGGTGGCTCATGCCTGTAATTCCAGCACTTTGGGAGACCAAGGTGGGCAGATCACCTGAGGTCGGGAGTTCAAGACCAGCCCAGCCAACATGGAGAAACCCTGTCTCTACTTAAAATACAAAAAAATTAGCTGGGCATGGTGGCGCATGCCTGTAATCCCAGCTACTTGGGAGGCTGAGGCAGGAGAATCACTTGAACCTGGGAGGTGGAGGTTGTGGTGAGCTGAGATCGTGCCATTGCACTCCAGCCTGGGCAACAAGAGCGAAACTCTGTCTCAGAAAAAAAAAAAAAAAAGTCAAAATTACACTACTTAATTTGGATATCTATACATATTATAGTTCTGTTAGATAATTCTGTTTATAAAAATATTCATATCTTTCTCATTTATTCAACTTTATTGTATCAAAGGTGAAAAAAGTTATTGTATTTTAGAATTTAATTTTTTATTGAATAGAAGAGAGGCATTTATGTACAATTTGCACATAAATGTCAGATGGCATTTCACATTAATGATACCAATTGAATAAATTTTATCCATACAAAAGACCATACATCAGGCTACAAATGTTTGTGTGTAGTTATCATATTTTTCTAGTTCAAATGCTTAGGAGAATAAGCTTTTTAAAGTACAAATTTTGTCCATAGTTCAAAATATTATAATTCTGGCATATAAACTACTTGAATAATGACAGTCATTATAATTAAGTATAAAAGCATAAACACGATGACAGATAATGTGTGTCAGGTTAAAGATTATCATTTATAAACCATTAAGATTATTTTAATGTGTTATATTCAAAATATATTTTCTTGTTTTTAATAATATTTATAAGATCTATAATTAAGATGTACATTGATGGACACTGGTGCAGTACATAGATGTAAATACAGAAAGAAAACCCCAAATGTAGGCAAACACTTTACATTAGAATAATAGAAATAGGAAGAGAATATAAGATAAAATTATATAGGCTTAGTCACTTAAAATATATTCTATGAAGATAGACTTACATTAACTGGATTGTTTTATTTACTCTTTTTAAATAAAAAGATAATCTAATTTTTACAGTTAAAAAATTATTTCATATTCATTAGTTTGTTTGTGCTCTCCTAAATCTCTGAGTGTCATAACATCTTGTAACAATAAGCTGTTAGATCCTTAATCCTGGTATAGTTATGTGACTCAATAGGGAGTCTAGAAAAAAAATTATCTTGTAATTTAATTTATACTTTATTTTATTTTTCTCCATTGAGATATGCAAGAACAGTAAATGGCTTGTTAATATGCAGTGGAATGATTAAATTATATTGTAGGGGTATTGTGAAGAAATGATGTGTATTTAACCTTTTGCTTTTTGTATCTTTTTGGTACAGAGACTTTGGAAATCACATTACACGCTGTTGTTTAACGGCCTTTAAAAATGTTTTGTGCAGGCCGGGCGCGGTGGCTCAAGCCTGTAATCCCAGCACTTTGGGAGGCCGAGACGGGCGGATCACGAGGTCAGGAGATCGAGACCATCCTGGCTAACATGGTGAAACCCCGTCTCTACTAAAAATAGAAAAAACTAGCCGGGCGAGGTGGCGGGCGCCTGTAGTCCCAGCTACTCAGGAGGCTGAGGCAGGAGAATGGCGTGAACCCGGGAGGCGGAGCTTGCAGTGAGCCGAGATTGCGCCACTGCACTCCAGTCTGGGCGACAGAGCGAGACTCCGCCTCAAAAAAAAAAAAAAAAAAAAAAAAAAAAAAAAAAAAAAAAAAAAAAAAATGTTTTGTGCAGAACAAATAGCCTAATTTTATGGGTTTTTGTTGATGCTAAACTCTGGAGCAGAACCAAAAGGCATCCTGACTGCCAAAACAAATGAAGAAAATCATTTCCCTTACAAGCTTGGCAGAATGTTTTTATGTGATGGTTTTAAAAAATAACTTTCCATTTCCAGTGAGGTCTTTCTTTGCCATATATTGTCACCTGAGTTAATGTTTGGATGCAATTCTGAGCCTATTAAACTGTTTAAAAATACCAAACAAACCAAAATAACAACAATAAAACTTTAGTAAACCCATATTTCTGTTACTCCTTTGGAGAGTCCCTATGTGTTGAACTTTAGAGAATGTTCATACTTATCTTCTGTCTCTCTCTTCCATCTACTCGGTGATCTGTTTGACATCCACCCGTCTATCTTTCCTCAGAAATCCTATGAGTCTTTAAGAGCCTAGGTTATTGCTAACATCCTGCAGTATTTCCTTCCTGATTAAACTGGAAAATTTTACTTGTTTTATTCATTTAACATGTTACAGCATTTTCATGCCCACGAACTTGATCTCTCGAACTTCAGTGTAATCTCCTTTGACAGATTGACTTTACCAAGAATGTGATAAAAGGCATATTGACTGATACAAGCCAATCAACAGACGTTGAAAAGCAGAGACTGTGCTTAAGACATTGTGCCAGATAGGCACTGGTAGTGAGACAGAAATAAGTCATTGCCTTGCCCTCTGTAATTTATAGTCTAATAAGAGAGCTAAAATTAAGTACACATCATTGTTGTCCTACATAGAGAAAATAAGAACACTATGAGGGATTAAAGGAGCGAGAAATACTATCTGTTGAAAAAACATCAGCAAAGATTTTGTTGTGAAACTCTGGGAAATGCACCTGAAAAAATAGTTTTGTTATTCTTACAGCAATTGCCATTATTAGTTTTGCTGCTAGGAACAATGCATGTTCTGGCAATCCTAGAAAAGCCATTATTGTCTTCACCATCACATAATATCTTTGTGACAAAAACTGTGAAGGGTCTGAGATTTTATCTTGCTCTCAAGACAGGTTAGCCTGTCACAGTTTCATAGATGTTGTCAGAAAACATTAGACTCTTGGGTCAGAGACAAAAGACTCTATTACTCATGGCACAGCAGGCAGCAAGAGCTTCTTGTTTCCATCAGTGTCTTTGCCCCTCAAGTCCTGCAGGGGGTGATGCGTGGCAGCCTAGGTAGACACTGCACTCAGTGGATATGTGTCACATCTCAGGGACCCCAAGCTTAGGAAACTCCCAATCTTATAAGAGGGCTGTTAGCAAAACTATCTAAACTTTGTCTAGAGGGAGACAAATCTTCCATTTGCCTGGAGGGAGATTCTATTTCTCTCTTTTCAGGCTATTTGAAAAGATATTCTGGAATAAAAGCTGTCAAAAGATGTATAAAAATGCTATGGAGAATGAACCCCTAAACAGTGTGTTTAACTGGAAATGATCATTTTGAAGCCGTTATTTAGGGGAATACAGAGCAATATGCGGTAAAACTAAAGTTTAAAGAAGTCTTCATTTTACATAATAATGAAAAAATGAGTAAGAAGGGATGATACTATTGTAAAAAGAAGCAGAGCCTGTATCTCGTAAGTTATGTTATAAGTATAATGCATTATTCTGAATTATGGAAGAGGTATTATCTAATCTAGTTACATTGATAAGGGAATTAGTCATGAAAATCTTTCCTGACAGATGATCCTAAAAGAATTTATATTTTATTATATACATGATAAAATATATATATTTGTAAACATAGTCTATATATACATGCACATGTTCTAGCATATCTATTTGAATAATTTATACATCTACAGTAAAATCATAATTCCCAAATCAAATTGAATCTCAAATTAGAATGGGTCTTAGAGGTTATTTATTAAAATCTATCCCTGAGTTCAAGAATGGTTTTCCAAAATAATAGATCAGGTCAAGTTTATAAACTCTGCAGGCTCACTTCTAGAATTCACCCTATAGTGGGGTCAGTGATTCCACTCAGGTGTATGCAAAGCTGCCCTTGAACCGGATATTGGCTGATATCTTTCCTAAATCGTACATAACCCACTGCCAACATCAACATCTATTCTAGGATTTTATGTGTGTGCTTTTTGCTTTAGGGTTGGTTTTCTATTATATCACCATTCTTTCTGTGTTTATCTTTTCTTGTGTTGCAACATCAAAAACAAAACTGTGCTTTCACTTAAAGTTTATATGCCAAAATTGTGTTTTCCTTTCAAAGTTTATACACTACACTATGAAAATTAAAGAACACCTCATGCTGAATATTGTTAGTAAAATACTGCTTGGGGCTCATTGCACCAATGAATAAGAACATCAAAGTAATATTTTATGCCTATAATTCAAAGCATAGAGTGCTTGTTTCTATGATAATAAATTAAATCAGATAGCATTTATCACTATAAAATGGTATTATCACCACTTTGATAAATTCCCAATATTACTCATGTATCAGGAGCTGGATTTGGCTACATAATGTATAAGTTAAGTGACACACCTCTTTCACTTGTGGGATATACATGCCTTACCTGATATTTTACAGGGCATGGCTTTAAGAAAAAGAAAAAGCGTAAGTCTTATTTATTTTTCCTTTTCTTTTTAAATTGAGATGGAGTCTCACTCTGTCGCCCAGGCTGGAGTGTAGTGGCGGGATCTTGGCTCACTGCAACCTTTGTCCCCCCGGTTCAAGCAATTCTCCTGTCTCAGCCTCTGGAGCAGCTGGGACTACAGGTGCACACCACCGTGCCTTGCTAGTTTTGTATTTTTTATAGAGACAGGATTTCACCATGTTGGTCAGGCTGGTCGCGAACTCCTGACCTCAGGTGATCCACCTGCCTCAGCCTCCCAAAGTGCTGGGATTACAGGTATGAGCCACTACACCTGTCCTAAAAAGGCTGAATCTTGAACATATTTAGGATTCAAACAAACATGAGATTTTGGAAATTAAAATGCCTGTAGGAATCACTCATGTAAAAGAAAAGTCTGAAACAAATCAAAATATCTGTTCCATTTCAACTCCAGAGGAATGTTGCCACACAGAAATGCATGCCTAGTGTTGCATTTCGTCATATTTTTCTAGGGAAATCAGAAATAGGGATTTTTATGCAAGATTTTTAATTTTTTAAATGTTGGCTCCTAACCTAAAAATAATTACAATTTGCCACTAAATAAAAAAATATCACCAATCAGCAACGTCTAATATTTTGTTCGATAATCAGAATGTCTTTCCAGGCTGACAGAGCATAAGCTGGGATGGTGATGGATAGAGGAAGGGGAGGCAGAAGATAATAGAGACTTTAAGGGAACAAACAAACTGCTGTAGACAGAAGAGTCTGTCTTGCTGTCATAGGCCTACCAATACAGTCTAACAACAGTAAACATTGACATCGCACTGGAAAAGGCTATACCTGAATCCTTCTCAACCAAGGTCTCTGAGGATTCTTAAGCATCCTGAAGAGAAAGAGGTTGTTTGTAAAAATATTAATGATGTCTTGAGAGGCCCATGCTACTTGGCTGTGTTATTTTGACTCCTTCATCAAATTCTTAGGTAGCCTGGGGTATTAGTCCATTTTCATACTGCTATAAAGAACTACCGAGATTGGATAACTTTTAAAGGAAAGAGGTTTAATTGACTCACAGTTCAGCATGGCCAGGGAGGCCTCAGGAAACTTCCAATCATGCTGGAAAGTGAAGGGGAAGCGAAGCACCTTCTTCACAAGGTAGCAGGAAGGAGAAGTGCCGAGCTAAGAGGGAAAAGCCCCTTATGAAACTATCAGATCTTGTGAGAACTCACTCAGTATCACGAGAACAGCATGGAGGAAACTGCCTCCATGATTCAATTACCTCCACCTGGTTTCTCCCTTGAAAATGGGGATTATGGGAATTACCATTCAAGATGAGATTTGCGTGGGGACACATAGCCTAACCATATCATCTGGCTTTGATGGAGGCCATTAAGTAAAAACTGTAGAGTGTTTTGGTGAGAACCAACATCCCTCCAAGATAAATCACCTGACCAGCTGAGCCCATGAAATTGATACGGTCGCATGAGATGGTGCTCCCTCGAAACTCCCAGGGAACCTAAGAAAGGAGGTGGACTGAGCTTTTTCATTCTGGTGAGGGAAGGTGATTGATCCAGCAGATGTGGGGATAAACAATGTTAAGTGGAGACTTAAACTCTTGAGCCACAAAAGCATTTGGTAACTGACCAGTTGCTACAGTTACTCAAATGTATCACATTCCTTTGTTTCCACCCATAGATTTATTGGAATGTGGGTTTGCACAGATATATAAGAATTTTTAAAAGAAACTCCCAAAATAATAGTATCTTTTTGATAAAGCTGTGGTAAGGATTAAATTAGATATTGTGTTTAAAGCACTTGGCACAAAAATTGGAAAACTTGATAATGCTAAGTGAGGGTATGGGGGCGTGGATTGCCAGTACAGACATGTAGCCATTCTGGAGAGCGGTCTGGTACTACATTCACAGATGCAATACTTACTTGCCCTGAGACCCAGTAATTCTTATCTCATGTATATATATCAACGATTTTCTTACACAGATCCAAAAAGGGCATGTATAAAAAGGTAACAATTTATTTGATGTCATAGAGACTTGGAAGCAATCTGGGTATCCATCACTTGGAGAGTTGATAAGAAAATGTGGGGGAACCACACCTTAACATTACAAAACACTCAGAAACGGCAGACTATATGTGTGCATAGGACTATTGAGGGACCTCAAAAACCCAGTTCTTAGTCAAAAAGATAAGAAAGAGATAAGACTTAACTTCAATACTATTTACATAAATCAGAAATATATGCACAAAAAGCAGTAGTATACACTTTATAAGAATACATACAAATAAATAAGGTACCTGGCAACAGGATACAATAGTTGCCTCCTGGGGGAATGGAAATAAAACATGGAGTGGGAATAAGGAAATAAATAATTAACTAAAATAAAAGAGGAACCTTTTAAGAGTGTTGATGAAAAGGAATCATGAATTAAGTAATATAACAAACTCAAACCTCTGCACATAAATTGATAAAGCAAAAGAAGGAAAAAATAAAATAAAGTTCTTAACACAGTGCCTGGCACATAGTACAATTAATCCTATAGATTAAGCAAAAAGAGGACCAAAAGGAGTCTGAGAAAAGAAAAGGAAAGAAAGTGATAAAGAAAAAAATTTCTTTCAAAAATAACTATGTTTTGCAATTAGAAATTTGTGAAACCAGTTAACAAGTATAGGTATACTGATTTCTGCTAGTGGTCTCAGGAAAGTGCTAGATACTATTGCAGGTGAAAAAGAAAAGTTTGATATATTCTACGTATCAGAGAATAAACCAACAAACTTAAAACATAAGTTTTAAGGAATGTATAAAGGAAGAAAACAATAAACTTAAAATGCAATGAAACTTTTGGAAATTCAGTTGGAAATAGGTAGAGTTAAACAATGTTTTCAAAAAATAATCACTCTGGGAGGCTGAGGTGGGCAGATCACGAGGCCAGGAGACCAAGACCAAGACCATCCTGGCTAACACTGTGAAACCCCGTCTCTACTAAAAATACAAAAAATTAGCCAGGTGTGGTGGCGGGCGCCTGTAGTCCCAGCTACTCAGTAGGCTGAGGCAGGAGAATTGCTTGAACCCAGGAGGCAGAGGTTGCTATGAGCCGATATCACGTCACTGCACTCTAGCCTGGGTGACAGAGCCAGACTCCATCTCAATAAATAAATAAATAAATAAATAAATAAATAAATAAATAATAAATAATCAAAGAGACAATATGGTGTGTTACTGGGTGATACATTATAAGTCAGCGTTAAAGAGTCATTCATCCTTTAATCATTGTATGCAGCAAACATTACGGAGAGCCCACCACACAGCGGGTTCTATGTTAAGTAGTAAAAACACAAGAAACTGCAGGATGTGCCTGAGTTGGAGGAGCAGTTAGGTTTAATATGGGAAAGGGCTGGTTAAGGCATGGCTGTCCTCTGAAGAGCGAAGACTTGAGGTGAACTTTCAAATATATTTTTTTTTAAAAAAGGATTTATCATAAAGTAAAAGCCCAGAGATAAGTTTCTTAATTATGCAAATAATTATGTGAATAACACAAAGCCCCATTGTATCTTATCAGAAAACAGAAAAAAATGGAAATGTCTTGAACTATAGAAGAAAGTGAAATGGTTTTCAGTGTGGTTTATTTTTATATGCAGTTATCATAATAGTACATTATCTTTTATTTTAGATACACTGGCCTAGTACAGCTCTAAAAATGGAAGAATGCATAATGAAGGGAAAAGATGCGGTAAGTATTATTCATTGTAAATTAAACAAATCATCAATTATATCCCCAGTTAACCACAAAGAACTGAATCACTGAATTTTTATTTGCTCTTATAAAAGCATGTGGGCAATTTGGTTCATGAAGAAAAAAATGTATAGGCATATAAGACATAATTATGTAAAATTAATTTCAATGTAGAGTTAAAGGAAGCAGAGATGCCATTGAGATCTTGGTTTTTATTTTGTTTTTTAATATCTTAATCAACTTGGGTTTATAAATTCCTTACACTAATGCTTATTTCCCATGTATCTGGCAGAAAAATAATTGCAGGTAATTTTTTTTTCTAGGAACAGTTAAGCACATTCTTTGTGAGAGTTCACTCTACATTGTAGTAAATTAGAAAAGAATGAAGAAAAAAAAGTCAACAAAAAGTTTGAGAGAGGCAATAAACACATTTTACCTATTCCTAAATATTTTTAGGGTCTCTTCTCCTTTAAGAAGCAATAGTCTCTTTCTCTATAGTTTCCCTGCTGAGTGTGAGTGGCAAAATGCTGTGCATCAGCCCCCGACACAGTCCGTAACACACTAAGACGTCAGTGATAGGACTTTCACATGTGAGCAGTGGCTAGCTGATTTCGTGACACAAATGGACCCTGGAGGAAGGCCTGGATATCTGCCTGTGAAAGTGAACTTATCCTTTTTTTCAGTAAGGAAAAAAAAAAAAGTATATAAATGACTAACACACATTATACCAACTCCTCATTCTCTGTAGCAGCTGGGTCACAGCCAAGGAGTGAGTCAGCACATTCCTGTTGCCTTAACCCACAGCATGATGCTGACTAATTGAACATATTCTTAGGCCATGTCAATCTAAGCTCAGCTGAGCCAAAATGTGGTCTAATAGGCTCCCTCTCAGATGTGACAGTGTGTCAAGAGAGGAAATGCAGGTGCTTATGGAAACAAACAACGGATGTTTTCACCATTCCTGAATGATCAGATTCGACCAAATATATGGGTCACCTGAAGAATAAAATATCATGTGATTGCAAATTTGAAGAAGTAAATATACCTATGTGCTCTAGATAATCAATTCAATAGTGCACTCCTCATTCTTGCCAAGTGATTCCGCTGGCCTTTTCTCCTAACACTGTTATAGGATAAACTTTAAAGTGCTGAAATTGCAACAGGTCCTTATAAAACATGACATTAACTGATCATTACGTGTATTGATTTCAAGTAATACTGGGCACTAAAAGAGTCTAGTATTCATTTCATAATTTATTTTTAATGAAATAGCAACACCTAATTTGTCAAAAGAATGCTTACTAAAATTAATTTAGCCAAGTTGATTTTGAAGCAATTGTAAATGTTTCTTTAATTCAGTATACTGATCATTAAATTCACTTACTGATGGATATATTAAAATTTTATTAACATGTGTTATGTATTAGGTGCTATGCTCAATTAACTGGGAAATGCCGAGATGTGTAAAATAGATTCTGTCCTCAAGAAGCTCACAGTTGAATACCAATGTTGACGAACTAGAGCATCTAGGCCAAAGGTGGCTTGTTGCCTATTTTTGTAAATAAAGTTTTATCTGAACACAGCCCCACACATTTAGTTTTGTATTGTTTCTGGCTGCTTTCATGCTATAGCTGCAAAGGTGAATAGTTGCAACAGAGACCAGATAGCTCATCAAACTAAATACATTTACATTCTGGCCCTTTAAAGAAAAAGTTTGCTGATTCCCAGTCTACTACTATTTCTTACAGTAATATAGTAATCTTATCATAGTCCTACAACAAAATGTTGGTTTTATTGGTTAGTTTTCCGAATTTACTTAACAATTCTCTCTGAAAGTGCTTTATGTGAATTTGTGAGTGTGAGAATATAAGACTTACTTTCCAAAACATTAAAATTCTGTTTGTCCTAAATACTGCATATTTTGAGAGGCTAAGGCAGGTAGATCGCTTGAGCCCAGGAGTTTGAGACTAGCCTGGGCAACATGGGGAAACCCCATCTCTACAAAAGATACAAAAAGATTAGCTGGGCCTGGTGGCTCGTGCAACTTCCTCCAGTAGTTGCAGCTACTCTGGAGGCTGAGGTGGGAGGATCACTTGAGCCTGGGAAGGCGAGGCTGCAGTGAGCCAAAATTGCACCACTACGTTCCAGCCTGGGCAACAGAGTGAGACCCTGTCTTGGAAAAAAAAAGAAAAAAAGACTGCATATTTCCATATGAATAACTCTATTTTTTCTCATTTTTGGTTTCAATGACTTCATGCTGATGCATTGTTTGTACTGTACTTAAAAAACCAACGGCGTTGGGAACAGCTTAATTACTTAGTGGAACATGTTGCCATGAGAATTTTTACACTTGAAGAAATTTCTGAATAGTGCTTTTTTCATTCCTCAATTGTAAACTAGAATACATGAAAAATGATACACTCTCATTATAAAATGTAATTTACACATCACTGCTAACCAAAATGTGTTTCAGTAACCCCAATTTCTTCTCCAAGTTCTTGTCCTCTTTTCTTCTACCCCTCTTGCCTCCTTCGCCCAACAGAGATTTATGGTAAAACATGAACTTTCTAGGGCTAGGAAAAACAAAAATCAAAGAGGACTAAATATGTTTATTATACTGATAGATTCCTTCCTTTTTTTTCCTGCTTTAGGGTGAATGTGCAAATTATGTTCGGGTTTTGCATCACTATAACAGGACACACCTTCTGACTTGTGGTACTGGAGCTTTTGATCCAGTTTGTGCCTTCATCAGAGTTGGGTATCATTTGGAGGTAAGATGTTTCACTCATTGCTATCAATAAAAATAATGCTTAAAACAATCTTGTTCTCAAAGAAAGACTACAGCATTTCTTCCCAAGAAAGATAAATGCATTTGTGATGTACTGAATCAGTTTGCTTGAGACAGATAAATTATCTTTCTGGGCCTTCAAAATTCTTGTCAGGTACAAAATCTGTGAACCAATTAATTCGCTATGTACTCAATTCACTGAACAATTTTATTTGCTTAATTCGCCCACTTAAGAACATCTCTTAACATCAAACTGTGTTCTCTGTTGTGTTATATTAATATTTTCATTAATTTAACCACCAAACTGGAATATGTGTATAGGTGTGTGTGTATGTGTGTGTATATATATAATTTATATAAATAAAATATAATATTTTACAGGGGGCATGCAAAGACTTTTTGATTCTGTAATTATTTTCTTATGGTCAGATGAGGTAGGGAATGCAGGAGGAGGGAATAGTTCAAACTGAGTTAAGGTAAATATTACTTGGTGCCAGTTACAAATCTCTTCTGCTAAGACTTTGCCACTAGGTGATACTGCATAATAAAAGCAAATCCCAACTGAATCCTGCCACACATATAATACCTACTAGCAAGCAGGCTCAAAGATCAGTCATATAACCTATTCCTGTAAGCTGAGTGAATCTCAACTCTCATTAATTTTAGGTACATTTTGAAGCACTGTATATCACAATTTTACCCTGAAGCATATGAAACAATATACTCATGCAGAATCTGTTATTTGTCATCTACATTGGAAGGCAGAGTCCTACGCTAAGACAAGGCATAGATAAAATAGAGTTCTAGGTATTCTGTTGTTAAGCAGCTAGACTCATGATTCTTATATTCCATTTATGAAAGTGCAGCAGTGGCCATAAAATATTAATATTTTAAGCCATCACATACAAACAACACCATTTCACCACTAAAATGTTATTTCTGATATTCCTTATACTAGTTAACACTCAGGTGCAAATATAATTCGAAGTATTTGAAGTGCTTAATAGCTGCCCCTAGAGAGTGCCTGTGATTTAACTACTTCAGCTGTTAACTATCTGTATAGGCAGATTCTATCATTAGCATATTTTAAATGTTAACTAGCTACCCCTAGTTGTAGATTAAATTAAGTAACATCTAAAATACATCACGGTATATTTACTGAATCATTTTAAAGAAACAATGCAGATGATATAATAGAACTTTAGGGATATGGAAGGCGAATCAAGCCACTGTAAGGTCAGAATATATAGATGTATACAACAAAGTATACATAAGTATATGCGTGTGTATGTGTAGACACAGAATACATACCTCTTGTCGTGCAAATCTGCTAGAAACAAATTCAGTTTCATTTATTTTAAAATGCTTTTGTTTCATCTGTATTTTTAAAGGAATTTTCCTTCTTATAGAATTCTGGGTTAAAAGTTGCTTTGTGGTTTTGTTTTGTTTTCTCCTTTCAGTATCTCAAAACTACTTTGTCTTCTAATCTCTTTCTAATATAAAGTAAAGCTTTATTCCTATTGATGTTTCCCTTTTAAAATTGCTTTTATCTTTTCAGATTTTGTCTTTATCATTGCTTTTCAACAGTTTCAATAGTGTGACTTTATGTGTGAAGGAGTGGGAGGGATCAGTATCTGTATTTCTTAGGATACTGAGATTCTGGATACCTAACGTTATTCTTTCCATCTAATTTGGTAAATATTGGTCATTATTTCTTCAAATAATATTTCTCCTTCATTTACCCACTCCTTTCCTTCAGGATATATATATAAACACACACACACACACATATATACATGTATATATACATATATATTTCTTATATATAAGAAATATATATGCATATATATAAGAAATATATATGCATATATATATTTGTATATAAATAACAGACAAAGAAAAATATATATATATTTGTTAGACTTCTAGGCATTGATCTAAGACACACAGTTCATTTTTATTCAACCTTTTTTTCCTCTACTTTTCAGATTGGAAAAATTCTATTGATTTATATTCAAATTCATGTACTCTTTCTCCTGATATCTCCAATACGTTACTAAGCTCACCCCATTGGATGTACCATACAGAGCGTAGTTTACTTGAAAGGTGTATTAGCCCATGTAAATTTGCAATGGGCAGTAACCACCTTTTTCAGTTTTGCAGCCACTACCTTTTATTTACTTGCACATGCAGTTCAGATGTTGGACAGCGATGCTGAAGATAATTTACAAGGATACATACCATAGCTTCTAGATTTCACCACTCACTTTTCTGCTTGAGTTCTAGCCATTCATTTCCACATGAATTAAGGGATTTCCTCAAGTGAAAAATCTCTCTAGTCTTTGTCTATTCTTAATTGATCTCCAGTGCTTTTTAGACATTTTAAAAAATAAATCATATATATATATACACATATATATAGTTTATCATCATTTTATTTGAAAGATTTGTCCAATATAAGATGCATTATCAGTAGCAGAACTGGAACTTGGTGTACTTTAACTTCATACACATGATAGTGAATAACTTTATCTCATGTAATTATCTAAATATTAAATATGATTGAAATATTTGAGTCATGTTAGAATCTTTAAATATGATTGAATATTATTTCAATCAAATTCCAATAGTTGAATGCTTATGTGATTGAAATACTATCCCTCATAATTATCTAAATATCAGATATAATATATTTTGAAAAAATTATATATATACATACATGTCACAAAAGGAAGTGGTGACCATCCAATAATAAAAGCAGTATGAGATTTATCCCCAAAACACCATTTAAAGTCTTAATGCGATTTTACATGAGGGAATGAAAAGTTACAAATCATTTAGTCAAGGAGAATACTTTGATTAAGTAGCGAAGAGGCAATGATGTATGGAATCGGTTTGCAGAAATTTATGCTGGTTAGAGAACAGCAGGAGATAAAACTGGGGTAAGTTGGTGGAAGATTTTAATACTAGACATTGGCACTCTGTGTTATTGTAAAGACAGCATGGAGACCATGAAGGAGTTTTGAACAGAGTATTTGATTGACAAGACATTCATAATATTTAAGATTGATTCAAGCAGGGAGAGATGAAAAGCAGAGAGAAATTTAAGGAGGCTATTACATGATCTTTATGAGAGATCATGAAGGTATTTAACACTGTTGTTGCAATAGTAAAGAAAAGGAAGTGTTGAACTCAAGTGAGAAGCTGCTCAGCAGGAGAGTTTCTATAACTTAGCATTTTGTCTGATGTCAAAGATGAAAGGGAATTAAAAAACAATTCTAACTTTATTTCTTGCTGATTGGGAAGAAATACAAAGTTCTTACCAGCAAGAGAGAGCTATGGAAGTGGGGTAGGTTTTTGTAAGAATCTAACAGATGTCCAGTATTTCTGTTTTAATTTTTTCATTTTCACTTATGGTTATTTGAAAGATTGAGTCTGGAGCTAGGAGAGGGTGTTCTCAGAATAGATTGAATTATTAAACCCTGGGGAAGTAGTTAATAGTTTCCTCTGAGAGTCTGTCTTCTCTTCCTCTCTCTCTCTCTCTCTCTCTCTCTCTCTCTCTTTCATACTGCTCTCACTTTTCTTTTCTCACTCTCACTTTCCCAAAATAACTTAAAAAGTGCCATTATTTAGGTGCTGGTAGAATTTCTAGGGAGTATCATGACATTCAGAGAAAGATTGGATATAAGGCAAATCAGGTTAGTGCAAAATCAGAATTACATTTGTAAAAGAAGAACCGTTTTAAAAGGATAGTTAATATTATGAATGGTACAGTTTTAGTAAGGGGATAAGTAATTAGAAAGGGAATTACTGAATAGTGACACAATAAATGCAATAATGTCATTGATTTAATCAAGAAATAGAGTCATGCTGGGCACAGTGGCCTTTAATTCCAGCACTTTGGGAGGCTGAGGCTGACGGATCACTTGAGGTCAGGAGTTCAAGACCAGCCTCAGCCTGGCCAGTATGGTGAAACCCTGTCTCTACTAAAAATACAAAAATTAACCAGACATAATGGCCGGCACCTGTAATCTTGACTACTTGGGAGGCTGAGGCAGGAGAATTGCTTGACCCTGGGAGGCAGAGGTTGCAGTGAGCCAAGATCGCACTATTGCACTTCAGCCTGGGCAACAAGAGCAAGACTCCGACTCGAAAATAGATAAATAAATAAATGAAAGAAACAGTCATTAAAGAAAATAAATATAGAGAAGAACATAAAAAGTGTAAGAATGCTGAAAGAAGATTTTTCTTAGAATAGCAGATAGAGAAAACTTAAATTATTTATTTTTTGCTACAGGCGTTGTTGAGCTTTTGATTTTGCATCCTACTTAATCCCTCTATTTTTATGGGGGGATTTCATGGAGAATTAAATGAATGTCCCTGCTACTATTCTCTCAAAAGTCTGAGAGTATTTTTTAAACATTAACAAGTGATACAGATATAAACTACTACAAGTTTATGTCTACCTCTGATTTTACTCATGTCTCAAAGAAAACAGAAATTATGTGTTGAATGTAGACGCTCAGACAATAAGAAATAGAGTTTTATGTATAAAGCACATATTTCTAGATAATTGACAGACACCTTGAACTCTTACAAAATTAAGACGGTTTTCATTACTTAACAGCCAACATTTCTCTTAAGAATGAGAAGACTTTAACACAATAATATTAGCATGTTACTATTTGTATTAGTTTTCTTTCTTGCAAACAAATTACCAAAAATGTAGCTGATTAAAACACAGCTTCACACACTTATGATCTCACAGTTTCTATGGGACAAGAGAGTCCAGGCACTGTTTAGTTGGCTTCTCTGCTAAAGGTCTCCCAAGGCTGAAATCAAGGTGCTGCAATCTTTCTGGAGCTCAGGGTCATATTCCAAGTTCATGAGGTTATTGGCAGAATTCATTTCCTTGCAGTTGTAAGACCAAGGTCGTTATTTTCTAGATGGCTGTCAACCAGGGCCTGCTGTCAGCTTCTAGGGGCCACGTGCAGTTCCTTGCCATGCGGCCCTGTCGTAACATGGCTGCATACTTCTTCTAGGCCAGCAGGCGAATCTTTCTGTTCAGTTTATTAAGAGGGAATCATACAACACAGCTTCATCATGACAATGACTATCCCATCATGTCTGCCATATAAAGTAGTATAAGGAGTGATTTCTTACCATATTCACAGATGGGCCTACACCCAGAGGAAGGGGATTGTATAGTACAACTATATTTGAGAGTGGGATTCTTGAACAACATAAACGTTCTACCTACCACAGTATTCTTTCTATATCTTACATGTGAAAGAAAGGTTGCATTAATACAGGTGTTTTTAGAAAATGTTTCTGGGAGAGGCAAGGCATAGGCCCAGAATGAAGGATGAGAAATGAAGCTGTTCTTTGTTTGAACTTTGTAGTGCTCCTCTTAAAAGAAAACTGCATTTCTCCTTGCAAAGATTAAGGGATGAAAGTATGGGCCATCTCCAGAATTTTTCTGCCCAAACCTGGGAAAATTTGATTGTCCTTGAGAGCATAAGCATTTGAATATAGACTGCTGCCATATTTTAGCAGTGTACAGTATCTTTTCTCAGTCTATATTTATAGCATATTTATATTAAGTATGCAGACTAAATTAGTCATGCAAATATATTTTGCATCAAACAGCGTTCTCTATGATTTTCAGTATATGGTTTTGATAAAAGTTTCCTCTAGTGCAGAAAGTAGCAGCGCGCTATTTGGATAATCATAAGGATTATACATATACCTCTGAGAATACAAATCTCTCTGAAAATATGTTAGACACTTTACACAAAAAATGTTTTCACAAGGTAGTCCACAGTTAAATGTTATAGACTGAAATATGTCTTTTTCTAGTTGCTTGTATTCTGTAGTTAAATATTTTGTATAATGACAGCAAGAGATTGCTATTTAGACATAACAATGTTCTTGCCTTTTAAAGTCATGTGTGTTATATGTTATCTCATTGGTCCCTGAAAGCTTGAACTTCATATTTTAAGTAACTATTGAAAATACATTTTTAGGCAATGGTTATTATTCCAAGTAAATTAAAACATACATGCTACAAATACATGAATTTTAAAATCAGATGTTTTCCTCAAAAGTATTTTATTAATGTTTGTTTCTTAACTTTGTTTTGGTTCTGTTTGTAGTACAAAGTAAAAATTTCATTGGGATATTCAGCAAAACTTGTAAGTTTTTGAGGTTCGCCCATTATGTGACTGAAATTTGTCTTTTCTCTTTTACAACTGAGATCGCTATAGCCATGCATTTCATATTCTTTGTCCTTCCCAAAGAAATATGCATATCTTAATTTCACAAACCATTTTCTTTAATATCAGTTCTTCCTGTACCCAATTCTCAACCCCTGAAATTCTGAAGACTTCTAAATTTATTTTAATGAGTTTCTGTTGTATCTGTTTATTACTGCTTGTTTATCAAAATTGTCTTAATAGTACATAAAAATATTAAAGATAATCATTTTAAAATAATTTGTAAAAATCTAGAGTGGGTAATAGCCAATTGAATAGAATAAATATATGAA